>NC_138778.1:231962117-232012117 GCF_965119305.1 Pelophylax lessonae | reverse complement strand
CCTACGCCTGGCCTAACCCTTTCCCGCTCCCGACTCAGACTAACTTTATGAGGGTCACTCTCTATAAAGCTAGCGGCCTTCACTCTTCTTTGAACCTCCACCCTATCCTCCGCCTGCTCTTCTGTCCTGGCGCAGTAGGATCCATTATACTCCCCCTTCCCCCACCTTCGCCCACTTCAGTCTGTAAATCTTCCGTCTTTGCAGATATGACGATCGATGACGTGCGGCACTATGAAAAAAACATGCAATTCAAAACGAATATTAAAGTTTGCAACCGACTTTCACCAACGAGAGATGAAATAGACAGTGATGCCAAAGAAAGCGTACGTTCCCTTTTACTGCTCTTATAGAAATATTGGCTGGTGCTGGATATAGCAATAATGGGGGGGCGGGAGGGGAGGGGGGGGTCAATACTTATAATAACCCTTCATCTAAAAGTGATATTGGGGTTTATTTTTTTGAGTTAATCACATTTTCTGGTGCTGGATATAGCAATAATTGGGGGGGGGGGGGGCGTTCAATACCTATAATAACCGTAAAAGCAAGAAGGATTTGGGACTTTAATTGAGGTCAATTGCACATAAAAATATTCTTTATCCAATAACCTGAATGATATAGTATAAACAAGAAAATACTGTAGCATAAATACATACAGAAATAGTGCACACACGTAAATACAGCAATACATAATAAATACATTATAAATACAATTTTTTTCTAGGACCAAAAAATGGATCACTCAAGAATATAATGGATAAAATAAGACATAGACACTCTGTGTGCGCATAATCTTTAAATATATTACAGTTAAATGAATCATATGAGTAGTTGTAGGTTCAATCTTTAAATAGATCTCAGTTAGATGAAACATATGAGTAATTGTAGGCTCGACGCGTTTCATGGACCTCCGTCCATTCATCAGGAGCTTTGAATGTTTGTCTAAAAATAAAAATATGGGTTATATCGATTTACTGGTGTAGAATATGAGCTAGAATGGGGAATATAATGGAATGGACACTACCTTAACCGCTTGCCGACTGCCGCACGACTATTTACATCGGCAGTCAGCCCCTCACAGGCAAAGCGACATAGGGCTACGTCGCTAGCCTGTGAGGCTCTAGGGAGCGAGCGCGCGCCCCCGGAGGCGCGCTCCCGTGCGGTCACAGGCCCCCCCGTGCGTGTGCCCGGCGGACCCGATGTCCTCCGGGCACTCGCGATCTTCCGTTACCCCGGAAGAAAGGCAGGCGGCTAATGTAAACAAAGCCGCCTGTCATTCTCCCCTGTGTAAGAATGGAGATCACACGGTTCTACTATGTAGGACCGTTGATCTCTGTTCTTACACTAGTAGCCACAGCCAATCACAGTTAGAAACACGCCCCTAGGGGCACACTTAACCCCTCCCTCTCCAATAAAGTTAACTCCTTCACTGCCAGTGTCATTTTTACAGTAACAGTGCATATGTATAGCACTGATTACTGTAGTAATGTCACTGGTAACCCCAAAAGTGTCAAAAATGTCAATCAAGGGTCCGATCTGTCTGCCGCAATGTCGCAGTCCCGCAAAAAAAATCGTAGATTGCCGCCATTACACATTAAAAAAAAAAATGACAAATATTTCCCTTTGTTAGTAAATGCAATAAATTTTGCACAAACCAATCAAAATACGCTTTTTGCGATTTTTTTTTTTACCAAACATATGGTAAAAAAAAAAAAAATTGACCTAAAATGTTAAAAAATTTTGATATTTACTTTTTTTTTTGGGGGAATTTCATATAAAAAAATGTGAAAAGTATTGTTATTTTTGCAAAATTTACGCTCTTTTTTTGTTTATAGCACATGATCAAAAAATCGCACAGGTGATCAAATACCACCAAAAGAAAGCTCTGTTTATGGGTAAAAAAGGACGCCAAATTAGTTTAGGTACAGCGTCGCACGACCGCGCAATTGTCAATTAAAGTCACGCAGTGCCGAATCGCAAAATAGGCCCTGGTCAGGAAGGGGGTAAAATCTACCGGGGCTTAAGTGGTTAAGCAGTGTCATAAATCCAAGAGCGATCCAGTCTGAGACAGAAAGACCGAAGCTGATCCAGGGTAAGCCTGACCCGGGGCTGAGGCGTGGATCACAGCCCACACACAAGGGCAACGGGGAGGAGAGGACCAGAGACGAAGTAGAGATAAATAAGCAAGTAAAAAAGCTTCAGGGATATCACTCCAAGAAGTGTTGGTAAAGACACATTGGGAACAGGCACAGTCTGAAAATATATATATATAAATTAAATAAATATATGGAATGAATGTACTGAGAAAATCAATCTCAAAAATATCTATAAATGATAAGGTATATAAGGTGAGACAATTGAACCCAAAAAAAAAAAAGAAAGTGCCTATAAGTAACCATCCAAAAATCATATCTCCGAAGGATATAATAAAGTGCATAAAGTCAGAACAGTAAACCAAGGAAAAATGTAAAATAAATAGAACACCGAAGGGGATATGTGCAAAAAGGGTAATTATGTGCGTGTTGGGTGCACCCACTACTTCCCTCTACCTATAATAACCCTTCATCTAAAAGTGATATTGTTTTTTTTTTAAAGTTGATAACATTAGCAGCCCAATCAGATGGCAGCTTATTACAGTCTAAAGAATAAAAGATGAGTTGTGATTGCTTACTGGGGGGGACTCTTAACCACTTTACCACCGGAGGATTTTCCTGCTAAAAGACCAGGGGTTTTTTTGCGATTTTTTACTGCGTGATTTTAACGGGCAATTGCGCGGTCGTGCGACGCTGTACCTAAACGAATTTCACGTCCTTTTTTTCCCACAAACAGAGCTTTCTTTTGGTGGTATTTGATCACCTGTGCGATTTTTTGATCACGCGCTATAAACAAAAAAAGAGCGTAATTTTTGCAAAAACAACAATATTTTTCACTTTTTTTTATATGAAATTCCCCCAAAAAAAATGTAAAAATCAAAATTTTTTAACATTTTCGGCCAATTTGTTTTACGCTACCTATGTTTGGTAAAAAAAATTGCAAAAAGCGTATTTTGATTGGTTTGCGCAAAAGTTATCGCGTTTACTAACAAAGGGAAAGATTTTTGTCATTTTTGGTGTTTTTTTTTTAACGAGTAATGGCGGCGATCTGCGATTTTTTTTGCGGTACTGCGACATTGCGGCGTACAGATCGGACCCTTGACTGACATTTTTGACACTTTTGGGGGGACCAGTGACATTACTGCAGTAATCAGTGCTATATATATGCACTGTTACTGCAAAAATGACACTGGCAGGGAAGGGGTTAACAGTATTGGACAGGGAGGGGTTAAGTGTGTCCTAGGGGCGTGATTCTAACTGTGCAGGGACAGGTCTACTAGTGTAAAAACAAAGATCAACAGTTCTACATAGTAGAACTGTCTGATCTTCACTTTTACACAGGGAGAACTGACAGGCGGCTTGTTTACATAAGCCGCTCTGTCTTTCTCCCGCTGTACCGGCGATCGTAGTGTGACCAGCGGACATCGGGTCCGCTAGTCACACTCCCGCACTCCTCCCTGAACGAGCCGAGGCGGGCGCGCACCTCAGCGGGCGCGCGCCCGCCCGCTATTTGGCTCTAGAAGGAGTGACAGGCGAGCGACGTAGACCTACGTCACTCTGCCTGGCCGGGGCCGACTGCCGCAGTAAATATACTGTGCGCAGTCGGCAACCGGTTAAAGTGATATCATTGGGCCACGTCTTTGGTGTCATTGGAAGGAATTGTGTCCTATCATTGGTGTCATTGGGAGGGATTGTGCCTCTTAATTGCTGTCAGGGGGGGAATCATGCCCCATTAATGGTGTCAGTGGATGAAATAGTGCCCCAGGGGCCAGATAAAAGCAAGCAAAAGGCCGCATCTAACGCCCCCCCCAGCTGCAGTTTGGAGACCACTGTACTACGCTGACCCTTTTGGATGTCCTTGGGTTAAAGTGGGCCTGTAAGGACACCAGTAAAGCTAGCACAAGTTTCTTAAAGCGTGCATAGCAATATAGTACATCACTTTATTTTTTTGTTTGGGGAAAGCGTCTGCCTCCTGGGATTCATAAACCAGGACAGGGCAGTAGGCCAGTTGCAACTCCATGTCAGAGCTCCGTCCCCCTCTAGTATCCCAGGATGCAATGCACATGGTATCTGGCCCACTATTATCTATTTAAGGCTCCATTCAAACTTACGCAACTCCAAACTTGTACTACTTGAAGTGGATAAGTGCAAGGTATTGCACTTAGGGACTAATAACGTAAAAGCAAAATACACGCTGGGGGGGGGAACCTTTGGGGATCTTAGTTGAAGATAGACTTAGCAATAGTATACAATGTCAAGCTGCAGCTGCCAAAGCCAGCAGAATATTAGCATGCATAAAGAAAGGGATGTATTCCAGAGATAAAACTATAATCCTTCCACTTTATAAAACTCTGGTCCGACCGCATCTGGAGTATTCTGCCCAGTTCTGGTCGCCAGTCCTCAGAAGGGATGTTTTGGAGCTGGAGAGAGTCCAGAGAAGGGCAACAAAACTTATTAGGGGATTGGAGGACCTTAATTACGAAGAGCGTTTAGAAGCACTTGATTTATTCTCCCTGGAGAAGAGACGCCTGAGAGGGGACATGATAGCAATTTACAAATACCTCAATGGTGATCAGAGCATAGAAAAAAAACGATTCAGTCGCAAGGAATGCATGAGGACACGAGGCCATACAATGCGATTGGAGGAGAAGCGTTTTAACCTCAGGCTACGCAGGGGGTTCTTTACAGTAAGGGCTACAAGACTGTGGAATTCTCTAAATGGTAGAAACTTCGGGAAGTATGGCTACTTTTAAAAGAGTCTTGGACGTACATCTCACGGATAAAAAAACATTCAGGGGTATGGGAAATGATTCACACCTACACAGGTTCAACTGGATGGACTATTGCCTTTATTCAACCTCAACAACTATGTAACTTTGATGCAGCTTGCATGCAAATTTGGATGGGTGCGACTTGGATGCGACTTTGACGTTAACCAATGATAATAGACAACTATTGTACAACTGTTGCATGTATAACATTCAGGTGCATTTTTTATACGATCATACAGAACTTTGATTTTCAAAAATCTGCTGACAGGAAGGGTATTCAACAGATGAGACCCTATTGGTCTTTTCTGCCATAAATGTATCCTTCTGCCTGTCAGCCATCATGTACACTGAGCTGCGGGAGTGACATCATCGCGGCAAGGCCTACCAAATGGCTGAAGACATGGAATCAGGAAGGAAGACCAGGCAAAGATGGAAGCGTCAGGGCACACTGAATCTATCCCACCGGATCGATTATTGGTTGAGCCAGATGGACATGTGTCTTTTTTCAACCTGACTATGTAACCGGAGCACTGGAGGGCACCGTTTAACAGGTAAGTCTGCCATAATGTACTAATATGCTGGGCATACTAGCACTTTATGGCATAACCCATCTGGGGCCCCTAAAAAGAAGATTATATAGCAGAGTTACCTACCACTTTAAGGGTTTACAGTGCAGTCTATGGCACTTAAGTCGCATAAAAGTTGGACCAACTAGTGCAGGAACCTTTTTTAAAGTTGCTGCTACATTAAGTCGCACATATTTGAACAGTGGTCATTGGAAAACATGAGGTGCGACTTAGTGTCCAAAGTCACATGTCAAGTTGCACAAGTGCAAAGGAGCCGCTGGTTTTGATGGTCCCCTTCCTCCAAACTCAGTGCACACACAGCCCACTTTCCCACTGGCTGAAATCAACAGTCTTGGGGTGTTTTTATTTTTTTATCGTTGAACTTGGATGGGTATAGGAAAAACAGAATAACCCGAAAGAACTGGATTATCTGAGGACACAAGGAGAGCTTCCACAAGGTTTACTATTTTCTGGCAGAACGCCTAGGACTTGCGTGTAGTAGGACTGAGAACTGCATACAGTCACTAGGGCACAGGGGCACAGGACTTAGGTCAGTACTCACAATGCCATGAGGTCATCAGCTGCCTCCTTATGATATTCACCAGACACTCTTCACTGAGGAAGTCACAGACTCACGATACCACAGGACAGCTGGACACTCTTCTCCCAACCTCCACCGGGTATCCTCCAGTGAGCTTCTCTAGACCGTAAGAGAGAAATCCCAGACTTTAGAAAATAGGCAGCTTAGGCTATAGCTGGGACCTCAATGACCTCCACGCAACGTCTCCCACAGACTGCCCAGAGGGGCAGAGCCCCTTAGATAGGCAGAGCTGAAGCCAGAATCCACACTTTATGCTCCAGGCTTCGGACTATTTACTCCAACAACCTACTGGACACACCTCTCCAGGGATTGGCTGAGTCCCCATAAATATTTAGGCTGCCTTCCTATTATTCCTGAACAACAAAGAAATTGGCCTTCATAGCAAAGAACCAATGGAAGGGCAACGCACATGAGACAAATACAGATTTAAATTTCCCAGTTCAATTTGCTAACCAGTTTGCTTACCAACCAAATTAACCTGTCTAACAGTTTGCGTCAAAACAGGGGTTTAGTTAGCACACATTTGCAAACGCATGTGTAAGCTGCAGGGCCACTCCACGACACCCTGTATTACCTGCAGTCCTAACTCTTGTAAATTTATGAGAGTCTCCACAGTGGAAGCACATGCAAGCTAATGGATAGATAGGGGGCAGGTGAGCCTGGAGGTGGCCCAACCCTCCTAAAGGTACTTGGGGGCACAATAGATGCCCAGCCAATAGCAGAACAGAAAGGGCATCTAGTGTGTCCACTCACCAGTATACATGAACAACATAGAAAATGGCCTCTGCCCCCACCTATAACTGGCCTTCATAGCAAAGAACACATGGAAGGGCAACGCACATGAGACAAATACACAGGGCTTTTTTTCAGCTGGAACGCGGGGTAACGCAGTTCCGACACCTCCAATGGGTGCTGGAGGGTCTACTGATGCTGGCTGCTGGGAGATCTATTGTTGCTGGAGGGAATCTATTTTTGCATGGCAATCTATTGTTGGAGGATCTTTTGATACTGAGGGTTATTTGTTGCTAGGAGGGATCTACTGTTTAGGGAGGGGTCCACTGTTGCTGGCTGCTAGAGAGTCTATTGATGTTGGCTGCTGGGAGATCTTTTGCTGCTGCTGGGGGTCTATTGCTGCTGGGGGGGGGTCTATTGCTGCTGGCTGTGGGGGATCTATTTTATTGCTTTTCTTGTTATCATAACCTAATCCTATACATTCCAATACAAAAAGGGGCTGTACTGGAAGCTGGGTAGGGGGTGGAACCAAGGGTCAGTGCTCAGAGGTTGGAAGGGGTGGAACCAAGGGTCAGTGTTCAGAGGTTGGAAGGGGTGGAACCAAGGGTTAGTGCTCGGAGGTTGGAAGGGGTGGAACCAAGGGTCAGTGCTCGGAGGTTGGAAGGGCTGGAACCAAGGGTTTGTGCTCGGAGGTTGGAAGGAGTGGAACCAAGGGTCAGTGCTCGGAGGTTGGAAGGGCTGTAACCAAGGGTTAGTGCTCGGAGGTTGGAAGGGGTGGAACCAAGGGTTAGTGCTCGGAGGTGGGAAGGGGTGGAACCAAGGGTTAGTGCTCGGAGGTTGGAAGGGGTGGAACCAAGGGTTAGTGCTCGGAGGTTGGAAGGGGTGGAACCAAGGGTTAGTGCTCGGAGGTTGGAAGGGGTGGAACCAAGGGTCAGTGCTCAGAGGTTGGAAGGGGTGGAACCAAGGGTTAGTGCTCGGAGGTGGGTAGAGGGCGGAGACACAAAGTAATTTAGAAGGGGGAGTTCCTGCACCTATTCAGGAAGCCCTGCAAATACAGATAAAAACCTTACAGTTTGCGTCAAAACAGAGGTTTGACCCCTGTTTTTGACGCAAACTGTTAGACAGGTTAATTTGGTTGGTAAGCAAACTGGTTAGGAAATTGAACTGGGAAATTTTTATCTGTCTTTATCTCATTCCTATTATTCCTCCCATAATAATTCTAGAAAGAATTTTCTAGAAAGCAGGGGAAAGCAATCAGACCAGCAGCCTGTGAAATACTGAGCAGACTAAAACAATCAACCTCTGCTCCACTGATTAGAGTGGAGCTAAAATAAATTTACCTAACAACCTTCACTAACTAGGAGGGTGCTGCACTATATTAAAGCTGGGATTTCGGACCTCCGTGGAGTGCGAAATGCAGGGTGACACAGTAGTAGCAGCATAAGTATTGTCCTACTTTGGGGGCTATACATGAACATGAGTTCCTAGTGGTGTAACGTAGTGATGGCACATCCTATACTTACCCCACTCATATGTGGTGGTGGGATGGGGTCCTCCAGCTGCTGCATCCCAACAGAGGAAAGAAGCAAGGTTTTGTTGAGTCACCAGAACTGGAAAAATGTGAAATACTTGGACCAGGGCATCATCTTCAGAATGCAATGCCTCCTACATGGTCCACAAGGAGAACTAATGGGGACCTTTGATATTGGGAACAACCAACTAGTTTTTTTATGTGAAGACAGATTTCTGTGGTCCCCAACCTTTTTGGCATCAGGGACTGGTTTCATGGCAGCCGATTTTTCCAGGGACTTGGACTTGATATTCACAGAGTCTGTCCTCAGCCCCCCTTCAAACCACAACTCCCCTTTACAGTGTCCACAGTCCCTGTTTACATCACAATTCCCCTTTTAAAGCAGTCCCACAGTGTCCTCAGTTCACATCACAGACCCCTTACATTACAGTGCTCCTTTACATTAATGTTACAGGGACTGCAATGTAAAGGGGGGTACTGTGATATAAAGGGGACTGCACTGTAAAGGGGCACTATAATGTAACAGGGACCGCACTGTAAAGGGGCACCGTGATGTAACAGGGACTGCACTGTAAAGGGGGTACTGTGATATAAAGGGGACTTCACTGTAAAGGGGCACTGTAAAGATTGCAGTGTCCCTTTACAGTGCAGTCCCCTTTATATCATCCTTTTCCCTTTACATTGCAGTGCCCCTAGTAATCACAGCCCCTGCCCCCGTCAGAGTGCTCCTTGCAGTCATGCCCCCCTCCCCCCTTTCTTCCCTCACTGCCCCATTTCAGTCTCTGCCTCCCCTGCACAGTCCTACCCGTGGCAGGGCAGAGGCAGTTTTCAGTCGTGTCTTCTCCTGGGTCTGCCTGCAGATCTGGACGGAGGGCGGGATGTGCCCAACTTATCATGTAAACAAACGAGTGATTACCCGCTTGTTAATATGAAAAGATTCCTGCTCTCTGTGCTGATCTGCAGCTCCTCCTGCCCCCTTCTATGCTTATGGGATGACATTGTCCGCTGGGCGGAAGACCTGGGAGAGGACCAATGGGCTAAGTGGCATGGCTGCACAGCAGGAGGTGAGCGGCAACCGCGGCCTTTAATAGTTCTGTTTGGACAGTGGACATCACTCATCTTCTGCTGCGCGGTCCGGTCCGGTCATCAACAGGTCACGGACCGGTACTGGTCCTCGGCCCAGGGGTTGGGGGCCCCTGGTCTAAAGTATACCATGCAGAGTGAGTCATGGTACCACAGGGCTTAGTGAGAGGTGGATGTGCTTAAAAGATGTAGTTTATTGTGGCACAAGCCAACACTTTCCACCAGTGGCTTCCTTTGTGACTCTCAGCCTTCAGTCATGCTGCAAAGGAAGTCAGTGCTGCAAAATTACCCTGTAGCATATTCTGTGTTCACAGGTCTAACTGGGAACAGGTAGCTTTTTAGCACCAACCATGTGTCAATCAATGTTGGTCCTGCACTGATATATGTCTAAATGGTGAAGTATCCCTATGCAGGGCCACCAGCCCAACATATCTTATTAAGACTGGCTCAGGGGGCAAATGCCCCCCATCCCAGCTTACCCAGTGCTGTTTCAGGGTAGGCCATGGCGTACTTGCTGCAGGTCTTTTTAATACCAGGGCATTAGGAACTCCCACTATTCATTTAACTTATATTTTCAAGTCTTAATTAAGCTCCAACCTCTAGCTGCTGCAAAGGATAACAAATGTGTATGGCGTACCATATGACACGGTTCTTGTTAGTTCGTGTCAGGACCTCCCACTATGCCTTGAAAAAGGGATCCTGCAAGGTCCCAAAATGTTGGGCTTAGATGCCCGTTGCTTTATATGAATATAGGACAAGATTAACACTATTGGCGCTTTTCCACTGCATGGAACCGAACGGTTCGGCTCGCTTTTGCGCTTTTCCACTGCATGGTACGGTGTTGGAACGGTTCGGTACGGTACGGCGGCGCTTTTCCACTACATGGAACTGAACGGTACGGCTCGCTTAAACAGTACCACCTCAGTTGTGGTTCCAAGAGGGCCGTACCAGTACCATATCCCACAATCCTTTGCATGCAGCCTTGACTGTTTGTCACTACTAGCCACTGATTGGTCAGAGAATTGTTGTAATCCCACCCACTTTACTTTAGTGGAAAAGCAAACCGTACCGAACCGTTCCAACACCGTACCATGCGGTACCATGCAGTGGAAAACCAAACAGAGCCAAGCAGGGCCGAGTGGAGCCGACTCAGTACTTGCAGTGGAAAAGTGCCATAGGTCAAGTTGTGGTGGTGAAGATCCTTATTTTCCAAGGACCTCCCATAGGCTCATAAGTCTTCAGACATAAAGATCACCACTAGTCTACGATTAAACCCCTAAAAAGAGCAAAACGCGTCTGAGGAGTTCTCCACAGGTTGAGAACAGGAGCTGAAGCTATCTTTTACCCATCTCATTTACATTTATGCAACAGGGAGTTGGTGTCTGTGTGTAGACGGTCACCATCTTGATAAAGACCACAACCTTTACAGCCACTAACACGGTGAAGGTCCCCACCCCTCTATTGATTAATATAGTAACTGCAAGCCATATGGCAGCCTGCTGGGCCTTTCCACAATTCCTCATCCATTTTCTCCTAATGCTTACTGCCTTGGATGGAGTCAGAGAGAACTGGAGTGAGCTACTGAGGTATAATCCATGTGTCATGGTAAAGTCTCATTTTGGACCATGTCTGGAGAGAAAATCCTGGGTTTCCTTCTGGAGAGTCATAAAACACTTAGAGGTATAATTTATAAAAACCAGAGAAAAGAAAACAAGATTAAAAAAAATAATTATTTCCAATAGAAACCAATCAGATTGTACTTTTCAGTTTATGGACAAACAAAGCAAGGATTAGGATTGGCTTCCAAGGGCAACATCTCCATTGTGTGCCATTTTCTTTTCCCGTGGTTTATGGCCAACATCCATTCCCCAAGGTTTATGTTTAGCACAGGGACACTCCAAGTACATATCAATCCAATTGACTCTCTCATGACCCAAAAATTTGGGGTACAAGCGAGAGAACCTTTAGGAAGTGTGTTGGCTGCTCGTACTTGTTTGAGAAGTTTTTAGTCTTCCTATGGAAGGAGCCATTTTTTGTTAAGAGTTCCATGCACTCAAGCCAATCGATAGCCTGGACATTGTATAATCTGCTTCATAGACAGGTTTGGCCAATCTTGAGAGGTTCCCGTTTCAATGTTCTTTAAATGTAAAAATGTGGAAGTGCAGCGCTATTTTCCAAAAGACAAATAGTGCGAATAAACCGCACCAAGGTGGGTTAAAAGTGTGCAAACAATGAAAGAAGAGCTTAAAAGTTCATTCATAGTCCTCAAAAAAAATAAATCAGTAGTTTGTGATGTCAGTCAACCATCAGTGACCAAACATAGCCACTTGCCAGGTCTCCATGACCATTAATGAAAAAGTGGTCAACAAGTGCAGTAAAACCCAGCAATTATGGTGGCCAGATAGAATCATGTCATTTGGTTCACACCACTTGCTCCAACTCCTCTAGTATTGTAGCAGGAATAGGATCAATTCAGGGGCGGACTGACCATTCGGGGATTAGGGCACTGCCCGAGGGCCCAGGGTCAGTAGGGGGCCCCATGAGAGGCTACACACTACAGAAAGAAGCCAGGAACTTCCATGCAGGCTATGCTGTGGTAGATATTTAAATGCCCACTCTATGTGGCTGAGCTGCAATTTGTAGGTGGGGCTTTGTGTGGCTTGAGTGTGGACACAAGGGGCCCCATGATCTCTGATTGCCCGGGGGGCCCCATGAGTTTTCAGTCCACCCCTGGGTCAATTCACCACCACGATAGTAGTATGTCTCCAAAAACATAAAGGTCATAGAGAAAGCAGAACCATCTCATAGTGTAGTTAACTCCAAAGAACTTTTTTTTTTTTTTCAAAATATTCCCCCTACATAGAGTAAAAAGAGCCCAGCATATTGATTCAGTGTTGTTTTAAACCAACAAGATGGCTGCCATCCGTTCCGGTACATGATGACGTCAGAGGGCCTGCTTCCATCCGATGCGTTTCGTCATCATAAGACGTCTTCAGGGGCATTGGGGGGAGCCACGATGTGTGATGTCATTACGTCAGTAGTATGTCTCCAAACACATAAAGGTCATAGATAAAGCAGAACCATCTCATAGTGTAGTTAACTCCAAAGAATTGTTTTTTTTTTTTTTGTCAAAGTATTCCCCCTACATAGAATAAAAAGAGCCCAGCATATTGATACAGTGTTGTTTCAAACCAACAAGATGGCTGCCATCTGTTCCGGTACATGATGACGTCAGAGTTCCTGCTTCCATCCAATGTGTTTAGTCATCATAAGACATCTTCAGGGGCATTGGGTGGAGCCACGACATGTGACGTCATTATGTACCGGAACGAATGGCGGCCATCTTGTTGGGTTCTTTTTATTCTATGTAAGTGCAATACTTTGAATAAATTCTTAACCCTTTGGAGTTAACTAAACTATTAGATGGTTCTGCTTTCTCCATGACCTGTATATTTTGGGAGACATACTACTGTCTTGGTGGTGAATTGATCCTAATACTGGAGGAAGATGACTGATTCTACCTGGAGTCTGACCCTAATTACTGAGTATGTCTGAGCTTGTTGACCACTTTTTCATTAGTGGTATGGATATCTGATAAGCGGCTATGTTTGGTCACTGATGGTGGAGGATTCTTCTGGCTTGATTGACATCACTAACCACTGACTGATTTCCTATGAGGACTATGAATGAACTTTTATAGTGCCTTGAAAAAGTATTCACACCCCTTGAAAATTTTCACATTTTGTCGTGTTACAACCAAAAACATAAATGTTTTTTATTTGGATTTCATGTGATAGACCGACACAAAGTTGCACATAAGTGTGAAGTGGAAGGAAAATTATAAATGATACAAATAAATCTGTGAAAAGTGTGGGGGTGCATTTTTTATTCACCTCCACCCAAGATTCAATACTTTGTAGAACCGCCTTTCCCTGCAATTACAGCTGCAATTCTTTTTGGGGATGTCTCTACCAGCTTTCCACATCTAGAGAGGACATTTCTGCCCATGTGAACAGCAATTTTCAAGTCTTGCCACAGATTCTCAATGTGATTTAGGTCTGGACTGCGACTGGGCCATTCTAACACATGAATATGCTTTGATGTAAACCATTCCATTGTAGCTCTGGCTGGATGTTTCGGGTCGTTGTCCTGCTGGAAGGTGAACCTCCGCCCCAGTCTCAAGCCTTTGGCAGATTCTAGAGGGTTTTCTTCTAAAATTGCCCTGTATTTGGCTCCATCCATCTTCCCATCAATTCTGACCCTGCTGAAGAAAAGCATCCCCACACCATGATGCTGCCACCACCATGTTTCACAGTGGGGATGGTGTGTTCAGGGTGATGTGCAGTGTTTGTTTTCCCCCACACATAGTGTTTTGCTTTTAGGCCAAAAAGTTCAATTTTCACCTCATCTGCCCACGGAACCTTCTTCCACATGTTTGCTGTGTCCCCCACGTGGCTTCTCCCAAACTGCAAACAGGACTTCTTATGGCTTTCTTCCACCAATGGCTTTCTTCTTCTCACTCTTCCATAAAGGGCAGATTTGTGGAGCGCACGACTAATAGTTGTCCTGTGGACAGATTCTCCCACCTGAGCTGTGGATCTCTGCAGCTCCTCCAGAGTTCCCATGGGCCTCTTGGCTGCTTCTCTGATGAATGCTCTCCTTGCCAAGGCCGGTCAGTTTAGGTGGACGGCCATGTCTTGGTAGGGGCCCGGCCGGTCAGTTTAGGTGGACGGCCATGTCTTGGTAGGGTTGCAGTTGTGCCATACGCTTTCCATTTTCCCATGATGGATTGAACAGCGCTCTGTGAGATGGTCAAAGCTTGGGAGAATTTTTATAACCTAACCCTGCTTTACACTTCTCCACAACTTTATCCCTGACCTGTCTGGTGTGTTCCTTGGACTTAATGATGCATTTTGTTCACTAAGATTCTCTAACAAACCTCCAAGGGCTTCACAGAACAGCTGCATTGATACTGAGATTAAATGACTCACAGGTGGACTCTATTTACTAATTAGGGGACTTCTGAAGGCATTTGGTTCCACTAGATTTTAGTTAGGGGTATCAGAGTAAAGGGGGGTGAATACAAATGCCCGCCCCCACACACTTTTCACAGATTTATTTGTATCATTTATCATTCTTAGATTGTAAGCTCTAACGAGCAGGGTCCTCTGATTCCTACTGTAATAAAGTGTATTGTATTTGTACTGTCTACCCTCAAGTTGTAAAGCGCTGCGTAAACTGTTGGCGCTATATAAATTCTATATAATAATAATTTTCCTTCCACTTCACAATTATGGCCACTTTGTGTCGGTGTATCACATAAAATCCCAATAAAATACATTTTTAAATTTTTGGCTGTAACAAGACAAAATGTGAGAAATGTCATGGGGTGTGAATACTTTTTCAAAGCACTGTAAGCTTTTTTTTTTTTTGGTTGTTTGCACACTTTTCACCCACCTTGGTGCGGTTTTGATTGCGCTATTTATGTCTTTTGGAAAATAACGCTGCACTTTCACCTTTTTACATTCATTTTATTTGTTACCTGCAAATTGTGCTAGCTGCCTATATTCATCATTTATAGATTGTGCCTTAGTGCGACTAGTTATATGTTCTTTAAATGTAACGCGTTTTGTTTTTTTCCCTTCTTGCCCATAGACATGACGATGGACGAAGTGCGAGAGTACGAAAGGACCACTCAGGAAGCCACTAACAAGAAAATCGGGATTTTCCCACCCGCCATTTCCATCACTGACATTACGCTGCCTTCTATCGCCCGCAGCGGACCCTCCAGCGCTCCTTCCACCCCTCTGACCACCGAAGCTCCGGAGTTCCTGACCGTCCCCAAAGACCGCCCCCGGAAGAAATCTGCACCGGAAACCTTAACGCTTCCTGACCCCGCCCTTAACGCACAAAGCATGTTTACATCTAATAAGCCATTCTTTCCGAATTCGGAATAACTTTTGAGTCGATAGCAGGACCCCCCGCCTACCCCACCCCCCCCCCCTCACCTCCAGACGCAAAGGGGTTTTAAAAACCCATTTTCAACAAACATAATCATAGGCTTATGCATTTCGAAGCCATGCCTGTAGACTCCTTATGGCCGTAAGCTGTTCGATTCAGTGCTTCCCATATCATTGCTCCCTGTTACCGCTTACACACGATCGTCCTCTGCTGCTCGATGGTGACAGTGGCCTCTAGCGATAACAAGAAGAGCTCTTTTCATTGTTTCAGCCATCTTTGTTTTTTAGACGGGTAGTTATACAATAACGCGACAATCCATAATGTAAAGCTTTAACCCCCGTTTAGCCTACCTTACGTAGATATTTTTCATGTCTACCAGACAAATTCAAGTCTTTTTATTCAGAGGTGCAGAATTTACAGATACGGGGGAGCCGTCTTTTGCACATAAACAGAGTAGGAGAATAAAAAAACGTGCGTTTCGGTTCTGTAGAATTCAGCTTTGTGATCTGTTTTCCAGAACGCAATGGGAAAATTAGAGAAAAGACAATCATCTTATAAATATGACCAGAAGTTGAAGAATGTCATTCCAGTGACATTTTAGGTGTATAGAGAATGCCGGAGCAACAAAAAGGGAGAAACTCAAGAAGGACTTCACCAATTTATTGTTTTTTTAACATCAGCTTGTGTCCTAATACATCGGAAACATTATAAACCGCTTTTCTGTCACATCTGTGTTCTGGAAGAGAAGCCATTCAATATCCAGTTTATAAGAAGTGACCATTTGAGGTCATGGGGCTGGTTTGATGCTCTCTGGCTCCTCGGGGGCGGGGCTTTCTGCCGGGGATGCATGTTTTTAGAGATTCTCTATATCTAGTTTAACGGGTAAGCACATTAATCTGTAACAATGTAGCATGAGGGCAGCCTGTTGCTGCTAGCACAAGAAGGTGACAGCGAACTTTGTTATGGCACTTTTCCACTGCAAGTACCGGCTCGGCTCCACTCGGCACTGCTTGGCCCAGCTTGGCTCAGTTTGCTTTTCCACCGTGTGGTACGAGTCGGCACCTTTCAGCACTGTATAGGCTCTACTTTGCTCGGTTTGCTTTTCCACTAAAGTAGTACTAAGTAGTAAGTGGGTGGGATTACAACGATTTTCTGACCAATCAGTGGCTAGTAGTGACAAACAATCAAGGCTGCATGCAAAGGATTGTGGGATATGGTATCAGTACTGCCTGCTTGGAACCCCAACCGAGGTGGTACTGTTTAACCACTTGCCGACTGCCGCACAACTATATACGGCGGCAGTCAGCCCCTCCTGGGCAAAGCGACGTACCGGTACGTCGCTCGCCCACGAGCCTCTAGGGGCCGGAGGCGCACTCCCGCCCCCGCTCGTTCCCTGACATTCCAGCGCGAGTGACCGGTGGCTCCGATATCCGCCGGCCACTCGCGATCTCCCACTGTAGAGGGAGAAAAGCAGGCGGCTGATGTAAACAAAGACGTCTGTCATTCTCCCTGATGTAACTGCAGAGATCATACGATCCTGCTATGTAGGATCGTAGGTCTCTGTGGTTACATCACAAGCCACGCCCCTTTACAGTAAGAATCACGCCCCTAGGGACACACTTAACCCCTTGATCACTAATAAAGTTAACCCCTTCCCTGCCAGTGTCATTTTTACAGTAACAGTGCATATGTATAGCACTGATTACTGTAGTAATGTCACTGGTCCCCCCAAAAGTGTCAAAAATGTCAGTTAGGGGTCCAATCTGTCCGCCGCAATGTCGCAGTCCCGCAAAAAAAAATCGCAGATCGCCGCCATTACTAGTTTAAAAAAAAAACAATAAAAATGACAAAAATCTTTCCCTTAGTTAGTAAACGCAATAACGTTTGCGCAAACCAATCAAAATACGCTTATTGCGATTTGTTTTTTTACCAAAAATATGTAGCAGAAAACAAATTGCCCTAAAATGTTAAAAAATTAGATTTTTACGTTTTTTTTGGGGGGGAATTTCATATAAAAAAATTTGAAAAATATTGTTATTTTTTCAAAATTGACGCTCTTATTTTGTTTATAGAGCAAAAAATAAAAATCGCACAGGTGATCAAATACCACCAAAAGAAAGCTCTGTTTGTGGGAAAAAAAAGGACGTCAATTTCATTTGGGTACAGCGTTGCACAACCGAGCAATTGTCCGTTAAAGTCACGCAGTGCCGAATCGCAAAATAGGCCCTGGTCTTTGAGCAGCCAAATCCTCTGGGGCTTAAGTGGTTAAGCGAGCCGTACCGACGCCGTACCATGTAGTGGAAAAGCGCCGATGTACCAAACCGTACCGAACCGTTCTAACCCGTACCATGCGGTACCATGCAGTGGAAAAGCGCCAAACCGAGCCGTACCAGGCAGTGGAAAAGCGCCAAACCGAGCCGTACCATGCAGTGGAAAAGCGCTATTAGTCACGTGATAAGGCAACCTTTGTACATACGTGTTTAGAGTTATCTATTGTGGGAAGCATGAACCCGGTTCATTCATGGGGCAGACTCCGTCATTATTATTATTTTTTTTTAATCATAAAATAGGGAAAAATCGGAGTATGCTTCAACCCATCCTGTGAAGGGTGTATTGATAGTTGAATGAGGACAGACAATAGCCATATTTTTATTTTTATTTTTTTTTAATCCACATACCAATATTATCCCAGTTTATTGTCCGCATCTACCTGCCACAGAAAGAATTGCAAAATGCGATGACAAAAAAAAAAAAAAAAGATAAAATATCGGAGGTGGTAAGTTTGGCCCCAGGAAGCCTTTCTCTGCAAAGAAGAGTTTTGTATTTTTATTGTACGGTAAATGTTTTTATATTGTTATTTTTTCTTTTCCCCCTCCCCCGGTGTTTCTATGTTCTGTATATGGGAATATAACAGTGTTGCTTATTTTATATTCATGTACTATTGGTGCGATGTACTGCTACACGTCATTGTGTTACATTCATTATCTTCAACTCAGTTTCTCTCTTATTAAATGGAGTAGCTGCTGAAAAATATTTTGTTGCATGAAAAAAAAATAAGAAAAGAGAATTATTACAAAATATGTTTTTTCTACACATTTGCAGACTGTTTTGCGATGATATATTTTTGTTAGTAAGGTTTATGAAACATTTAGAAGAGTAAAAACTGGAGGCGGAATTGGGGGACATGAACCTCTGTACTGAGCAAGATCATCAATCCTGAAATGGAATTTGCTACTTATTGTACAGAAGATTGTTTAGGCTACATTCACACCTGAGCGTAGCGTTTTCGCGCGTTTTTTACCGCGAATTTACCGCAATTTTTACCGCGATTTACAGGCGTTTTTACAGGCGATTTTTTGTGCAGGGAAAACGCCTGTAATCTGCCCAAAAAGAAGCTCATGTACTTTTTTGAGCGTTGGGCGTTTTGCTTACAGCGTCAAAACGCTCAGATGTGAACAGGGGCCATTGAAATGAATAGGATTTCAATGGCCCCTGTTCACATCTGAGTGTTTTGACGCTGTGAGCAAAACGCCCAATGCTCAAAAAAGTACTTGAGCTTCATTTTTGGGCAGATTACAGGCGTTTTCCATTGGTCTCTATTCAATCTAAAAACGCCTGCACAAAAAACGCCTGTAAAAACGCCTGCAAAAACGCCCATAAAAACGCCTGAAAAAACGCCCATAAAAACGCCTGTAATAGCAAAGCCAAGATGTGAACGTAGCCTTAGTGCTGAGTGGATGGGAATGTAGTATGTAGGAATAACCATTTGCCAGTGTTATTAGTACGGCTGGATGTCCAAATGCTGGAAATGTCAGAGTCCCTCCCTTTTTTTTTAGATGGATAATATAGGGAATATATAGATCCAAATGGCAAGTTGCCAAGATTTTGCATCACAGGCGTGCGTACAGGGTGTGCCGGATGTGCCTGGGCACACCATAATCATCCCGTGTGCCCCCGATTCCCCCTGCTTTTTGTCTCTCACCTGTGGTGCTGTCAGCTTCCCTCCTCTCCTCTCAGGAGCACAGAAAGGGGCTGGTAAATACTTAATTAACCGGCCCCTTCTTTTTCTGAATGAACACAGTGAGTGATCTGTACTGATCGCTCCTGTCTTCATTCTTAACTGAAGTTATGTTTACTGCAGGCTGCAGAGAAAGGGACTAAGGAAATCTCTGTACTCAGTTTCTTTCTCTGTATCATAGGTGAGACATCAGAGGTCTGTTTAGATCAGGGACCCTCAAACTAAGGCCCCCAGCTGTTGAGGAACTACACATCCCATCAGGCATTGTAAAACTCTGACATTCACAGACGTGACTAGGCATGATGGGAATTGTAGTTCCTAAACATCAGAGGTCTGTTTAGACCAGGGATCCTCAAACTACGGCCCTCCAGCTGTTGTGGAACTACACATCCCATCAGGCATTGTAAAACTCTGACATTCACAGACGTGACTAGGCATGATGGGAATTGTAGTTCCTAAACATCAGAGGTCTGTTTAGACCAGGGATCCTCAAACTACGGCCCTCCAGCTGTTGTGGAACTACACATCCCATCAGGCATTGTAAAACTCTGATATTCACAGACGTGACTAGGCATGATGGGAATTGTAGTTCCTAAACATCAGAGGTCTGTTTAGACCAGGGATCCTCAAACTACGGCCCTCCAGCTGTTGTGGAACTACACATCCCATCAGGCATTGTAAAACTCTGATATTCACAGACGTGACTAGGCATGATGGGAATTGTAGTTCCTAAACATCAGAGGTCTGTTTAGACCAGGGATCCTCAAACTACGGCCCTCCAGCTGTTGTGGAACTACACATCCCATCAGGCATTGTAAAACTCTGACATTCACAGACGTGACTAGGCATGATGGGAATTGTAGTTCCTAAACATCAGAGGTCGGTTTAGACCAGGGATCCTCAAACTACGGCCCTCCAGCTGTTGTGGAACTACACATCCCATCAGGCATTGTAAAACTCTGATATTCACACACGTGACTAGGCATGACGGGAATTGTAGTTCCTGAACAACTGGAGGGCCATAGTTTGAAGACACTTGAAATTTCACCAAAGCCCCCATAACGGGGCTTCTAAAAAAAAAAAATGTAAAAAAATAATAAAAAATAATATTGTAAAAAATAATAAAAAAATAAATAAAAAATAATAAAAAAAAAAACCTACTGACATCGTCTACTGCCCTACTGACACCAGTCTTTGCTCTTCTGACACCGTCCACTGCTCTATTGATATACACGCATGTATTTTTGTACTCTGGGATGCACAACCTAATGCAATAGCAATGTGTGGGATTTTATAACTAATTATTGGAATTATCCCAAACAGAAGCTGAATGATTTGGCAAACTCATTTTCAGTATTTTCCCTCAATTATTCCTCTGGTTGGACAGTCCACAAACACTGAAGACATTGGAGCTTTTGTCTAAGTTGAGTAACTGCTTTTTTGGGTGTCCTAACCAAACTTGTAGAAACACCAAAACTCTGCTTCCAAACCCAAATCAACTTTTCAGTAGGATCAAAACAAAGGCTATGCAAATTTTACGGTTGGTTTTCTTTAGCCACATCCTGAGTAGAGCTTTCATCTGTGTTACGTCATAAACAGTGGGGAAAATCATTTTTTAACCCCTGCAGATTGTGTAAGTTTGCTCACTTACAAAGAAATGAAGGTTCTAGAATTTTTATCAGAGATGTATTTTATATGATAGAGACAAATTATCAACCAAAAATCCAGAAAAAAACATAATACAAATGTTATGAGTTGCAGTTCAGGGAGTAGAAAGGCATTTGATCCCCAAGCAAAAGATGACTTTTGTAGTTGGTGGAGAAACCCTTGTTGACAAGCACAGAGGTCAGACGTTTCTTGTAGTTGGTGACCAGGTTTGCACACATCTCAGGAGGGATTTTGGTCCACTCTTCTTTACAGATCTTCTCTAAATCCTTAAAGTTTCTTGTCTGTCACTTGGCAACTCAAAGTTTCAGCTCCCTCCATATGTTTTCTATAAGATTAAGGTCTGGAGACTGGCTAGGCCACTCCATGATCTTAATGTGCTTCTTCCTTTGTTGCCTTGGCGATATATTTTGGGTCATTGTTATGCTGGAACACCCATCCATGATCCATCTTCAGTGTTCTGGCTGAGGAGAGAAGGTTCTCATCCAAGATTTTACAACACATGGCCCCGCCAATTGGCCCCTCAATGCAGCAAAGACAGCCTTTGGTAGAGAAATAAGCCCCAAAGCATCATGTTTCCACCTCCATGCTTGACTGTAGGGATGGTGTTCTTAGGGTCATAGTCAGCATTCTTCTTCCTCCAAACACGGCAAGTCGAATAAAGCCAAATAGCTCACTTTGGTCTCATCTGACCACAGCACTTTCTCCCAATCCTTCTCTGAATCATTTAGATGTTCATTGGCCTGATTGTACATGTGCCTTCCTGAAGAGGGGACCTTGGGGGCACTGCAGGATCTCAATCCATAGTGGCTTATTGTGTTACCAATGGTTTGTTTGGTGACTGTGGTCCCAACTGCCTTGAGATCATTCTCAAGCTCCTCCTGGCTAGTTCTGAGCTGATCCCTCACTTTTCTCATGATCATCCTTACCCATAAGGCAAAATCTTGCATGGAGCTCCAGACGGAAGGCGATTGATGGTTATTTTATATTTCTTCCATTTGCAAATAATCACTTGAACAGTTGTCTCCTCACCAAGCTTCTTGCTGATAGTCTTGTAGCCTAGTGCAGGTCTACAACCTTGTCCCTGACATCCTTTGACAGCTCTTTGGTCTTGCCCATGATGGAGAGGTTTTTAATGGATGAAAGAGATCCTGTGGACGGGTGTCTTTTATACACATAACAAGTTGTCGTTAGGAGCTCCTTCTTACATTGACAGGTCTAATCTGTGTACCACATGAGCATCTACTGTAGCCAGTTTGTGGGAGCCAGAAATGTCGTTGGTTGGTAGGGGATCAAATAATTATTTTACTCACTGAACTGCAACTCAGTTTATAATATTTGTATTGTGTTTTTTTCTGGATTTTTGGTTGATGTTCTGTCTCTATCTTTTAAAACACACCTATGATAAAAATTATAGACCCGTCATTTCATTGTAAGTGGACAAACTTAGGACAATCTGCAGAGGATCAAATCATTATTCTCCCCACTTTATATTGTGGTGTTGGGTGATTACACTCATGTGGTAAGTGCTTTTCTGATGAGCTTTGCTAGTCCAAGCTGTATTTTAGGGCATGACAACCCACTTTTATTAAAAAGAACAACACAGTTCACAAAGAAAATCAGTTACCCACGTAGGGGTTCTTCCAAATCAACATAAACAGTCAACTGTAAATACCGAGCCACATGGCTCCCTTCTCAGCAGCACCACTGCTCTCCTTACCAGTCCCTCTGACTGTGTTGCCTGGGCTCACTCAGCCTTTAGTCACAGAGCCCTGTTGCGCAGCCCACTGCTGGCCTCTGTATTGAGGTTCCCCCGCCCCCCCCCCCCCCGATAGGAGCCGACCTGACTCCTGGGATGAGATTTCCTCGCTGCTAGCTGAGGCACCTCTGACTTCCGGTTGAGACCTCCTGTCTCCCAACTCCTCAATGGGGCACCTCTGACCCCTGATTGATACTTCTTGTCTCCAGTATGGAAGCCCTGAACTATGCTTAGGCTTGGTTTATAACAACCCTGTTGTGACGGGCCACTTGGCACCCCTCTTGGGTACTTCCGTCAGTAGACAGCTTCCTCCAGTCAGGAACCAGGTTTTATAGCTGAATTTTGCACCCAATAACTCGACGACACTAGCTTAGGTGCAAACTAGACCAGATCTCACACAGAATTTATTCCATAAAAAATCAGGTAATTGCTTGATTACATTATGCAAACTGTAAACAGTAAGATAATTATCATAGCTGATGAACGGCCAACATAAACAGTAAACTGATTAACATCTAGTCACCTAGACAAGCCTAGGGGACTCAGTGCCCACCCAAACCATCTGGCACCAGTTACTCAGTAAGAAGACCTAGGGCTGTCCAAATCTCCAAAGGATGAGCAGACAGACAGAAATAATAGGTGACTCAATTAGCAATGGGAATTCACACCTTGGAGGTACACAATGGAGAAATGGTACCATGGGAGAAAGACACCTTAGTAAACATATTATGGCAGGAGACCCCATCATCATATTGTTGAGCTGATTATATTAACATCTGCTCTGAGTCTCAAAGTCTAGGAGGGGGGGGGGGGGGTCGAAGCAGTAATTTCTGGTTTGGGCAAAAAGGCCCCAAATCTGTATCCAGGTCCTAGGTTCCCAGACTGTGTGTTTCGAGGGGACATGGACCGGAATCCAAAGCAAGACCATTCCAAGGGTCCCCCAGGCAAACGTCTTTTAAGAATAGAGCCCTCCTCGAAAGCCAGAGCCCATAGTAAGCAAGAAGCAACCCTGCAGTCCCCTTCCAAAATCCCTGTCCTGGTTGGGTCTGGCACACCTGTGTACTCACACAAGCTGCAGGCATCCAGTAAAACCCAGACACAGGAATGAAGGTTCCGTCTCACCCAAGACATTTTGAAACCTTCAAGCTCCAGGGTTACAGAAGCCGGAGAAATCCAAAAAACAAAGCTTTCACCGCTTAGAAACGATAGTCTAATGCTTCGCATAAACTCCTAAGGTGAATCCTGTGTAATTTTCTCCTACAGTTCTACAGTGGCAAGGCCTTGCCCTGTCACAATTTATATACTGTATATTATTATAAAGGTTCATATAAATTTATAGATTTAACCTGGCCGTAGATAGATCAAATTTCGGCCAGTTCAGCAAGAACTGCCTGAATTTTGGTCAATCTATGTCCGTTCCTGATCCTGCTATCTGTGTTAAAGCAGTGGTCTCTCTGACATGTATCTTCTTGATCTACAGCAGTGGTCCTCAACCCTGGCCTACTAACAGGCCAGATTTTCAAGATAACTGAAATACATCCCAGGTGATACCATTTGCTGCTCAGTGATTGCAGTACTCTAGTCTGCATCTCCCCAAGGTAATACCTAAAATCTGGCCTGTTAGTGGGCCCTGTAGGTCAGGGTTGAGGACCACTGATCTACAGTTCTGCTGTCAGAATTAACCTCTTGCTGATTTTCAGCAGGGAGCGTGTTGAACATCTGCAGAGAGACAAACTGCCTCCACGATGACAGCAAGTGCCCTTCTCTGTAGCATGTTGGCAGGAGACAGGTGTTATCTTCTCAGGGTGGGGCTGCTTTCTCAGAAAACCATGTTGGACTTTGCACAGGGCTGGCCCAAGACATTGTGCTGCCCGAGTCAAAGAATAAAGTGTTGCCCCCACCCGCCCAAAAAAAAGGCCCCCCTATCCATTATTTTATATAAAATGTAGAAAATATTATATATAGTTATCTTCTTCCATAACTCACCACCAGACTGGTGCACCAAACACCCACTGTCCTTAGTCCTCCTGTCACTATAGTGTCTTCCACGATTCCACGAGCACTGCCCTAGAAGATCCAGCCTGCCCTGTGTGGGATAGAGTGCGCTGATTTCTGACGCCATTGTGCACACTACGATCACGCCAGGGACGTTCCCAGGAGGAGACGCTCCGCCTTCTCATACTCATCAGTTTGCAGCAGTATGAGATGAGGAAATGCCGCCCGTAACGCGTTGCAAACTGATGACACAAAAAACTGCTAAAAAAAATCTTGCCCGTCAATATGCCGCCCCCTTCAAAGTGCCGTCTGGGTCCACTCGGAGGGACACCCGAGAGGTACTAAATTTATTATAATTCTCTGCTGTAGAGTCGGCTTTTCTTCCTCCACATAATTCAGCGGGATCCAATTAAAGGTGCAGGGAAGTCCAGAGCTCTGAATTCATTTTGCAATAAGGAAAGTATTCTGCACAGAAGTGATACGCAAAATAAGCCCTCCACTCCCGGGAGGAATACCGTCCAATAAAAATGAACCACAATATTCAAGCCAGCTGCAAAACAAAATGTTCTTATCGGTGGACCCACCAATCCAATTAGCCGAACTTTATATTTCTGGCTGTATTCATCCCATTCAACATGCAGACTGCTTAAATAAAATGTGCTCTTTTACCATCCCCCCCCCCCCCCCCAACGTGTCACTTCATGTATCTTGTCTGACGTTCGCCAAGCCACCCGCAGATACCTTCAGTCCAGGGGCCTTCAAACTTTCTAAACAAAGGGCCAGTGTACTCTCCTTCATACTTTAAGGGGGCCGCACTGTGGCCAGTAGGAGCAGAAAATGTCTTGGCGTCAGTTAGAGTAAACAGTGGCCCATCGTTAGTGTTAGTGGGAGGAATAGTGCTCCATCGTTGGTATCAGTGGGAGGAATACTGTCCCATCGTTGGTGTCAGTGGGAGGAATAGTGCCTCATCATTGGTGTCAGTGGAGGAATAGTTCTCCATCATTGTTGTCAGTGGGAGGAATAGTGCCCCATCATTAATGTTAGTGGGAGGAATAGTGCTCCACCAGTGGGAGGAATAGTGCCCCATCATTAGTGTTAGTGGGAGGAATAGTGCTCCATCATTGGTATCAGGGGGAGGAATAGTGCCCCATCATTGGTGTCAGTGTAGGAATAGTGCCCCATCATTGGTATCAGGGGGAGGAATAGTGCCCCATCATTGGTGTCAGTGGGAGGAATAGTGCCCCATCATTGGTATCAGGGGGAGGAATAGTGCTCCATCATTGGTGTCAGTGGGAGGAATAGTGCTCCATCGTTGGTGTCAGAGGGAAGAATAGTGCCTCATCATTGGTGTCAGTGGGAGGAATAGTGCTCCATCATTGGTGTCAGTGGGAGGAATAGTGCCCCATCGTTGGTGTCAGAGGGAAGAATAGTGCCTCATCATTGGTGTCAGTGGGAGGAATAGTGCCCTATCGTTGGTATCAGTGGGAGAAATAGTGCCCCATCATTGGTGGTAATGGGAGGAATAGTGCCCTATCGTTGATATCAGTGGGAGGAATAGTGCCCTATCGTTGATATCAGTGGGAGGAATAGTGCCCCATCATTGGTGTCAGTAGGAGGAATAGTGCCTCATTATTGGTGTCAGTGGGAGGAATAGTGCCCCATCATTAATGTCAGTGGGAGCAATAGTACCGCATAAGTGGTGGTAATGGGAGGAATAGTACCCTATCATTGGTGTCAGTGGGAGGAATAGTGCCCCATAAATAAGCAACTAAGGGTGCCTTCACACTGCCCCACTGGGCTTTTGCTAAAGTGCGGGTTAGCTGCACATTCCCATAGACTTCTAGGAGGTCCTGCTATTTGGGTGCGGTTTCAGAAAGCACACCAAAGCTTCTGCATTTTGGAGCACTTTCTGAAACTGCACCCAAACCGCGGGACACCATAGAAGTCTATATGAAAAGCGCAGCCAACTCACGCAAAACCCGCAAATTAGGTTAACTTTGCCCAAAACATAGCAGGACGGCACTCGGGCAGTGTGATGCCGCCCTAAAGAGGACGCCTCCTCACCCACTATCCTCCGGCCTCCCCTGATTTACTAAAACTAGGTGAACCTGTACTCACTTCAAACATTCAGTTATGTAAAGGCAGGGGTTGTAGTTTTCATAAATTCCCCTGCACTTGATTGGATGTTCTTTTAACCTCATTGCACTAAAGGATAACTCAGTTTTTATAAGAAAAATAATGATAGCAATTTTTTTTTAAAAACAGCTGCTGTAAGGGGCTCTGATAAGGCAGTACAGCCAGCCCTCCTGTACTGGGCCCGGGTCCCATCAGTTCAAAAGGGAAGCACCTCCTCCCCATTTGAACTGATGGCTGTACTGTTCACGCCTGTACTGTCTTATTGCAGACACTGATCTGCCTCTTCTGCCTCCCCCTCCAGCGCTCCCAGCTTCTCCTCCTTTTTCCCCCTCAGGGGCATTGTTTCTAGCACATGTGCTCTTTCCATCTGCAGTCTGGGCTCCCCCCGTGCACCCCTTTCCCCGGCAGCGCTGCCGGCTTCCCTCCTCTTCCTTCCTCCGGCTGCTCTGCAGGGGGATAGTTTCTAGCACATGTGCTCTTTCCATCTGCAGTCTGGGCTCCCCCCGTGCGTCCCTTTCCCCAGCAGCGCTGCCGACTTCCCTCCTCTTCCTTCCTCTGGCTGCTCTGCAGGGGGATAGTTTCTAGCACATGCACTCCATCCATCTGTTTTCCGTGCTCCCCCCGTGTGCCCCTTTCCCCAGCAGCACTGCCGGCTTCCTTCCTCTTCCTTCCTCTGGCTGCACTGCAGGGGGATAGTTTCTAGTACATGCACTACTTCCATCTGCTGTCCGGGCCCCCCGTGTGCCCCTTTCCCCAGCAGTGCTGCCGGCTTCCCTCCTCTTCCTTCCTCCGGCTGCACTGCAGGGGGATTGTTTCAAGTACATGCACTCCTTCCATCTGCTGAACGGGCCCCCCGTGTGCCTCTTTCCCCAGCAGCGCTGCCGGCTTCCCTCCTCTTCCTTCCTCCGGCTGCACTGCAGGGGGATAGTTTCTAGCACATGCACTCCTTCCATCTGCTGTCCGGTCCCCCTTGTGCCCCTTTCCCCCGCAGCGATTCCGGCTTCCCTCCTTTCCTTTCCTGCCGGAAGCTGCTGTGGGCACAAGGGGGGATGTTTAAAAGATGGACAGCTGGGGGAAGGGGCTGAAAAATATTAATTTACTGGCCCTTTCCTTTCCTGAATGAACACAGTGAGCGATCGGTACCAATCACTCCTGTGTCCATTCATCACTAAAGCATACGAAACTGTGTTTCTTATGCTTCATTTTGTGAATGACCAGGAAGCCTTGGAGCTGTTCCTATTTGTTCATCTGTGGAGCTGAGGCTACAGAGAAAGGGACTGATAAATCTATGTCCTATGTTACATTTGGGCGGGGGAAGGGGGCCCTGGCAGGTAGGCTGTATGGAGCCCCGTGATTTCTAACAGCAGCCCTGGCTGCTGTTATCTTGCTGTAAAACTAAATGCAATATGGTAACCCGGAGGTGTACAACACGCCCCAAAAATGTCACTTCCTGCTTCTGTGATTGGCTTACTGCTTTTCCCTGAAATTTGCACTAAAATACAAGTCAGGGTTTAGGCATCCCCAGCAATAGGAGTGTCATTTTTGATTAAATACTCCCCAAGGGTATTCTACAGGGATGCAGATCCTGCAAGGGTTAAATACTTCTACAGGGATGCAGATCCTGCAACTTTCCTCATCCGAACACTGAAAGGGCACCAGGTGATTATAATGAAGCAGACCCTCCCAATGAGAAATCAGACCCCTCCCTTAATTTGGGATTAGACCCCACCCATTCAGAACCAGTCTTCACAGGACATGGGGAAACACACAGGTATTATTTCACAGCAACAAAAGGTAGGAATTTTCTACAAAGTTTATTAAAATCCCTGCAATATTCAGAAATCACCCAGAGGGGTGATCCTTCCCTCCCTTTATCCCCAGTAAAAGTGGAGTTCCTCTTTAAATTAGAATGAGTAAATGTAAGGCCCTGGACTGGAGGAATGATTATTTTAGGACTGCAAGCTGCTGGAAAAGGTTCAGCCAGGTAAAAATAAGCAGCATTCATGTGTATCTTTACAACAAAAATACAATACGCAAAGTATTGCAGGATGTGAGTATTCTGAATTCAGTGGCGGCTGATGTTCAAAATTTTTGGGGGGGCGCAAACAGAAAAATGTAACAGGCATTGCTTTGCGGTAAAAAGCGCTGTAAAAAATTGCGTGACTTTGAGGTCACAAAAGTGTGAAAGGGGCCTTCAGTAATTAAGGTATAGTGTGACCCCTTTCAATGCAGAGAGACCAGCGTGCCCCCTTTCAATGCAGAGTGACCAGCGTGCCCCCATTTAATGCAGAAAGACCAGCGTGCCCCCTTTCAATGCAGACAGACCAGCGTGCCCCTTTTCAATGCAGAGTGACCAGCGTGCCCCCATTTAATGCAGAGAGACCATCAAGCCCACTTTCAATGCAGAGAGACCAGCGCAGCGTGCCCTCTTCAATGCAGAGAGACCAGCGCAGCGTGCCCCCCTTCAATGCAGACGGAACAGTGCACTTACCTGCAGCGGCGGCGTCTCCTCGCGTCCTTCCGCCGCCTCCTCCTCGGCCAATGGCATGGTTTTTGCCTTTTCGGCCAATCTCGGACACGCTTCCTGATTGGCCAGGAGGAGGAACTGTGTGACAATAGCAAATTTTCATTCGCTATTGTCACACATTGGGTGGGCCCGGGGTGCACTGCTCTGCGCCCCGGGTCCACCCTTTTCTAAAGCCTATTAGAGCCTCTGGCTCTAATCAGGTGATTAATAAAAACAAAAAAACCCATTGAACTCCATGCGTCCGGCGCCCTGCATGCAGATTAGGGGGCCGGACGCATGGATAGGGGGGGCGGCGCCCCTGCACCCCCAACGCACCAGCCGCCACTGTCTGATTGTCATTTACTGTATTTCATTAAAACTCTAGATAAGGATGTCAGTGATGTCACCGGTCTCTAGTGATTGGATAGGCTGCATTCTCAGTGATGTCACCGCTCTCTAATGAATGGATAGGCTGCATTCTCAGTGATATTACCGGTCTCTAGTGAATGGATATGCTGCATTCTCAGTGATGTCACCGCTCTCTAGTGAATGGATAGGCTGCATTCTCAGTGATGTCACCACTCTCTAGTGATTGGATAGGCTGCATTATCAGTGATGTCACCACTCTCTAGTGAATGGATAGGCTGCATTCTCAGTGATGTCACCACTCTCTAGTGAATGGATAGGCTGCATCCTCAGTGATGTCACCGCTCTCTAGTGATTGGATAGGCTGCATTCTCAGTGATGTCACTGCTCTCTAGTGAATGGATAGGCTGCATTCTCAGTGATGTCACCGCTCTCTAGTGATTGGATAGGCTGCATTCTCAGTGATGTCACCGCTCTCTAGTGAATGGATAGGCTGCATTCTCAGTGATGTCACCACTCTCTAGTGAATGGATAGGCTGCATTCTCAGTGATGTCACTGCTCTCTAGTGAATGGATAGGCTGCATTCTCAGTGATGTCACTGCTCTCTAGTGAATGGATAGGCTGCATTCTCAGTGATGTCACCACTCTCTAGTGAATGGATAGGCTGCATTCTCAGTGATGTCACCGCTCTCTAGTGAATGGATAGGCTGCATTCTCAGTGAACCTTGTATACAGTCAGGAGTCTAGGCCCACCCATTCATCTGAGCACCAATCATTATTGCTATATTTGGACATCACTAATACTTGCTCTAACCAGTACAATACTGGGAGACAGAAAATATTCCACCATCTTGTTTACATGTTCCTAATTTTGAGGGATTTGTTTTTTATCTTTTTGTTGACAATGTATTATTGTCTCTTTCGCCTGGACCAAGATAAAGAGAACCTGTTACCAAACTGAAGCTGAAGCGGACTCGGGATTCTGCCTTAGTTAAGGTCACAAAATGGCCGATTTGTAGGTGACGGGACTTCTTACAGGGAGCATGGGGGTTAAACCTAGCAGACATTGAGCATGTTAATCCATCCCGTTATTTCCTTTCTGTTTTGTGTTTCCTCGGGATCGCTCCTACAATCTTCTTTACGTCTGACTGTAAATAAACTTCCCAAAAAACTTTTCAAGCATTTCCTGACTCCTTCCTTGTCTCTTGTTTTCTTTTTCAGTATGGGGGAGGGGTGCAGAGGTGTATGCGTCTTTGGATGAGTCTTCATTTTTTTAAAAGGAATGTTTTAGAAATAAAATATAAAATGTAGGAGATAGAGAGCACCACACCAATGGTAACGTCCAGATCAGCACAAGTTTCGGGGGTTTGATGGGCCCTTCATCAGGAGAATGAAATCATAATAAGGACAGCCAATTAATAGTGGAAGTGAGCGGGTTTCACTCAAATCCCTGAATGGGACCCCTAAAATTTGCTGGTCTACTAAGGGAATGATACATTTTCTCTGCATTTTACCAATGATTTGTTACTTTCATCTTTCACCTGATAATTACATTCAAGATCCAATCACTGCCTATGGAGTGTCCTACTGGCTGTGTCCGAGTCTCTGTACGGTTGATATACTAAAACTGGTGAGTGGAAAATCTGGTGCAGATGTGCATGGCAGCCAAGAGTTCTAAGTTCTAAGAGACCAACCCCAACGTCTGAAGATGCTTTCCATAACACGCCCTGCACCCCAAAACGTATACAACCGTAGTGGCGGTTGGTGCTCCATGGGCCGGGGGGGGTGGGGGGGTTTTAGACGGAATCCCCCCCCCCCCCCCCCGGACCACACCAGGCCGCACACCCCCGGACCACAGCATGATAGTACAGGACCCCCGGCATACTCACCCATCTACAGTAGCAGGCGACAGCGGCGGCTTCTTCCCCGTCTTTTTCGTCTCCTCCTCCATCCCCAATGGCATGGCTTCTCCTTTTGGCCAATCGGGAAACAGGTCTCAGGACCCGCTTTCTGATTGGCCAGGAGGAAGATCCATGTGACAATAGCGAAACCAATCTCTTAACATTCTACGAGGAGGTGAGCTGTGAGCTAGATAGGGGCAGACCAGTGGATGTGGTATACTTGGATTTCGCTAAGGCGTTTGATGCAGTTCCCCACAAGCGCTTAATTTATAAAATAAGGTCTGCAGGTATCGACAGCAGGGTTTGCTCTTGGATACGTAACTGGCTAAAAGGGCGTGTCCAAAGGGTAGTAATAAACAGCGCATACTCAGACTGATCTGAAGTGGTAAGCGGGGTCCCCCAAGGCTCAGTCCTGGGACCAACCTTGTTCAATTTATTCATAGACAGCATTGAGGACGGGATCAGGAGTTCGATATCAGTTTTTGCAGATGACACAAAATTGGGCAGGGCAATAACTGCACAGCATGAAGCAGATATCCTACAGAATGACCTAGACAAAATAACGGAGTGGGCAACGACATGGCAAATGAGGTTTAATGTGGAGAAGTGTAAGGTTTTGCACTTGGGGACTAAAAACACAAAAGCACAATACACGTTAGGAGGGGAACCCTTTGGGGAATCAAAAATGGAGAAAGATCTGGGAGTCTTGGTTGATGATAGATTAGGCAATAGCATGCAATGTCAAGCGGCAGCTGCCAAAGCCAGCAGAATATTAGCATGCATAAAGAAAGGGATGTATTCCAGAGATAAGACTATAATCCTTCCACTTTATAAAACTCTGGTCCGACCTCATCTGGAGTATTCTGTCCAGTTCTGGTCGCCAGTCCTCAGGAGGGATGTGCTGGAGCTGGAGAGAGTCCAGAGAAGGGCAACTAAACTGATTAGGGGATTGGAGGACCTTAATTATGAAGAGCGTCTGCAATCACTTGATTTATTCTCCCTGGAGAAGAGACGCCTGAGGGGGGACATGATAGCAATTTATAAATATCTCAATGGGGATCTCGGCATAGAAAAACCGCTATTCAGTCAAAGGGATTGCATGAGGACTCGAGGGCATACAATGCGATTAGAGGAGAAGCGTTTTAACTTCAGGCAACGTGGGGGGTTCTTTACTGTTAGGGCTACAAGATTGTGGAATTCTCTACCACAAGAGGTGGTTTCTGTGGGAAGTATGGTGGCTTTCAAAAGACTCTTAGACGTACATCTCAAGGATCAGAACATTCAGGGCTATGTGAGATGATTACAGCCACACACACCTACACAGGTTGAACTGGATGGACTATTGTCTTTATTCAACCTCACCTACTATGTAACTATGTATGTAACTATGAAAGATCCTTAGGAGGGACAACAGTCCAGAGTCTCAATAGGAAAGATCCTTAGTAGGGACAACAGTACAGAGCCCCAATAGGAAAGATCCTTTTACAGTCCATAGTCCCAATAGGAAAGATCCTTAGGAGGGACAACAGTCCAGAGCAGTGGCGGCTGGTGCTCAAAATTGGGGGGGGGGGGGGGGCGCAAACAGAAAAATGTAATAGGCATTGCTTTGCGGCAAAAAATGCTGTAAAAAATTGCGTGACTTTGAGGTCACAAAAGTGTGAAAAGGGCCTTCAGTAAGGTATAGTGTGCCCCCTTTCAATGCAGAGAGACCAGTGTGCCCCCTTTCAATGCAGAGTGACCAGCGTGCCCCCTTTCAATTCAGAGAGACCAGTGTGCCCCCTTTCAATGCAGAGTGACCACCGTGCCCCCATCAATGCAGTGACCAGCATGCCCCCTTCAATGCAGAGAGACCATCATGCCCCCATCAATGCAGTGACCAGCGTGCCCCCTTTCAATGCAGAGAGACCAGCATGCCCTCTTTCAATGCACAGTGACCAGTGTGCCCCTTTCAATGCACAGTGACCAGCATGCCCCTTTCAATGCACAGTGACCAGTGTGCCCCCTTCAAAGCAGTGACCAGCGTGCCCCCTTCAATGTAGTGACCAGCGTGCCCCCTTTCAATTCAGTGACCAGTGTGCCCCCTTTCAATGCAGAGTGACCAGCGTGCCCCCTTTCAATTCAGAGAGACCAGTGTGCCCCCTTTCAATGCAGAGTGACCACCGTGCCCCCATCAATGCAGTGACCAGCATGCCCCCTTCAATGCAGAGAGACCATCATGCCCCCATCAATGCAGTGACCAGCGTGCCCCCTTTCAATGCAGAGAGACCAGCATGCCCTCTTTCAATGCACAGTGACCAGTGTGCCCCTTTCAATGCACAGTGACCAGCATGCCCCTTTCAATGCACAGTGACCAGTGTGCCCCCTTCAAAGCAGTGACCAGCGTGCCCCCTTCAATGTAGTGACCAGCGTGCCCCCTTTCAATTCAGTGACCAGCGTGCCCCCTTCAATGCAGTGACCAGCGTGCCCCCTTCAATGCAGAGACCAGCGTACATGCCCCCTTCAATGCAGTGACCAGCGTACATGCCCCCTTCAATGCAGTGACCAGCGTGCGTGTGTGCCGCCTTCAATGCAGTGTGGGTCCCACCCCCCCCCCCCCCGAGACTAGTGCACTTACCTGGAGCCCTGGAGTATGGGTGAGCCTTGACAGGTGTTCTCCTTGGGTGAGTACATGACCGGGATGAATATTCTAGAAGCACAGCCTTCTCTGTACATACTGTAATTTCCATCCATACCTTCCTCTGTAGTGAGAGCACCATTCACCTGCAGTGCCAGCATAACGAGGAAAGGGGTTGGCTCTCTTATAAGGAGATGTGCACTGTCTGCAGGATGTAGAGGAGCCCAATGAGCGGACTGCACACTACGGTCACAGTGACTATGCAGCCTCGGTGAGGGTGTCCTACACACAGACACAGCAGCCCACCTTCCCTCACACTGGCCGGTACAGATGGAGAAGGACGAGGATGAGGACGAGCCCCGAACACAGGAACACTCAGCCGCGGCTTCTCTTCACTGTGTCCCCCGGCGGCGCGTCTGCTTGAGTCCTCCCGCTCCCGCCTCCTCCTCGGCCAATGGCATGGGGTTTGCCTTGCGGCCAATCAGGAAGCCAGTATTAGACCGGCTTCCTGATTGGCCAGGAGGAGGATCGGTGTGACAATAGCGAATTTTCATTCGCTATTGTCACACAATGGGTGGGCTCGGTGGAAAACTGCTCTGCGCCCCGGGACCACCCTTTGCATCACCCTATTAGAGCCTCTGGCTCTAATCAGGTGATTTAAAAAAAATAAAAACCCATTAAGCTCCATGCGTCCGGCGCCCCTGCATGTAGATTAGGGGGCCGGACGCATGGATGGGGGGGCGGCGCCCCTGCGCCCTCAATACACCGGCCGCCACTGGTCCAGAGCCCCAATAGGAAAAGTCCTTAGGAGGGACAACAGTCCAGAGCCCCAATAGGAAAGATCCTTAGGAGGGACAACAGTCCAAAGTCCCAATAGGAAAGATCCTTAGGAGGGACAACAGTCCAAAGTCCCAATAGGAAAAGTCCTTAGGAGGGACAACAGTCCAGAGCCCCAATAGGAAAAGTCCTTAGGAGGGACAACAGTCCAGAGCCCCAATAGGAAAGATCCTTAGGAGGGACAACAGTCCAGAGCCCCAATAGGAAAAGTCCTTAGGAGGAATAACAGTCAAGAGTCACAATAGGAAATGTCCTTAGGAGGGACAAGTCCAGAGCCCCAATAGGAAAGATCCTTAGGAGGGACAACAGTCCAGAGCCCCAATAGGAAAAGTCCTTAGGAGGGATAACAGTCCAGAGCCCCAATAGGAAAAGTCCTTAGGAGGGATAACATTTAAGAGTCACAATAGGAAAAGTCCTTAGGAGGGATAACAGTCAAGAGTCACAATAGGAAAAGTCCTTAGGAGGGACAAGTCCAGAGCCCCAATAGGAAAGATCCTTGTGAGGGAAAAGTTCCTTCTGTGAAAGATTCAATCACCTGGGAAGATGTGTGATTGAGCCCACCACCGGCACACAGATTGCTCGCTCACCTACAATAGATGATCCCGGAGCCAACAGGAAGGTCAAAATACACCGATTCCTTCAGCCTGGGATAAGGCATAACTGGTGCAAAGAGGTCCCGACCACTCCAATATTTACCGAATGTCACAGCATGTATGATAACAGTAAAACAATATCTCTGTATGTCTAAAACGCACACTTTATTGTTATGAACACTTACACAGTAATCCTCTTGTAATGATGCATATAAAGGCAGGTATGGATACAGCTCCAAACACCTATGTGTTCCACTTGAAAGATTCTGGATAGCAGCGGGTGACATCACGAAATGTGGCTCCTTCTACCCCTACGCGTTACGTCCTACAGGACGTTGTCAAACCTTACTTTATATACATAATTTCAAGAGGATTACTGTGTAAGTGTTCATAACAATAAAGCGTGCGTCCATACATACAGAATAAGAACAGATACTGAGAATTACACCCGGCATACAGGACAGGAGAAGTGGTACTGTGCAGAGTCCATACATACAGAATAAGAACAGATACTGAGAATTACACCCAGCATACAGGACAGGAGAAGTGGTACTGTGCAGAGTCCATACATACAGAATAAGAACAGATACCGAGAATTACACCCAGCATACAGGACAGGAGAAGTAGTACTGTGCAGAGTCCATACATACAGAATAAGAACAGATACTGAGAATTACACCCGGCATACAGGACAGGAGAAGTAGTACTGTGCAGAGTCCATACATACAGAATAAGAACAGATACTGAGAATAACACCCAGCATACAGGACAGGAGAAGTAGTACTGTGCAGAGTCCATACATACAGAATAAGAACAGATACTGAGAATTACACCCGGCATACAGGACAGGAGAAGTAGTACTGTGCAGAGTCCATACATACAGAATAAGAACAGATACTGAGAATTACACCCGGCATACAGGACAGGAGAAGTGGTACTGTGCAGAGTCCATACATACAGAATAAGAACAGATACTGAGAATTACACCCGGCATACAGGACAGGAGAAGTAGTACTGTGCAGAGTCCATACATACAGAATAAGAACAGATACTGAGAATAACACCCAGCATACAGGACAGGAGAAGTAGTACTGTGCAGAGTCCATACATACAGAATAAGAACAGATACTGAGAATTACACCCGGCATACAGGACAGGAGAAGTAGTACTGTGCAGAGTCCATACATACAGAATAAGAACAGATACTGAGAATAACACCCAGCATACAGGACAGGAGAAGTAGTACTGTGCAGAGTCCATACATACAGAATAAGAACAGATACCGAGAATTACACCCAGCATACAGGACAGGAGAAGTGGTACTGTGCAGAGTCCATACATACAGAATAAGAACAGATACCGAGAATTACACCCGGCATACAGGACAGGAGAAGTAGTACTGTGCAGAGTCCATACATACAGAATAAGAACAGATACTGAGAATTACACCCGGCATACAGGACAGGAGAAGTAGTACTGTGCAGTCAATAATAATAATAATAATAATAATAGTGGAGAGAGGAGGATGCAGTTCCCGCTCCTCCCTATAGTGGCCGCTGTCTCAATAAGTTGTATTTCCTGGCTGCCTCCTGCACCGTTCTGTCTCTTCCTTTCGCTGTCCAGAGTTGCAGTACCTCTGTCCCTCCTCTAGCGGCCGCTGTGTCTCCTCAGACACTGTACCGCATGTGTGTCCTCCTGTCTCATGGGCCGCATGTCGCGCCACTCTCTTGACGTCACTGCCCTGCGACTGCCAAGATGGCGGCGCTGTGTGAGGAGCTCACGTTGTGCGGGTTGCAGGGATCCGGTGTCGGTGGAGTGCAGGGATTGGAGGCGGGCGGGGACGGTGACAGGGTGCTGCTGACGGAGGCGGAGAGGACGGTGACGTTGTATAAGGTAGGGGGGCTCCTGTGTTTTGGGGGGACAGGGAGCAGTCATGTCTGGGCCTCTTATCCTGGGGGGGGGGGGGTGATATGGGAGCTGCCAGCATTTATCAGTTCAGATTTTGGGGGGGGGGGGGGTTAAAAGCAGCCAAGACAGTCCTATTCCCCCCCCCCCCAATACCAGAGATCAGGGCTCTCACCTCATCCCTGTAATCCAGAACACCCAATAATTACACAGATCCTGAGGCTGATATAATGCAGAGGAGGCACCAAGGGAGTTTACCGCTTCCAGGCCGCCCACCGCAGAAATACTGCAGCAGGCAGCCCCTCCCCCCCGCGTGAACTGCCGTAGTTCTACGTCGGTCGCGCGCCTGCAGCTTGGGGGCGAGTGCGCGCCGCCGCGCTCCCACGCCATTCCTCAGCGCGGACTCCGATGCACGGATCAGGCGGCTCCGTTTGCAGTCTGACACCGGTGATCGTTCCCCACTGAGAGAGAAGGACGGTCGGCTGTTGTAAACACATCTGACTGTTCTTCTCCCTGGAATGATCACAGAGCGCCTGTGATCCTTCTATATAGGATCACATGTCTCTGTGATCATTTCACAAGCCGAACCCCCATACAGTTAGAAACACTCCCCTAGTCTCATATTTAACCCCTTGATCACCCCACACTGTTAACCCCTTCCCTGCCAGTGTCATTTTTACAGTAACAGTGCATATGTATAGCACTGATTACTGTAGAAATGTCACTGGTAACCCCAAAAGTGTCAAAAATGTCAGTCAAGGGTCCGATCTGTCCGCCGCAATGTCGCAGTCCCGCTAAAAATCGCTGATTGCCGCCATTACTAGTAAAAAAAAGAACAATAAAAATGACAAATCTTTCCTGTAGTTTGTAGACGTGATAACTTTTGCGCAAACCAATCGAAATACACTGATTGTGATTTAGTTTAACAAATATGTAGCAGAAAACAAATTGGCCTAAAATGTTAAAATGTTTTGATTTTTAAATTATTATTATTATTTTTTTTTTTTTTGGGAATGTCATAGCAGAATGTGAGCAATATTATTATTTTTTTTTTCCCAGAATTGTTGCTCTTTTTTTGTTTATAGCGCAAAAAATAATCGCACAGGTGATCAAATACCACCAAAAGAAAACTCTGATTGTGGGGAAAAAAGTACATCAGTTTTATTTGGGTACAGCGTTGCATGACCGCGCAATTGTCAGGTAAAATAACGCAGAGCCGAATCGCAAAAAAAATGCCCCCTTAATGACCAGGCCATTTTTTGCGATTCGGCTCTGCGTTACTTTAACCGACAATTGCGCGGTCGTGCAACGCTGTACCCAAATAAAACTGATGTACTTTTTTCCCACAATCAGAGTTTTCTTTTGGTGTTATTTGATCACCTCTGCGATTTTTATTTTTTGTGCTATAAACAGAAAAAGAGCGACAATTCTGGGGGAAAAAAAAAACAATATTTTTCTCATTCTGCTATGACATTCTCAATAAAAAAAAAAAAAAAAAAATTAAATATCAAACTTTTTCATCATTTTAGGCTAATTTGTATTCTATTACATATTTTTGATAAAAATAATCCCAATAAGCGTATTTTGATTGGTTTGTGCAAAAGTTATGGCATCTACAAACGACGGGAAAGATTTATGTCATTTTTATTTATTTTTTTACTAGTAATGGCGGCGATCTGCGATTTTTAGCGGGACTGCGACATTGCGGCGGACAGATCGGACCCCTAACTGACATTTTTGACACTTTTTGGGGGACCAGTGACATCACTACAGTAATCGGTGCTATAAATATGCACTGTCACTGTAATAATGACACTGGCAGGGAAGGGGTTAACAGCAGGGGCAATCAAAGGGTTAAATGTGTCCCTAGGGGATGCTTTCTAACTGGGTGGGGGATGGGCTTGCTGCATGAACGCAGAGACCTGTGTTCCTAAATAGGAGGATCCCTGTGTTCATTACTGACAGAACAGCGGCCTGCTGTGTTTACAACACCACACCACCGTTCTGTCTCTATGGGGAGCGATCATGGGTGCCCATTGGACATCGCAGCTGTGGGACCCGCGAATCGGCTTCCTCCTGTGGCGAACGGGAGCGCGCCTCCGCAGCGACGTACAGGTACGTCATTTCACGGGACAGAGCCAACCTGCCGCAGTATATGTACTGCTGGTGGTCAGCAAGGGGTTAATCGGCCACAGAATGGGTGTAATTAATGTGTGTCCTGGTATGAAGGGATGAGGGGGTAACCTGAGGTCAGCCTCCCGCACTCTGGAGCTGGGGTGGGACCTCCGTCCTTAAAAAGACACTGGTTGGCTGCATTTGTGGAAGCTGGCAGCCATTGGTTTTCCCTTCTGTTGATCCCACCTATGATCACTCCTCTCGCCAGGGTCTGGAGGGTTTCCTTCTGCTGTAAAAATGCCCCATTGCCTGGCTTCTGGTCAGGGGGAACAAGCAGGACGCCAGTGAAGTCACAGCTGGTTCAGTGTTAATGAGTCTGCATGAACAATCGGGAGATGGAGGAAGAGTGTCTCAGTTGGGGAATTTTATAAGCTAACCAACAGGTTTCTGGGAGTGGCCTCCCCCTTCTTCAGGGCTGTACTCCTCAGAGGAGGGCTGTGAGAGGGTGTAATATATCCAATCAGCGTCTCCGTGTGTTGTGGAGCCGACCTGCCAGTCAGGGATCCGGCATTTCAAGGTGAGGTGGTGCATTGTGGAGCCACCCTGACAGCCAATGAACCGGCATTTCCAGGGGAGGTGGTGCATTGTGAAGCCACCCTGACAGCCAGGGTTTTGGCATTTCCAGGGGAGGTGGTGCATTGTGGAGCCAACCTGACAGCCAGGGAACTGGGATTTCCAGGGGAGGGGGTGCAGTGTGGAGCCAACCTGACAGCCAATGAACCGGCATTTCCAGGGGAGGTGGTGCATTGTGAAGCCACCCTGACAGCCAGGGTTTTGGCATTTCCAGGGGAGGTGGTGCATTGTGGAGCCAATCTGACAGCCAGGGAACCGTCATTTCCAGGGGAGGTGGTGGATGTATTATACATGATGGGGGATTGTGAGCTGGGTGAGGACAGAGATCAGCAGCTGTGGTGTCATTATTTGTCATCTGAATAACTTTATTGACACTTTGTTTCTGTACATTGTACAGGTGTCGGATCAGAGGCCGCTGGGAAGTTGGACGGTAAAACAAGGGCAGCGGGTGACGTGTCCGGCGGTGTATAATACCGGCACCGGGGAGTGCCTGGTGGTCCATGATGACAAGGTAATCCTCCTGTGTGTGCGGGATCTGCTCTGTTACTATCCGGAGATCAGATATACAAGACTCCGCCCACAGTACAACAAGACTCCACCCATAAGTTCTGCAGCCTCGTCTCCCCCTCTTCCCTCCGCTGACTCTCTATATTTCTCTGCAGGTGATCCGGATTTGGAAGGAGGACGACGTCAGCTTGGAAAAAGTCTTCAAAGCAACGGTGAGATGATTTCCAGTCGGCTTTATCCTTCCCTTCACATTCCTCCTAACCCCTTCACACCCAACGGAACGCAAATATGTGGCCTCGGGTTCAGGGGTTGTACCGGGGCGATGGCTGCAGCTAGAGGCGCCACCCCGGCAACCGTTGTTGAGAGCCGATGGTCGATTTTCTTGTAATAACAACCGATGTGGCTGAGCAGCCGTCATTGCAAAGAGCGGGAGGGGACCCCCCCGTTCATAACTGACAGAACAGCGGTGTGCCGTGTTTACAACAGCAGACCGCCATTCTGTCTCCGGGGAGAGCGATCGCAGGTGTCCGGCAGCAATTGCAGCCGCCAGACCCGCTGATTGGCTTCCCCTGTGACCAATGGGCGCGTGCATACACCCCCGCTAGCAGTCCTGCGTAGCAGTGTACAGGTACGACATTTCGCGGGACAGATCTGCAGTAAAACCACGGCGGCTGGCCGGCAAGCCGTTAAAGTAGCACAGTGCTGATCAGCAAAAAAATGGCCTGGTCGTGAAGGGGGTTAAAACTTTAGGAGGTCAATCGGTTAAAAACAAATCCCTAATGACACCTCCCGTATTTGGATGTTCCTTGCAGTGTCTTCCTATGGTTTGTGGGCGGAGTTATTAGCAGTGTACTGGATACAATGTATCTCGGGGCAGTGTACTGGATACAATGTATCTCGGGGCAGTGTACTGGATACAATGTATCTGGGGCAGGGTACTGGGTACAATGTATTTGGGGCAGTGTACTGGGTACAATGTATCTGGGGCAGGGTACTGGATACAATGTATCTCGGGCAGGGTACTGGATACAATGTATCTCGGGCAGTGTACTGGATACAATGGATCTGGGGCAGTGTACTGGGTACAATGTATCTGGGGCAGGGTACTGGATACAATGTATCTCGGGCAGGGTACTGGATACAATGTATCTCGGGCAGTGTACTGGATACAATGGATCTGGGGCAGGGTACTGGATACAATGGATCTGGGGCAGGGTACTGGATACAATGGATCTGGGGCAGGGTACTGGATACAATGTATCTGGGGCAGGGTACTGGGTACAATGTATCTGGGGCAGGGTACTGGATACAATGGATCTCGGGCAGGGTACTGGATACAATGTATCTCGGGCAGTGTACTGGATACAATGGATCTGGGGCAGGGTACTGGATACAATGGATCTCGGGCAGTGTACTGGATGCAATGAATCTGGGGCAGTGTACTGGATACAATGTATCTCGGGCAGTGTACTGGATACAATGGATCTTGGGCAGTATACTGGATACAATGGATCTCGGGCAGTGTACTGGATACAATGGATCTCGGGCAGTGTACTGGATGCAATGGATCTGGGGCAGTGTACTGGATACAATGTATCTGGGGCAGTGTACTGGGTACAATGTATTTGGGGCAGTGTACTGGATACAATGGATCTGGGGCAGTGTACTGGATACAATGGATCTGGGGCAGGGTACTGGATACAATGTATCTGGGGCAGTGTTGCCATTATAGAGAGCCCTGTCTTTTGTTTTGTATACTGCAGAATTTGTTGTGGTGTCAGTTGTGTAAATGTTTGTTTTCCTCCATCTGCAGCTTTCCGCAGAGGTTTGTCGAATCCACAGCCTTCCAGACGCTGATCCGCTCATCCTGTTTCGTCACGGAGCCGTCCGCCACTTAGACACGCTGCTCGCTGATCCTCACCAAGAAGTTGAAAATGTTTTATCGCAAGAAGAGACCATCAAGTATGTTCTGTACCCAGAGGGTGGTCTGAGTCAGATGATAGGGATTTTGGTTTTATCTCAGCACTTCCTCTGCATTTCCTGGCTCTGCATATCTGCCATGAGCAGTATGAGATGTCGGATTTAGGCTCTGTTCACATTTATGATAATTGGATACGTTTTGAACCGCATCCTATTTGGACAACGTGAATCGGCAGCCTTCTCAGTGCGGCCTGTTCACATGGGTGGGAACCAGGGAAAATAAATTGCCCCAGACTCCCTCGCTGAAACTGCGCCCGGAGTGTTAGTGTTACTAAAGTAATGTCATTTTTTTAAATTAAAATACCAAACATGTTCTGTCCTGATCCAAGCCCCCCCCCCCCCCCCCCCCACCAGCAATCTTGGCTCCTCCCCTTCTTCGTATATTCCATAGCAAGCTGTTTGCTGAGGGGACACACGGTGTCTGCTCGCTCCCGAGCTGTGTGTCTATGGAGACTTAAGCTGGATACACATTTTACCATTTCCTTTTAGATTTACCAAAACCATCTAATGTGAGGTCAAACCTAAACACTTCCAATCTGTATGCAGTCAGGCCGGCCCTTGCATTACATAGTTGAAGGTAAATCTAAAGGCAATCTAACTACAAAAGTTGTATAGTGTGTATCCAGCCTTAGCCCCGCCCCCTCATCCTCCTCACTGCATTTGATTGACAGCAGCATGAACCAATGGCTGTGTGAAGAGGAGGAGAGGGGAGAAGAGATGCAGCCATGCACAGCGCTGGATCTAAGGTGGAGGACAGAGAAATGTAAAGGAAATAAGGCATTAAAATAATGTTTTTAGCTTTAGTATCACTTTAATGGTATATTCCTGAGAATGTAAAAGGGAGAGCCGGAACGTCCTATAGGGTGTGGTTTCTCGCCTTGTGCCTGAAGTGGACATCCTATTGGGGGGGGGTTTCCCGCCCTGTGCTTGAAGTGGATGTCCTATTGGCGGGGGGGTTTCTCGCCCTGTGCTTGAAGTGGATGTCCTATTGGCGGGGGGGTTTCTCGCCCTGTGCTTGAAGTGGATGTCCTATTGGCGGGGGGGTTTCTCGCCCTGTGCTTGAAGTGGATGTCCTATTGGCGGGGGGGTTTCTCGCCCTGTGCTTGAAGTGGATGTCCTATTGGCGGGGTGGTTTCTCGCCCTGTGCTTGAAGTGGACGTCCTATTGGGGGGGGGGTGGTTTCTCGCCCTGTGCTTGAAGTGGACGTCCTATTGGGGGGGGGGGGTCTCTCGCCCTGTGCTTGAAGTGGAAGTCCTATTGGGGGGGGGGGTGTCTCGCCCTGTGCTTGAAGTGGACGTCCTATTGGGGGGGTTCTCACCCTGTGCCTGAAGTGGACGTCCTATTGGAGGGGGGGAGGTTTTCTCACCCTATGCTTGAAGTGGACATCCTGTTTGGGGGGGGGGGGGGGGTTCTTGCCCTGTGCCTGAAGTGGGTGTCTTATTGGTGGGGGGGGGGGGGTTCTCAACATGTGCTTGAAGTGGACCTCCTATGGGGGGGGGGGGGGGTTCTCACCCTGTGCCTGAAGTGGACCTCCTATCGGGGGGGTTCTCACCCTGTGCCTGAAGTGGACCTCCTATGGGGGAGGGTGGGGGTTTCTCACCCTGTGCATGAAGTGCCCATCCTATTGGGGGGGTTCTCCCCCTGTGCCTGAAGTAGATGTTCTATGGGGGGGGGGGGACCCACTTCCCACCCTGTGCTTTAAGTGGATGTCTGTGTCCTATGGGGGGGGGGGGGTTTCTTGCCCTGTGCCTGAGGTGGATGGCCTATTGGGATGGGGTTAGTTCTCACCCTGTGTATGGGGGGGGGGGGGGTTGCTCACCCTGTGCCTGATGTGGACATCCTATTGGGGGGATTGCTCACTTTGTGTATCAGGTGGGCATCTTGCACTCTTTCTCTTGTTTTTATGTCTTCCACTTCTGGGCTTCTCTCACCATTCTCTTCTCTTGTCTTGTAGGTGGTCGGAGATGTTTCTGGAAGATGGACAACCCATATTAATGTTCATTACAGAAAAGGTACGCTCTCGGTAATCTTAGTCTCTGTAGGTGCTGACATGTAGAAGGTTGTGTCAGTGGAATGGAGCTTCATATGGTGAGATATGGACGCTGTCTTGTGTTGAGAGAACATTCTCCTACAGGGGCTGCCATTGCCAGGAGCCGTATACTAGAAGTTGTTGTGGAGTGGGGAAAGTGTGTATAGGGGGGAGGGGGGAGTCCATCACATTTATCGCCTTTGGTGATTTTTTTGATGTCTTCTTTGCAGGTTACAGATTTTTATGTAAACATTTGGAAGCCGAGTCCTGGTGTAACGCTGAGATATAAGCTGGGGGTGTTCACAGAGGAATCCCGAATCCTGAACTTCACTGCAAGTCTGAAGAAAAATGCTGTGTCTCTATTAATTTTGTGTAAGTAAAAGTTTTCTGTCTGCAAGCCTAGGTTACTCAAAATAAATTTTTCACATATTGGCCAATTATTGGCTGGATCACCCACTGGCTTCTCATGTCTACAGTGGTGATATCGGAGTTCTGTAGTTCCTCGCTTCTACTGGCAGATTCCCTATAGTAGGGGTGAGAAATCCAGCATGGATGGTGAGGACACCCATAGTGGGCACACAAAGCGTACAGACCCGGGAACTCCTCATAATGGGCGCACAAGGTGTACAGACCCGGGAACTCAGCACAGGGATGGTGAGAACCCCTCATAATGGGCACAGCGGGGGTACAGACCCAGGAACTCAGCACAGGGATGGTGAGAACCCCTCATAATGGGCACAGCAGGTGTACAGACCCGGGAACTCAGCACAGGGATGGTGAGAACCCCTCATAATGGGCACAGCGGGGGTACAGACCCAGGAACTCAGCACAGGGATGGTGAGAACCCCTCATAATGGGCACAGCAGGTGTACAGACCCGGGAACTCAGCACAGGGATGGTGAGAACCCCTCATAATGGGCACAGCGGGGGTACAGACCCAGGAACTCAGCACAGGGATGGTGAGAACCCCTCATAATGGGCACAGCGGGTGTACAGACCAGGGGACTCAGCACAGGGATGGTGAGAACCCCTCATAATGGGCACAGCGGGGGTACAGACCCAGGAACTCAGCACAGGGATGGTGAGAACCCCTCATAATGGGCACAGCGGGTGTACAGACCAGGGAACTCAGCACAGGGATGGTGAGAACCCCTCATAATGGGCACAGCGGGGGTACAGACCGGGGAACTCAGCACAGGGATGGTGGGAACCCCTCATAATGGGCACAGCGGGGGTACAGACCCAGGAACTCAGCACTGGGATGGTGAGAACCCCTCATAATGGGCACAGCGGGGGTACAGACCAGGGAACTCAGCACAGGGATGGTGAGAACCCCTCATAATGGGCACAGCGGGTGTACAGACCCGGGAACTCAGCACAGGGATGGTGGGAACCCCTCATAATGGGCACAGCGGGTGTACAGACCCGGGAACTCAGCACAGGGATGGTGGGAACCCCTCATAATGGGCACAGCGGGTGTACAGACCCAGGAACTCAGCACAGGAATAGTGGGAACCCCTCATAATGGGCACAGCAGGTGTACAGACCTGGGAACTCAGCACAGGGTTGGTGGGAACTCCTCATAATGGGCACAGCGGGTGTACAGACCCGGGAACTCAGCACAGGGATGGTGGGAACCCCTCATAATGGGCACAGCGGGTGTACAGACCCAGGAAATCAGTGCATAGTGGGAAGCCTCTCATATGAACTATTATCTCTCGGTGGAGCTTGTAGCACAGTTCATTCCTTCACACCTGTAAGCAATGCTTTAATTGTCTCTTAGTAATTTATTTCTCTGTTCTTTTGTATGGGGTTTAAACTGCCTATTTGTCTCTCCAGACTCTACAGGACATGTGTGCCAGTCTCTGGTTCCATTGGTTCAGTCCAGTGAGGGGGCGGAGCCTGTGCTGTCAATGTCGTCTCTTCTCCACCTACAAGAACCTGCTGATAGCGGAGCTTTGATTCTTCTCGATGACACCCACCTGGCAACTCTGACACCCTCTGCAACAAAACAGAAAGGTAATAATCGGTCTTTAGTTACTGCTGGGAATGTTGAGGGTGTGAACTCCTCGGGAATACACGTTCGGTCTTCTGATAATCTTCTTGTAGAGTGTGGACTGTCTGTCTGTCTGATTTTTCATATGAGAGCAAACCAATATTGGAATTAGAAGCGGATCTTCCCTTCTTTCCATGAGCAGATTTGTGATCAGTTCTAAAGGACCTGTGTTGGCTCCTATTAGTGTAATAATTGTTTTTGGTATCTTTACTCTTAGATCGCCTCTGTATATGGAACACGTCATTCCAGACAATGCAGGACTGTAAGGAGTTCTCACAGAAGATAACCCATCAGGTAATATATAAGAGCACTAACCGATCCATAAATCTGGATGGAGTACCCCCTTCATCTGTTCCCAAGGCTCCTGGAGGTCTGAGTACCCCAAATCTTAGGTGCAACCCTGCAAAGTTTGGGAAAATTAGTCATCAAAACTATAAGTTGAACCCCATTGTCCACTTCCTACAGCTGATAAAGGCTGAAGAGGAAGTGCCTAGAGTTGGGATATAGGATACAGATGCCTCGTTTCCACTGAACGGAGCGGTTCGGGTCGGTACAGTTTGGAAGGGTTCGAATGGTCCGGTCTATTCAGGTGAGCGTTTCCACTGTAAGTCGGGCCACCAGGGGCCATGCGGGGTTTACACCAAATGAGGTGTTTGTTTTGCGCTTTCGTTTGACGTGATAATTGATAGTTTCCTGTCCGCCAATCAGTGGAATGTATCGCGTGACGCCAGTAGCTCCGCCCTAACCGTACCATACCATTTGCTATGGCCCTACATCTGAAGGAGGACCAGGAATGGTGTGGTTTGGTTCGCTTGTATGGGCCACTTTCATAATGGAAACACTCAAATTAGCGTACCGACCCAAACCGATCCGCTCAGTGGAAACGAGGCAAGAGTGTTCCTTCTGGGGGACACAGGTGACCACTGGGCTTTAAGTCCCACCTAGAGGAGGTCGGGCATTTGGGGAAAAAGTTGATTCATCCTCCATGGATGGTACCCCTCCTGAAATCTTAGCCAAATGCCTGCTGACTGGAGACAGCCATGGTCAATGTACTGGACTGTAAAATAGTAAATGGGAAAGCCTTTGCCAGGATTTTTTTTTGTCATTGATTTGCATTGACTCTTTGAACGTTGCCTCCTGTACAACAGGAAGTGGGAGTAAATTCTTAAAAGTGAAACTTCACTCTCCCAAATCACCATTTTTATTATTTGTAAAATAGAAGGACACTAATGCGCTGCTACAGCTGGCGGATGGGAAAATGCCAGGGATAAAGACGTAGTGACTAAATGAAAGCGGAGTTCCGGCCACGAAAATGTTTAATAGAAATCCCCCCGGGACAGTCAGGGCTAGTACATTCCACAATGGATAACCTCTGATCTGTCCCGGTTCGCACTTACCTTTTAGAAGAAATACTTACCTTGAAAATTTCTTCTCCAGCGCTGCCATCAAGGATGTGGGCAGCTGAAGCCAGGGCGTCCTCTTCTGCGTCCTCTTCTACCAGAATGCGCCTGCACTGGCCCTGCTCGTCACTTCCGGTGCGCGCGCGTCATCCCTCCACAGCTTCTGGGCATGCCCAGAAGCTGTTTAGCAGGGAATGAGCGCCCGCACCGGAAGAGACGAGCAGGGCCGGTGCAGGCGCATTGATTCCTGGGAGCGATGACGTTCAGCTCCCAGGAATCAATGCAAAGAGGAAGTGACGGAACGGGACGCAGCTGTAGAGGGAGGAAGTGGAAGAAAGTAGGGCTGCACGATATTGGGGAAAAAAGAACATTGCGATATTTCGTTTTCAACTATATATATATCACAATATTTCTCTGGGTGGAATGCAGACGACGGATTAGTCAGAGTCGGGACTCACAGTTGTGGTAGGAGGTAGAAGAACACAGCCCGACATGACATGCACACGTTCCCTCTGCCGCCCTGGAGCTAGTTCTCTTGACCGAGCGGTGAGCGCGGCACAGCGAACCAATCACGTGAGTAGCGGCACAGCGAACCAATCAGGTGTGCAGGCACACGTGATTGGTTAGCTGTGCAGCTGCTCACGGCGCGCTGCTCACCGCTGAGCGTGTTGGACAGCTGCCAGCACTGTGAGTCCTCCTCCTCCCCCCGAGTCCCGACTTCTCCCTGCCTAATGGTAATTATCGTGTCTTCGGCGATATGAATATCGCCCACTCCCGCAGAACGATAGTCGATATCACATCGACTATCGTTCAGCCCTAGAAGAAAGGTGAGTATATTTTTCTTCAATAACAAGGTAAGTAAACAAAAACAAAAAAATCGTAACTATCCAATTCTTTTTCAGGTGACCAAAAGCAAGCGGATGGCCCAAAATTGATTATGTCGATTTTGTGGCCGGAACTCCGCTTTAAAAGGTGAATTGCTGCTACCACCAAAGTCAAGTACTCAAATATAAATTAAATAATCATGTGAAGGTGGTGCGCTATTATGAATACAATGAAAAATTAAAATAAAGGTGCTATTCAATTTGCATAAGCATTTTCAAACTTATAAAATGTACTTCTATACATATGTGTCAATCCTGCACCGTGCAATAAATCCAAAATATATGTGAATGAGTAACAAATGACAAAGTATTGTGGAAATATTTTCCAATAAGTGGTGCTTCTGTGAATCACTTTTGGCATGCGGTGCTTCTTCAAAAACTTCAGTGCCACATTCATCCACCAGGTGTCAGCCTTTGAGTGCAACGCGCGCTCGCCTGCAGCGCAAAGGCAATGTGCAGTATATAGTAAGCCAATCCACCTGGTGGGAGTCCTATGGTTTCCCTCATAAATCAGACTGGGTATGCACACACAGCAGCAGCCGGTCCGAGCAGTCAGCATCGACGAGTCTGACTGCTCGGACCGGCTGCTGTTTCTGTATGTGTGCATACCCAGTCTCATTTATAAGGAGGAAACCATAGGCGCACACACTCTCTTGCATGCATGCTTGAGCTAAGGGCATGTGGGTTCCAGGAAGTAAATGCTACATGAATCATTTGCCCTTAATAAAGATGCCCACGGCCAGAAATGCTCGGGGGGTGTTTTTC
>NC_138778.1:231897117-231957117 GCF_965119305.1 Pelophylax lessonae | reverse complement strand
CGCCTTGGCAGTATGTGTGAATGAGGGGGGAGGTGTCCGCCTTGGCAGTATGTGAGTGAGGGGGAGGTGTCCGCCTTGGCAGTATGTGAGTGAGGGGTGAGGTGTCTGCCTTGGCAGTATGTGAGTGAGGGGGAGCTGTCCGCCTTGGCAGTATGTGAGTGGGGGGGGGAGGTGTCCTCCTTGGCAGTATGTGAGTGGGGGGGGGGGAGGTGTCCTCCTTGGCAGTATGTGAGTGGGGGGGGGGAGGTGTCCTCCTTGGTAGTATGTGAGTGGGGGGGGAGGTGTCCTCCTTGGCAGTATGTGAGTGAGGGGGAGGTGTCCTCCTTGGCAGTATGTGAGTGAGGGGGAGGTGTCATCCTTGGCAGTATGTGAGTGAGGGGGAGGTGTCCTCCTTGGCAGTATGTGAGTGAGGGGGAGGTGTCCTCCTTGGCAGTATGTGAGTGAGGGGGAGGTGTCCTCCTTGGCAGTATGTGAGTGAGGGGGAGCTGTCCGCCTTGGCAGTATGTGAGTGAGGGGGAGCTGTCCGCCTTGGCAGTATGTGAGTGGGGGGGGGGAGGTGTCCTCCTTGGCAGTATGTGAGTGGGGGGGGGGGAGGTGTCCTCCTTGGCAGTATGTGAGTGGGGGGGGGAGGTGTCCTCCTTGGCAGTATGTGAGTGAGGGGGAGGTGTCCTCCTTGGCAGTATGTGAGTGAGGGGGAGGTGTCCTCCTTGGCAGTATGTGAGTGAGGGGGAGGTGTCCTCCTTGGCAGTATGTGAGTGAGGGGGAGGTGTCCTCCTTGGCAGTATGTGAGTGAGGGGGAGGTGTCCTCCTTGGCAGTATGTGAGTGAGGGGGAGGTGTCCTCCTTGGCAGTATGTGAGTGAGGGGGAGGTGTCCTCCTTGGCAGTATGTGAGTGAGGGGGAGGTGTCCTCCTTGGCAGTATGTGAGTGAGGGGGAGGTGTCCTCCTTGGCAGTATGTGAGTGAGGGGGAGGTGTCCTCCTTGGCAGTATGTGAGTGAGGGGGAGGTGTCCTCCTTGGCAGTATGTGAGTGAGGGGGAGGTGTCCTCCTTGGCAGTATGTGAGTGAGGGGGAGGTGTCCTCCTTGGCAGTATGTGAGTGAGGGGGAGGTGTCCTCCTTGGCAGTATGTGAGTGAGGGGGAGGTGTCCTCCTTGGCAGTATGTGAGTGAGGGGGAGGTGTCCTCCTTGGCAGTATGTGTGAATGAGGGGGGAGGTGTCCATCTTTGCAGTATGTGTGAATGAGGGGGGAGGTGTCCGCCTTGGCAGGGGTGAATGTTTTATCTGACATTTTTGTATATTGCAGTTTATGTCCAGATTTGATGGTTCTCGGGGTGGAGAAGTCGGATGTTCGGCTCCTTCAGCATTGTCTCTGCCGGTTTATTGATGTTCCTGAGGCGGTTATGTGCTCCTGTCTGAAGATATTCCTCAGGTGAGCCGCACTGACGCATCTCTTTTGCGTCCTGTACAAAAGAAAAAAATATTGAATTCTAGTAATTAATTGGTAACAACGTGTTTTTTATGAAGTGGTAAGTGCCGGTTCACACTTATCCGACTTGTCAGATGACTTGGTCGCCTGACAAGTAGCGGTCCATTCTGTGCAATGGAACCGTTCTAATCAGAGCGACTCAAGTCGCTCCAACTTAGAAAAAGGTTCCTGTACTATTTTTTTTGCAAAGTCGGAGCGACTTGCATTGACTTCCATTATGAAAAGCCGTTGCAAGCCGCGCTGAAGTCGCGCTGCACGGGCGACTTCATTAGTCGCCCGAAGTCGGGGGCGACTTCGAGTCGGATCAGTGTGAACCGACTCTGAGTTCTTTTGGCCATTTTGTATTGTAAAGAATTTATTTTTTCATCTCATTACTGCGCCATAGCTAAAAGACAACTACAGCACGGCTCTCTAGTTCTGGGAGGGAGTCCATGGACGACATAATATGACATAAATCTTTCCCCTAGTTTGGTTTGCGCAAAAGTTATTGCGTCTACAATCAAAATACATTTACAGTAATCCCCCGCTACATCGCGGTTCAGTTTTTGCGGTCCCGGTAATTCGCGGTTTTTTTTGTAATGTTATTTTACTATATAAATCATTAAAAATTAAATATTTTTGTGTTTTCCATAGCTCTTGCTCTGTCTCTTAGTATCTTTTATGTGTTTAAATGAGTTTCTATTGTTTTAAAAGTGTGTTTAAAGACCTTAAAATGCTTTTACACGTACAGTGACAGTAAAAAATCATGCCTACAATGCATTTTAATAGGGTTTTTCTATTTCGCGGAATTTCACTTTTCGCGGCTGGGTCCGGAACGTAACCCCCGCAATGGAGGGGGGTTTACTGTATTGGGATTTTTTTTTTTACCAAAAAAATGTAGCAGAATACAAATTGGCCTAAAATGATAAATTTGATTTTTAAATTTTTTTTTTTATTGGTAATGTTAAATAGCAGTGAAAAATATATATATATATATATATATTTTTCAGAATTGTCGCTCTTTTTTTTGTTTTATAGTGCAAAAAATAAAAATCGCACAGGTGATCAAATTCCACCAAAAGAAAGCTCTGTGGGGAAAAAAGGACGTCAATTTTATTTGGGTACAGCGTCGCACGACCGCGCAATTGTCAGAGTAACGCAGTGCTGAATCTCAAAAAAGGGCCTGGTCATTAAGGGGGGAAGCCTTCTGGAATTGGTTAATAATACCTTACTCCAGAGTTTTTTGGGTTAAAGCGAAGTGCTGCCCCCCCCCCCCCCACAAAAAAATTGCAATAAATTATACAAATTACATATACTATTACTATACCAATATATAAATATACAAATTACATATACTATTACTGTACTAATATACAAATTACATATACTATTACTATAATATACGAATTACATGGATTAATACTATAATAATATATGAATTACATGGATTTTTACTAGAATATACAAATTACATGGATTATTTCTATACTAATATACAAATCCTGTAGCTGCTGACTTTTAAAATATTAGTACACTTACCTGTCCAGAGATCCCCTGTTGGCACCCCAGCCGATTTTTAGATTGGCGCTCGGGTTCTGCCGCCGCCATTCGTTGTAAGGGAAACCAGCAGTGAAGCCTTTCAGCTTCACAGCCGGTCCCCTACTGAGCATGCGCGAAGCGCGCTGCTCTTTCTAATTAGCCTGGCGGCAGAGGAAGGAGGAGGGGGGCTGAACTCCAGTGGGGCTTCAATGCGGCGGAGTCTCACATAAGTGGGGTCGGGTATCTGTCAAAAACAGGTATCTGTTCCTCCCCCCTGAAAGGTGCCAAATGTGGCACCAGAAGGGGTGGGGTAGGAAGCAGATTAGCGGAGCTTCCACTTTTTTGGGTGAACTCTGCTTTAATTGGTGTCAAACGTCTGTCGTGTTTGTGTTATTACTCTACATTGTCTTTCAGTGTTAGTGAAGAGGAGCTGCATAGCGCCACCTTGGACACAACCTCTGCAGAGTCTTATATTGAAGCTGATAAACCAAAGGAGCCGCCATCAGCGAGCATCATCCAGAACGGGTTCAGCCCCGGCGCTGCGGAGGAAGAAAACGGCGACGTCCAGACGTCCAATAAAGTGCCGCAGAAACCTCAGACCAATGCCTGTCCTGTCAGCCGTAAACGAGCCGTCTTGCTGTATCCTTCTGCCCGAATCTGTGATGTGCCTTTTATAGGGCTTTGCTTTATTTACAGAGATAATAGAAAAAGTGACTTTGTATTTCTGCTCCTTTTTACACATTCCACTGCTAAATTCCAATGCGGTTTGTCTGATTTAACCACCTGACGACCAGTCTGTAATAGATTTACTGCTACAGGGCGGCTGTACTGTGCAGAATCGTGTGTGTGTATGTATGTATGTGTGTGTGTATGTATGTGTATATTTATATATATATATAGCAGAAGCCGATCAGCAGGTGCTTGTCAATCAATATTCGCCAGCACCCGCCAATCATCTGAAAGAGAGGCTGGACTGACGTCTGCATATGTAAACAAGGCAGAGCTTCGTACTAACTGGGGGAGTGATAGATTTTCTTTCCCTGCAAAGCAGGCAATAAAATCCATCACATCCCTTAGTAAAAGCACCACACAAAGTACTGCTGTGATTGGCCCCATTAGCCAATGGATGTCCGTCGGCACCCGCTGGACAGAGCTCTGCCTATGTAAACAAAGCAGAGCTCTATTCTAGCTGGTACACACAAACACTGGCTAGGCACACATTTTACCCTTTGATCGCCCCTGGTGTTAACCCCTTCCCAGGCAGTGTCAGTACAGTAACCGTGCATCATTTTAGCACTGATCACTGTATTAGTGTCACTGTTTCCCACAAAGTGTCAATATCAGATTGTCTGCCGCAATATCGCAGTCCTGCTGTAAGTCGCTGATCGTTGTCATTTTTTAGTATAGAAAAATATAAATAAAAATTCCAGTATATATGTTAGTTTGTAGACGCGATAACTTTTGCGCAAACCCAATTAATATACACTTGTTGGGTTTCTCATATATATATATATATATATATGTATGTGATTGTGTGTGTGTGTGTGTATGTGTATATATATATATACTCGTGTGTGTGTGTGTATGTGTGTGTGTATATATATATATATATATATATATATATATATATATAATTATAATATTCTTTTTATTTTATTTTTTTTGTTACCAGAAATATGTAGCAGAATACATATTCCCCTAAATTTTAAGAATAAATGTTCTTTTTTTATTTTTTATTAGATATGTTTTCTAGCAGCAAGTAAAAAATAATGTTTTTCTTCAACATTTGCTTTTTTATTTACAGTGCAAAACCTAAAAATACGACCAAAAGAAAGCTCTATTTGTGGGGGGAAAAAATAATTTTTATAGACATTTGAGTACAGCGTTGCATGACCGTGCAATTGTCAGTTAACCACTTCAGCTCCTGAAGTTTTTGAAAAAATGACACGGCTTTCATTAGGGAGAGAGAAATGCAGTACGGTGTAGGAGGGTGCATTTCTCTATTACTTGTTTCCTTAATGTGTGTGCATCCAGGAACACGATCCTTTCTACGGCGTATAGCGAGACTTACCTCCTGCCGCATCTGAAGGACCTGACGTCTGACCAAGTCCTAGTGAGTATTGCGTTGGAGGGACTCTGATTGGATGAACTGAATTGCCTCTTAAGCCAAGTCTGACACTGCTCTCCTACATATATATATATATATATATATATATATATATATATATATATATATATAAATAATGTTTGGGGGGGCGCAGAGTAATTATATATATATATAATGTTTGTGGGGGCCTGAGTAATTTTCTAGCAAAAAATTATGATTTTTACATATATATATATATATACACACACACACACACACACACACACACACACACACACACATGCATTTTAATTTTTTTTTTTAAGCAGAGCCCCTAGGGAATAAAGTAGCGGTAGTTGCAACTTTTTATTTACCCCAATTTTTTTGTATAATGTGAAAGATGTTACGCCGAGTAAATGGATACCTAACATGTCACGCTTTAAAATTGCACACACTCTTTTCTCTTCTATTGCTTTGATTCTCTCTGCCCTGGAACTGGTATTTTGCTAGAGTGGTCCCATAGATGACAGAATGGGGTTTTTAGTTCTATGGACCCCAGCTGAAGGGCCCCCATATTTTTCTTTTTTTTTTTTCTTAGCACTTCCACCCCGTCCACCGCACATTTACTGCTGCACTCTGCCACTGCTGGGCAAAGCAACGTAGTACTACGTTGCTTACTCAGGCGCCTGGGGAGCCAGCGCGTGTGACCGGCGGCTCCGATGGCCGCCGGCCACTCGCAATCTCCTGCAGCAGAGGGAGAAAGACAGACGGCTGATATAAACACAACCGTCTGTCATTCTCCCTTAGATTATCACAGAGGCTATGTGATCCTGCTATATAGGATCGCATGTCTCTGTGATGATCTCACAAGCCACGCCCCCTGACAGTTAGAATTACGCCCCTAGGGACACACTTAACCCCTTGATCACCAGTAAAGTTAACCGCCTTCCCTGCCAGTGTCATTTTTACAGTAACAGTGCATATTTATAGCACTGAAACCAGTTTTGGTCTGTTTTTTAACCAGCTGCTATTGGCTTGTACAACAATTGATTCAACTGATCTTGGTTTTATAGGTTGCTTTGGAGGCCAGTCAAGAGAAATGGGGTCTCATAGGCTCCACATCTCTCCATAAAGAGGACTTGTCATGGCCCATGATGTCACAAGGGATGTTGTTCCTCCCTAGTGATAGCAATAAAGTTAATAATAAAAAAAAAAAAATACAGAGACAGCATAAAAAAACACATATATATTTATATGTGTGTGTGTATATATATATATATATAATATACATTTTCATGTGTATTTTCTACAAAAAAATTGCATTTAAAAAACTGCTGTGCAAGGATTGAGTGACAGAGAAATTCAACATCCACCATTTTATTCTGTAGGATCTCTGCTTAAAAACAATCTGTAAAGATTGAGGTTTCTAAGTAAAAATGCAGATTTTTACATGTATGTCATAAGTGTCTGAAACTGCTGGGGGGGTCAAGTGGTTAACTGTGTTTTTTTTTTTTTTTTAGCTCAGTCTTTCCAGCCTGAGACTATAGACCCCACATCTCTCCATAAAGAGGACCTGTCATGCCTTATTCCTATTACAAGAGATGTTAAAATTTCTTGTAATAGGGATAAAAGTGATTAAAAAAAAATAATAAATAAAGCGCCCCTGTCCCTGCATGCTTGCACGCAGAAGCTCACGCATACGCGCGTCGCACCCACATATGTAAACGGCGTTCAAACCACACGTGCATTATCGCCATGAACGTTAGGGCGAGAGCAATAATTCTACCCCAAGAACCGCCTCTGTGACTCTAAACTGGTAATCTGTAAACATTTTTAAAGCGCAGCCTATGAATATTTTTATGTACCCGAGGTTTGGCGCCATTTCACAAGTGTGAGCAATTTTAAAGCGTGACATGTTGGGTATCTATTTACTCAGCGTAACATCTTTTACATTATGCAAAAAATTTTGGGCTGATTCTAGTGGTGTTTTTATTTTTTTTTTCGTTTTTTATTTCATGAAACCATTTATTTTTTGATAAAACATTTTATTGAAAATTAGCACAGAATACAGAAACTGTAACATTGTGGACATCGCCAAAAAGGAGCAAACAATAAACCCTGTAAACAATACATGGCCATGTAGAACACCTATATGAAAATTGAGTCATCCTTTATGTAAATAATGAGGTGAAGAATCAAATAAGAAACGAGTAATCCTAAATAAACACAAAGGTTAACCCAGCATTTATATGAAGGCCAAGGCATTGAAAGCATATACTGAATGAGATGGTGACCCTAGCCTGGACCCCAACACCCCCAACGGGGGAGCAAGCTGTGCCGGAAGGCAGAAAGAGGCCGCCAGTCAGTATGGGGAATCCTACCGAAAAATAGGAAAGTGGCCGGGAACCATCACAAGTTGCCTAAATAGAGGCAAGCTGACATTTAGGGTTAAAGAATGCTGGGGGGCAAGAATGAAGAGGGGGGAAAAAAAGGGGGGGGGGATAGCCTCCGATCAGTTCTCGGGATCCCTGTCACGTGGGGTTTTTCATAAAAACCATTTAAAGAAAAAAAAAAGCGTTTGAAAAATTGCTGCGCAAATACCGTGTGACATAAAAAGTTGCAACAACCTCCATTTTATTCCCTAGGGTCTCTGCTAAAAAAAACATATGTAATGGTTTGGGGGTGCTGAGTAATTTTTGAGCATAAGATGATTTTTACATGTAGGAGAGGAATGGCAGAATAGGCCCGGTATGGAAGTGGTTAAGCACTGCCAAAATCCTTCAAGGAGTTGTAAAGTCAGAAGGTGGATTCTTTGCATTAAGATAAAAAGCACCCTTACTATAAATTTTCCTTTTTAGTCATTACTGTTATTTGCTCTTTCCTCACACATAGCTGTTCCTGAGCTATCTGCACTTCCTGTATAAGACGTGCATCCAGCAGATCACACTGAGCCTTCCTGGACAGGAGAAGCTGTCAATCACACAGGTATGAACGTATGTATGTATGTATTATTGATCGACCAATATCTTTTTTTTAACACTGATACACCCCCCCCCCCCCCGCCAAGTCCCTCTATTTTTTGGGTGGCCTTGCCACTTTCTTGGAGTGGGGGCAGGGTATCAACTGGCAAAGGGGTCGGGGGGGGGGGGTGCGCCGTCGGCGACTGGACAATCGATTGTGCGGTGGGGTATTGAACCTGGTGGGGGCTCTTACCAGCGCCCCCCATCCTTCCTGGATCTTTCCTGAGGCCTGGTCCCCCCTGTTCTTGGTCCCTGTATGCCTCGTGGTGCCACCATTTTGTTGTAGCCTGTGTGTTTCTATACATGACGGCCATGTTTGTGTAGTACGGCGGCCATTTGTAGTTTACCAATGCAAAAAGCGGTAGCCATGACAGTGGATCCCTGTTGCTGGCATTTTCGGCGGTGGGAGCCCCTACTTTATCCCCTGGTGCTGACTCCTGGATCATTTCGCTTCCTAATCACCCGTGTAGTGCAGATTCTTCTGGGGGTTGCAGGTGCCTGTGACGGCAGGTGGTGAGTCTGGTGGGGTCCTCTCCCTTCTGCTGAGGATCACTCTGTGCCTTGTGCTTGGCGACCAGGTGGTGCTGCCAGCACGGTAGGGGTTGTCCCTTAGTGTGTTACACTTTTTGTGGGGTCACCCTGGTGACTCATGGAGTCTTTGGCGCACGTTTCCCCACCTGATCCCCTCTCAAGGGTTTGGGGCCCTCCGGGTCCCAACCATCCATCCATCCACTGACGGTGGTCCTGGAGTCCCTTGTGTCCTGGGTGGAGGCGGCTTGCAGGCAACGGGCTAGCAAAAAGAGCTCCCCTGCCTTATCAGTCTCATCGGCACCTGAATCTGATTCAGGCACCGCAGACGTGGGTCACCCTGCTGGGTCTGCAACCACGCACCCGATATCCTCTGATAGTGAGGATGATTCCTCCACGTCTGCAACCATGCATGAAAAGGCGCTGGAGGAAGCACTGATTGTATCTGTGCGTGATTCCCTGAAGATGGACGCAGCTGAAGCTTTGACGGTGGCACAGATACCCTTTGGCACTCACAAGCCATCCAGAGCGGCAAAGGTGTTTCCTTTCCCCACCTATTTTGACAGAATTGTTGCTAGAGAGTGGGGTTCCTAAGCGCTTTACTAGTCGTTAGACCTATGAGGAGTCCCTCATTAGAAAGTGGACTGTGCCACCGGTGGTGGACCCTCTGGTTTCCAGATTGAACAAGGCAACCATGATTCCGTTGGAGAGCCCCCAGCCTTTAAGGATCCGACTGACAGGAAGGCGGAGGCTGTGGCCCACAAGATGTACACTCTGGCTGGTTCGGCACTGAGGCCGGTATTCACCATTGCCCTAGTATCGCCTGGTCCAGGGGCTGCAGTTTATCAGGGATTTGGACACGGCTCCCCTGATGGCTCACCTTTCTGTTTTGGTGGTGGTCCTTCGGCCTGTCATTTGGCTCAAATGCTGGTCTGCGGACCAGACTTCTAAAAAGGCCTTGACTGATCTTCTCTTTTAAAGGAGATCGCCTGTTTGGAGCTACCCTTAATGACATCATTAAAGGTCTCTCAGGGGGGAAGAGTACCTTTCTTACGCTGGCTACTAAGGGCAAGGAACCTCCTCATAGACGTGGACCTTCCTTCTCGGCTCATAAGTTTTTTTCGTCACTCAGGGTCGACTGACAAGGGCTCTAAGCTATTCAGGGCCTCCTCTGGCGGATCCAAACGAACCTGGTCTGGCAAGCCGAGAGCTGGCTTCTCCAAACCCACGGACAAGGCTCTCTCTGCATTAAGCGCGTCCCTGTATCGGGGAAGGGGGGGGGCGTCTTCGCTGGTTTCTAGACCAGTGTGCTTCCTTGGTGCAAGACAAGTGGGTCCACAAAGTCATTTGGTCCGGCTACAAGATTGAGTTTCGCTCTTGTCCCCGGCAAGGTTTTTTCTTTCCCCAGACTGGTTCTGTATAGGGCGGTAAAGGACCTGTTCCTTCAATTGTCCCTGTTCAGACTTCGGAACATTTTCAGGGTTTTTACTCGATCCTGTTCAGTCCCCAGGAAGGAAGGCAGAGTGCGTCCAATCCTGGACCGCAAGGCGCTAAACTGCTTTGTGTGGGTACAGAAGTTCAGAATGGAGTCCATAAGAACGGTGGGGGCATCCCAGCATCGGTGATTTCCTCTCCTCTATAGATATCAAGGATGCCTATCTTCACATTCCAATATGTGTCGGTCACCAGCGTTTTCTCCGCTTAGCTGTGGGAGAGGAGCATTATCACTTTGCTCCTCAGGTCTTCACAAAAGCGTTGGCTCCGGTGTTAGCCTTGCTACGCCAACGTACTGGGCTACTTGGACGATCTCCTTCTGTGAACATAGTCTTCCTCTGCTCTGGTGGAGAACCTTGAGATAACAATAAAAACTCTGCGGGAGTTTACCTAAATTTTTAATTTTCAAAAGTCTGCCCTGGTTCTTTCCAGGAAGCTCGACTATTGGGGCCTGACTCTGGACTCGGCCATAGCCATAGTGCTCCTTCCTCTGGACAAACTCCAGAAATTGCAGCCTGCAATTCGCCTCCTGCTGTCCAACAAATGGTCATCCCTCCGGACTTGCATGCGGTTGCTAAGCCTGATGGTATCTACCTTTTTTGAGGCGATTCAGTTTGCACAGTTCCATACGAGGTCCCTGCAAAGGGAGATTCTGACCAAATGGGACAAGACTCCGCAGTCTTTGGACAATCAGATCCCGTTGAATTGGGGAACAAAGGAGTCCCTGATATGGTGGCTTCGCTCTCCGGTGCTTCGGCTGGGAAAATCCTTCCTCCCCTTTTATTGGACAGTAGTCACCACTGATGCCAGCCTATCCGGCTGGGGAGGCGTCCTTGGCAAGCATTCTGCTCAGGAGATCTGGACCATGGAAGAGTCCAGACTACCGATTTAATGTCCTGGAACTCCGAGCGATCAGACTGTGTCTGGATCATTGGACGGATCATCTTCGGGGATGCCCAGTGCGCATTCAATTGGACAATTCCACGGCCGTGGCCTATGTCAATCACCAAGGGGGCACAAGAAGTGCCCTGGCAGCTCTGTAGGTAGCTGGCATTCTAAGGTGGGCAGAATGGTTCGTTCCAGCCCTCTCCACTGCATACATTCCCGAGGTGGAAAACTGGCAGGCAGATTACCTCAGTCAGCAGGCATTGGACCAAGGGGAGTGGTCCCTTCATCCGGAGGTGTTTCATCAGTTGTGTCTCCGGTGGGGCACTCCTGAGGTGGATCCGTTGGCGTCTCGGCTCAACAGAAAGTTTCAGAGGTTTGTGGCTAGGACAAGGGATCCTCTGGCCGACACCACAGACGCGCTGGTGGCCCCCTGGGGTCAGTATTGATAGATCTACGCCTTTCCTCCTCTCAAGCTTCTGCCCGGACTCCTACGCAGGATCGAGGCAGAAGGGATTCCGGTCATCTTAGTTGCACCGGACTGGCCTCACCGGGCCTGGTACTCCAATCTGGTGCAGCTTGTCGCCAACATTCCTTGGAAGCTTCTTCTCAGGGAGGATCTGCTGTCCGAAGGACCAATCTTCCATCCTGCTTTACAGTCGCTGACTTTGATGGCTTGGCTGTTGAACGCCAGGTGCTGATGGGTAGAGGTTTTTATGAGTAAGTTGATTTCAACGCTGTTAAAAGTCAGGAGATCTACTTCTAGGACGATCTTCCATCGTACGTGGAAGACATACATTGCGTGGTGTGAGTCTCTTGGGGTTCATCCTCGCTCTTTTTTCGGTGGCTCGGTTCTTTCTCTTCCTTCAACAGGTGGTTGAGCAGAAACTGGCCTTGAGTACTATCAAGGGTCAAGTGTCGGCCTTAGTGGTCTTCTTTCAACGGCCCTTGGCCACATAATTCCTTGGTGCGTACTTTACTTCAGGGAGTTAGGCACTTGACCCCCTCCAGTGCGGCCTCTATTGCCACCTTGGGACCTCCAATTTGGTGCTCTCAGTCCTCCAGAAGCCTCCTTTTGAGAATATTCGGGAGATTCCCCTGCTCACGCTGTCCCAGTAGGTGGCCTTTTTGGGGGCTTTCCCCTCTGCGCGCAGGGTGTTGGAATTGGCAGCGTTATCCTGTCATTCACCTAACTTGGTGGTTCACAGTGATAAGGTGATTTTTTGCCCCTGTCCGTCTTTCCTTCCTCAGGTTGTCTCTGATTTTCATTTGAATGAAGATATTGTGTTGCCTTCCCTGTGTCCCAGGCCTAAGCATCCGAAGGAAATTGCTTTGCATGTCTTGGATGTGGACCGGGCAATTAGGGTGTATCTGGCAGCTGCAGAGGCTTTTAGGAAATCAGACTCACTATTTGTGCTCACGGATGGGCCTCGGAAAGGGTTGTCCGCTTCCTCTGCGACCTTTCCCAGATGGATCAGAGAGACGGTTATTCAGGAATATTCCATCCAGGGTCAGGTTCCTCCTTTCCCTGTCAAGGCACACTCTACTCGGGCGCTTAGTGCCTCCTGGGCCTTCCGTCATCAGGCGCCAGTGACGCAGGTTTGCAAGGCGGCCACCTTTTACAAAGTTCTATAAAGTGGATGTGTTGGCATCTGTGGATGCTTCCTTTGGCCGCAAAGTTTTGCAGGCCGCTGTTTAAGAGGACCGGGTCCTCTTTGAGGGTGTATTGTTTGTTTATTTTAGTTGGGCTCAAGTTGTTGTGGTTGAGCTACTGTTTACCTTTTGGGAATTTTTTGCGTTTTCCCACCCCTCATGTTTAACACTGCTTTGGGACATCCCAATGGTCAAGTATGACAGGAGCGGTGTCCATCAATAAACGAAAGGGAAAATAGGATTTTTGAATTTAACGTAAAATCCATTTCTCTGATGTCCATTGACGGACACAGCACCCACCCCTCTGTGGAGGTATAATTCTCCTGACACTGATTGTAGCAAAACTGAGTGACTATAGCAGAGAGAGGGAGTATACACCCTGGAACTGCCCATGGGTGCAGCCAGAATTTTTTCTGCCTAGTGTCCTACTCCTGTAGGGGGCAGCATAACCCAATGGTTAACAATGACGGGAGCTGTGTCCGTCAATGAACATCAGAGAAATGGATTTTACAGTAAATCCAAATTTTTTTTTTTTTTTTTTTTTTTCCCCAATAACAATCCCAATAAAAAAAATTAAATCAACATTTTTCATCAATTTGTATTCTGCTACATATTTTTGGTAAAAGAAAATCCCAATAAGTGTATATTGATTGGTTTGCGTAAAAGTTATCGCATCTACAAACTAGGGGAAAGTCATTTTTTTTTACTAGTAATGGCGGCGATATGCGATTTTTAGCTGGACTGCGACATTGCAGTGGACAGATCTGACACCTAATTGACACTTTGGGGGCAACAATGTCAATACTACATTAATCAGTGCTAAAAATATGCACTGTTACTGTACTGACACTGGCAGGGAAAGGGTTACCACCAGGGGTGCTCAAAGGGCTAAGTGTGCTCTTAGGGAGTGCTTTCTAACTGTGTGGGGGGATTGACTCACTGGATGAACACAGAAACCTGTGTTCCTAAATAGGAGAGTCACAGGATCCCCGTGTTCATCTCTGACAGAACAGCCCTGGCTCTGCTTGTGATTGGAAGGGGGTCTTGATTATCTTTATGTATGCTTGTAAGGAACAGAGCAAGAAGTAAACCCTGCAGCCCACTGGCAAATACATTCCGAATCCCAAAGTTCCCCCCCACAAATTCTGAAACTTCCAGTAACAAAATATTTAGCCATACCATACTGCAGGCTACACAAAGCTGGTGCCATCTTGGGTTGATCCCAGACTAGAGTTCCTACCTCTGCCCTCAGTGGATGTCAGCCAACCAATGCCGCACATGCCCAGTCATACAGAGCTAAGCCTTGCTTTGGGGCGACTGTTGCATCCAGGAATTAGTGCCATGCACAGAGCAGCCCCGATCCTCCTCTTCCCGGGTCCCCGCCGACGCTCCTGGCCCCTCCCTCCTGCTGAGTGCCCCCACAGAGCAGGCAGCTTGCTATGGGGGCACCCAGGTAGCTTCCCTCCGGAGGTGCTGCTTTGAGTGTCAATTCACACGCACAGCTGTAGCTCTGCTCCGCTCCCTCTCTCCCCTCATTGGCTCACTGGCTGTAATTGACATCCAGTGGCTCCCGCTTCTGTCCCAGCCAATGAGGAGGGAAAGCCCCCGGAGAGCCGAGGCTCTTGTGCACAGTGCTGAATCCAGAGGGGGCTCGGGTAAGTATTAGGGAGGCTTAAGTGCTGCTGCACAGAGAAGGTTTTTTTTACAGTATGTGAGGTGCCTTCTCATACAGGACAAATGGGGGATTTACTTCTGCTTTAAAGGCCAAGGCACCTCTTTGTGGCTGGATTTAGAAAACCCACATCTTGGACTCCTGAATCCACCCCTTGTACTGATATTCTTTTTTGGGTGGAGAGGGCCTTCTAATAAATTTAAGGACTGCTGGTGGCATTAGAATCGGAGAAAGACTGCTTAGACTGTCTATTTGTTTAGACTTGGGCCTGTATTTTGGGCAGATGACTGAAAACATATTACATGTCATCCCTGATTGTATCTCATGAACTGTGTGTTCTTTATTCCAGGTAATAGACTGGATGAATCTTCTTCTAGATGCCAACTTCACTGTCCTGGTGTTGCTGCCCAAAGCCAAACCACTGCTTCGGAAGCTGCAGAAATGTGTCCGCCAACAGGTGTGTAGCAGTGTACAGATTGGGGCCCTTGATCCTTTGCTGTATCACTGTACTGGGTGGGGGGTTTAGGGTGCTGGCTGTGTGCACTCTGCTGGGGGCGTGGAGCGTCGGGGGCTCTGCTGGGGGCGTGGAGCGTCGGGGGCTCTGCTGGGGGCGTGGAGCGTCGGGGGCTCTGCTGGGGGCGTGGAGCGTCGGTTGCTCTGCTGGGGGCGTGGAGCGTCGGTTGCTCTGCTGGGGGCGTGGAGCGTCGGTTGCTCTGCTAGGGGCGTGGAGCGTCGGGGGCTCTGCTGGGGGCGTGGAGCGTCGGGGGCTCTGCTGGGGGCGTGGAGCGTCGGGGGCTCTGCTGGGGGCGTGGAGCGTCGGGGGCTCTGCTGGGGGCGTGGAGCGTCGGGGGCTCTGCTGGGGGCGTGGAGCGTCGGGGGCTCTGCTGGGGGCGTGGAGCGTCGGGGGCTCTGCTGGGGCGTGGAGCGTCGGGGCTCTGCTTGCTGTCAAGGTATTAACTGTTTTTTTTTATCATTTACAGATGAAGTTCTTCTCGGAGCTGAACAAGATCGAAGGAAGTTTATCAGAACTGCAGAGCTTACAGAGGCCTTGTGAGAGCGTTGGGAAATATTCTATTGAAGTTCTGGAACTGTATTGATTTTACGGACATTGGTGCAGTTTGTGCACACAGCGGGCTGTCCCTATTGGATGCCTTCCCTCTGTGACATGTGAACAGGAGAAGACTTTATGGCTGGAGATCCTTGTATTTGTTTAACAAAAAATGTTTTATTTCTTAACTCCTTCTGCTTTGTGTCTCTGTGAAATGTCTTCATTCTCATTGGACATCTATGGCTGTTCTATGCTGAACTGGTTCCACCATTACCTGGTAAGAGCACGGAGGAATGCAGTACTTTGTGATTGGCTCCTGCAGATGGGCTGTGCCATGATATTGAATAGTGTGGAAATAACCGGCTTCCTGGAGTAGTCCTCAGGTATTATTTCTGAATCCTCTCAGGCAAATCTACTGAAAGCCAAATTTAATTCCCCGACTTCCAGTCTGTGGTGGAGTTCTGGTGAGCGGTTTGGTGCAAATGTAAATGTCTTACCGCTTAACCACTTCTGGACCGGAAGGATTTTCCCCCTTAATGACCAGGCCATATTTTGTGATTCGGCACTGCGTTACTTTAACGGACAATTGCGCGGTCGTGCTACGCTGTACCCAAATTAAATTTACATCCTTTTTTCCCCCACAAATAGAGATTTCTTTTGGTGGTATTCGATCACCTGTGCGGTTTTTTTATTTTTTGCGCTATAAACAAAAAAGTGACAATTCTGAAAAAAAAATAATATATATAATTATATATTTTTTTTTTTTCACATTCTGATATATAACATTCCCAAAAAAAAAATTTAAAAATCAACATTTTTTAACATTTTAGGCCAATTTGTTTTTTGCTACATATTTTTTTTTTAAAAAAATCGCAATTAGTGTATATAATTGGTCTGCGCAAAAGTTACCGCGTCCACTAACTATGGGAAAGATTTATGTCATTTTTATTGGTTTTTTTAATGTTTGTCTTTTTTTACCAGTAATGGCAGCGATTTTCCTTTTTTTTTTTTTTTTTTTTTTTTTTTTTTTTTTTTTACGGGATTGCGACATTGCGGTGGACAGATCGGACCCCTAACTGACATTTTTGACACTTTTGGGAGGACCAGTGACATTACTACAGTAATTAGTGCTATACATATGCACTGTCACTGTACTAATGACACTGGCAGGGAAGGGGTTAACCGTGTGGGTGATCAAGGGGTTAAATGTGTACCTAGGGGTGTGTTTCTAACTGTGGGAGGGTGTGGCTTGTGAAATGACCATAGAGACGTGTGTTCCTATATAGAAGGATCACAGGCGCTCTGTGATCATTCCAGGGAGAAGAACGGTCAGATGTGTTTACAACATCCGACCGTCCTTCTCTCTCAGCGGGGGACGATCGCGGGTGGCAGGTGGCAACTGGAGCCGCCTGCTCCATGCATCGGCTTCCCTGCTGAAGAGCAGGAGCGTGCCACAGGCGGTGCGCGCTTGCCCCCTAGCTGCCTGTGCGTGACTGACGTATATCTATGGCGGTTTGCACAGGAGCGGCTGCCTGCCGCAGTATAACTGCAACGGGTGGTCATAAACTGGTTAAAGACTGGGGGATTCTTTACTCACATTTTTTTGCTAGAAAAGTACTTGGAACCCCCAAATATATATATATTTTTTTTTTTTTTAAAGCAGAGGCCCTAGGGTTTTGCAATTATTATTTTTTTGCAGTTTTTGTGCAGCAGTTTTTCAAATGCAATTATTTAAAAAAAAAAAAATACACTTTTAATGAAAAAAACAATATATAATAATTTTTTTTTTGTAAAATATAAAAGATAATGTCAGGCCGAGTACCAACAATGTCACGCTTTAAATCTGCACTAACAACATACATTTTACTATCCATAAGCGGCACTTTAAAGTGATTGTAAAGTCTCCTTTTTATAAAAAAAAAAACTAAAAACATATTATACTTAAGCTGGTCATACACTAGCCGAAAAATCATTCAAACTCTTTTTAGAAAAATGAAAAATCAGTCGTGAGAGCAGACGATCGTGCCATTATGTAATGACTGAATTTTGAACGATAAATCATTCAGTTTGTCACATAGGCCGGTTGCAAACAGGTTGGCCGAGAAACACATTATCCTTTCCATTTATCGTTCGTTCGGCAGAATTTTCCCAACGGTTCCTTAAATTTTTCTGCTCTGAAAAGTTAAAAACGATTTTCTATTTGTGCCTATTAACTGGACGAAAAACGAACAATCGGACCGAATGACAGATTTTCAAACGATTTTTCTGCTAGTGTACGGCCGGCATTACCTCCTCTGCACTTGGTTTTGCACAAAGCAACCTCGATCCGCTTTGTCTGGGGTTCCTCTTTGGCGTTCCTAGCGCCCCTCCCTCCTGTCGAGTGCCCCCACAGCAAGCAGCTTGCTATGGGGGGTGGGGGAGCACCTGAGCTGCAGCTCAATGTGTCCATTTACACCCAGAGCTGTGGTTTGGCCTCAACCCCCCCCCCCCCCCCCTCCTGATTGGCTAACTGACTTTGACAACCACGGGAGCCATTGGTGGACGTGTGGGCTGGTAGCTTGGGTCTTCGGGTGAGACAGTAGAGCCTGAGAGAGCCAAGGAAGGCGGGGGGAGGGGGGTGTGGGTGTTCCCTCTCACTACTTGTAGTATCAATCGAGTGGCTAGCTAGCCGCTCTGGTTGCTATTAAGAGAGCCCACCGTTGAAGTCAAATGACGTACCAGCTACATGATTTGGTGGTAAGTGGTTAAAAAGCGAGAGGATCTTTGGTGATCTTATAACAAAGGACTGTTCCCCCCAGTATTGATTATCCATTTGTAGTTGTATATATATATATATATATATTTTTTTTTATCTTTTTATTGAATTTTAGAAGAGTACAAAAACAATACCAGCGCGCAGGGCTCAAGATTTGACAAACCACCGGCAACTGCCACGCCCCTGTCAACACCAAACCACATAAGCAAAACAAAACTCAAGTGTGTGGCTTACCCTGGTATCAAGAAATAAATCAAATGTAAAGAAATTATCCCCATTTGGCTGGCACAGCCAGTTAATGGGACCCCACCAGTCCAAAGTGTGGCAGGTATAAGGTGTTACCTCTCATTGGGAAACATCGGGCGTTTGGACTGTTGAGTTAACTTTAACCCATTTAGTGAATTTCTTTGGGCACCCTCTGTTATTATAAGTGTCCTTCTAGAAGGGCAGAGCGGTATTACCCAGCTGCTTCCAGGGTGTTACCGTCGGGTGTGGATTTTTTTTCCTCCCAAGGGTTATTGCATTTCTGGCGTGAAATAGGAGGAACTCCAGCAATGTCCTTTCTGCAACCATAGGGGCCAATTCCTTGACCAAACCCAAGAGGCAGACCCTTATTGAAGGGGAAAAGACGTGTCCGGAGTCCTTGTTTATTATACTAACTGTTAAATCCCAGTATTGGGTGATTGCAGGGCATGACCAGAAAATGTGGGCGAAATGTCCCCTAGGGCAGGGACATATCCAGCAGTCTGGTGTGGTGTTTGGGTCCATCTTATGTGCTCTGTGCACTAATTTAAATTGTATAAGTCTGTCCAAGAGGGAGACAAGTTGTTTGAAGAGGAGGTCCCAGATATCGGACCAGTCATCACCATCGATATCTTGAATATCTTGTACCCATTTATCCCTGAGAGCGGGTAGATCAGTGAGGGTAAAGATGGTTATAAAGAACCAACATAGGTATGGTGGAGCAGTCGATCCGCACAGTCTCCTCGAGGACTGACATGGATAGGAGCACTGGAGAACCCGAAAATTGGCTTGCCGAAAGCATGGAATAATTGCCAGTATCTGAAAAAAATAGGAGGTGGGGACATTGTAGCTTGAACAGATAGTGGACCAAGGTAACTTAATTCCAATCCTGCTATGTGTGAGAGTGATGTAATATGAAATATGGTCCAGGCTTAAGGGGTGGTAATGTCATTCATAGGGCAGGTGATATGTGGTAGAAGTGCTGGAGCTCCTGAATGGCTGCACCAAGGGGCAGGTGGGTTTCAGTTACCATGTTTCTAATGAATATGGAACTGGAGAGAAGAGCGGGGAAAAGATTAAGTGGAAGACCTAAACTCCAGGTTTAACTACTGGAGAGGGGAGCAGAGACCAATTTTTAGAAGAGTAGACAAGGCAGAACAACAGTATAGCTAATCCAAAGAGTGTACAAGTACACAATACTTACTGCGCTCCTAGGAGAAGTGTTAAGTCCCCTGGAACTTTCATCTGTAGACCATCAACAGGGTAGAGGAATGGATGAAGAGGAGAAGGGACAGAGACTGAAACCTCTGCAACTCCCGCGGAAGTTCTGGGTACGATCACCTCAATGTAGAAGAAAACAAATAGCAGGGTGCTGATCTCCGTATCAAATAAACACTTTATTAAAATAGACGGCACACTTGCATAGAAGTTAGCATGAAACAGCATGGATAGAGAACACCTAGGACCAAGCAGCTGTAATCAATGTGAGGCTGTAGGCATCACAGGGTAAACGTAGACTGAGGATGACAGGGAGTCAGCCAGCTCAAAGTATGGATATTAGCAGTGCATTCTAGACTGCACACGAGGACAGCTGTCAAAATGCCTGGTGGATGCTGGGAGAGGGGGGCTACAGGCTCACACTGATTACAGCTGCTTGGTCCTAGGTGTTCCCTGTCCATACTGTTTTATGATCACTTCTATGTAAGTGTGCTGCTTATTTTAATAAAGTGTTTTTTATTTGATACTGACCTCAGAGCCCTGCTTTATGTTTTCTTCTGCAGGGCAGGACAATGCGAGACCGCCTTCCGGCACCAGCCGTTTAGGCTCGGCCTCATTAAATCGCCTGGGGCCTGGGCATTCCTCGTCTACAGGGTTTACGTCCAACCCAGGAGAGGCTTAATTTGGGTAAAAGCATTAAAATGGAAAAACAATAAGAAGATATATGAAAGAACATGGTAGGGGAGATGTGGTTATTGTGAAGTTGTTGTAATATTACCTACATGTTGTCCCAAGTGGTGGAGCTGCCCCAAACGTAGGCTATAGGAGAAGTTTAAAAACGTTTGGGTATACGTCTCCTGGGAATCACAGGAGTGCAGTTCGTTCTGCACTACTGTGACCCATTTTCAGTCGACAGCGGGCTAAAGTCTGCTGTCGGCTGACCTCACTCAGCCAAGCCAAGCTTGGGAAAGATCCCAACACCCAGGTTCCTGGAACGGCAGCTGGCTCAGCCTGTCAGTGAGTTTCTGAACGCCAGGTGCTTCCGGCCCCCTATACCCAGTGCTCCAGGAAGCGCTGCAAAGGCAGAGCAGAGAGCCGGTGCCTGGTAGTCACCAGCTCTCTGCTTGCTAAAGACTGAGAACTGAGCAATCAGTGGTCTTTTTATTCGCTTGGTTCACAGTCTTTGAGCCGGCAGGGTCAGATGCAGTATTGGACTGATGCTTCATCCATCTAGTACCTCGTTTCCACTGAGCAGGTCGTTTCGGTATGGTACACTATTTTGAGTGAATCCATTATGAAAGTGGCCCATGCAACCAAACTAAACCACACCATTCCTGGTCCTCCTTCAGATGTAGGGCCATAGGAAATGGTACGGTAGGGCGGAGCTACTGGTGTCACAATTCATTCCACTGATTGGTGGACAGGACAACGTCAATGCTCACGTCAAACGAAAGCCCAAAACAAACACCATGTTTGATGTAAACCCTGCATGGGCCTCGCCGGTCCCAACTTGCAGTGGAGTTGCTCACCTGAATAGGTCCGACTATTCTAACCCTTCCAAACTGTACCGATCCGAACCGTTCCGCTCAGTGGAAACGAGGCATAGGTGAGCCAGGAGATGAGAAAGCTGCTGGTGACTTGGCCACCATGGACCTTTCTGAGTTAGTTTTTGTCGGTTTGGATTTTGTACATGGCATGGAATATCTAGAAGCTGGTACTACCCCAGTCCTATTCCACCCTCCTGTTTACCTTCTTGAACCCATCCAAAATGTCAGGAGCTCCAACAGATCTCCTATCACCACCATCTAGGAGGTGCTATTAAAATGTCAGTAGGAAGAACAGTCAGGCCTGTGTGGTGGCAATACAGCATCCATATGTGACTATGCAGTCCTAATTTTTGGAATGTTCCCTGTCCATGTCACTTCTATCTCTAGTTCTGTTCGATTCAATAGGATCTAGTGCTTATTTCCCATGATCATTGTTGATATTCACTCCCCAATAGTAGCGCACACTCGCCATGAAGGGGAGGGGGTTCTATGTGGGGCAGGAAGGTAAAAACAGCAAATAGACTGACCGTATGTCTAACCTGCCCTCACCCTACTGTGACCCCATTGTAGAGATGTCCATCATTTCCTGTCTCTCTGACTTCCTGCTACAGGAAACAACTTCGAGGGAGACCTTTAATAAGGGTAATTACTGTCACAACCCAAACAATAGTTGGTCTTGGGAGCCCTGCAATAATATCTACACCGAGGTGTTGCTACCCTGTATCCTATACGGTGGGTGTAACCACAAAAAGCCATGTGCCAAAAATAACAAATTAAGGTAAACACACAAAAGCAACCTCCCCAAATAGTTTGACACCAGATATGATGGAATAAAAATGAACAGCATCACAGGTCCCAAATAACCCCGCAGTGTAATCTACAGTGACATTGGTTACCTCTTTTTTCTAAAACTGTAGTAGTCTGGTTATCGTGCCGCCCTCCCTCTGATAATACCAGTAGTCTGGTTATTGTGCCGCTCTCCCTCTGATAATACCAGCAGTCTGGTTATTGTGCCGCCCTCCCTCTGATAATACTAGTAGTCTGGTTATCGTGCCGCCCTCCCTCTGATAATACTAGCAGTCTGGTTATTGTGCCGCCCTCCCTTTGATAATACTAGTAGTCTGGTTATCACGCCGCCCTCCCTCTGATAATACTAGAAGTCTGGTTATCACACTGCCCTCCCTCTGATAATACTAGTAGTCTGGTTATTGTGCCGCCCTCCCTTTGATAATACTAGTAGTCTGGTTATCACGCCGCCCTCCCTCTGATAATACTAGAAGTCTGGCTATCACACTTCCCTCCCTCTAATAATACTAGTAGTCTGGTTATCGTGCCGCCCTCCCTCTGACAATACTAGCAGTCTGGTTATTGCGCCGCCCTCCCTCTGATAATACTAGTAGTCTGGTTATTGCGCCGCCCTCCCTCTGATAATGCTAGTAGGCTGGTTTTTGTGCCACCCTCTCTCTGATAATACTAGCAGTCTGGGTATTGTGCCGCCCTCCCTCTGATAATACTAGTAGTCTGGTTATTGTGCCGCCCTCCCTCTGATAGTAGTCTGGTTATTGCGCCGCCCTCCCTCCTGATAATACTAGCAGTCTGGTTAGTACTACTAGTATTATCAGAGGGAGGACGGCAAGATAACCAGACTACTAGTATTATCAGAGGGAGGGTGGCGCAATAACCAGACTACTAGTATCAGAGGGAGGGCGGCGCAATACCCAGACTGCTAGTAGTATCAGAGGGAGGGCGGCGCAATACCCAGACTGCTAGTATTATCAGAGAGAGGGTGGCACAAAAACCAGACTGATCCCTCTGATGCTACTAGTAGTCTGGTTATTGCGCCGCCCTCCCTCTGATAATACTAGTAGCCTGGTTATTGCGCCGCCCTCCCTCTGATAATACTAGTAGCCTGGTTATCGCGCCGCCCTCCCTCTGATAATGCCAGTAGCCTGGTTATCGCGCCGCCCTCCCTCTGATAATGCCAGCAGTCTGGTTATCGTGCCGCCCTCCCTCTGATTATGCCAGCAGTCTGGTTATCGCGCCACCCTCCCTCTGATTATGCTAGTAGTCTGGTTATCGCGCCGCCCTCCCTCTGGTTATACTAGTAGCCTGGTTATCGCGCCGCCCTCCCTCTGATTATACTAGTGTCCTGGTTATCGCGCCGCCCTCCCTCTGATAATACTAGTAGTCACTGACGGAGGAGAAGTCTACAGATCAGGACTTTATTTTCCAGTCTGTTTTGGGATCAGTGACTGGTATAGATTGGGAACACCTATCCTAATACTGATCGCTGGTTCCAAAGTAATAGTAACTACTTTAGTAGGGAACAGACACAAAAAGTTACAAATAATTGTTATGTTTGTTACATTTTTATTTTTTTAATAAATATACTTACATAGTGAACACATACAAATCGCAGGACCATAGGCAGGTTAGTTTTTTTTTTTTTTTAGCAGTGTCTTAGGAATGTGAGTACATGGCAGACGAGTTGGCATAATGCCAAGAATGCCGGCTGCAGTTGGCAAAGCATAATAAAAAGAAAGATGTACTGTATAATTTCCTTCGGCGGATGAAAATGGAAGAGAATTGTGTAACATCACTTCTAGGCTCTGCTGTCAATTTTCGCTGCTGCTGTGGTCGGGGGAAGACACTTCCATGAAGCATAATTTGTGATCCATGAGCTTGAGTGGAAGGCAGGGAAGATGTCAGACCCCCGGATGTATCAGTAAAGAGAACCTGCCACATCAGAAGGTTATTGGTCCCATATGATGGCTTTAAAGGATTATTATGGAAAAGTGAATATATAATATACTGTTTTCATGGAGGCATGCACTGGGATTTACCACCCACAATCTGGAAGGTGCAAATCAGATTATTAAACAGAAAATGAACAATGAGGAATTGTTGTAGTGAGCAGTGCTGATCCACATATCTAAGTATGCTCAATTAAAATGTAAAAAAAATGCCTTAAATCATATACCATACGTGTAACATACTAAAAAAAAAATAAATGTTGAATATCAATTCATAAATGTACAATATATAAAATAAAGTGCTAAGTGCAAAGAAATATAAAGTGCAATACACAAATATAAAGTATCAAAAAGCAAAGAGAAGGAAACAGTACTTGATAGGTGTTGAACCCCGAGAACAAAATATGGCATTAAATCACATTGAATATAACACAAATCATAAGCCCTTCTAACAATAAAGGGAATTTTGGGGGCATCAGCTTGGTCAGCCAAGTAACCAATGGCTTGGGGGACGGGACTCCTCCCGACGTGTTTTGCCTTACAGCTTCTTCAGGGGTGATTGCATAGGGGCTTCACCTGGGTTACTATAAACATAAGAAGAGAGATCACCAACTAGTTTCAAACAAATATTTCATACTGACAAACACTACACTGGAGAGTGCATGAGCATCATGGAAAATGTAGTTCCAAAACATTTGAGGTGCCAAGGTTCGTCATCACTAGCCTAGGCTATAAGAAGATTGCTAAGACCCTGAAACTGAGCTGCAGCACGGTGGCCAAGACCATACAGCGGTATAACAGGACAGGTTCCACTCAGAACAGGCCTCGCCATGATCAACCAAAGAAGTTGAGTGCACGTTCTCAGCGTCATATCCAGAGGTTGTCTTTGGGAAATAGATGTATGAGTGTTGCCAGCATTTGTGGGGGAGGGGGGGGTCAGCCTGTCAGTGCTCAGACCATGCGCCGCACATTGCATCAAATTGGTCTGCATGGCTGTCATCCCAGAAGGAAGCCTCTTCTAAACATGATGCACAAGAAAGCCTGCAAACAGTTTGCTGAAGACAAGCAGACTAAGGACATGAATTACTGGAACCATCTCCTGTGGTCTGATGAGACCAAGATAAACTTATTTGGTTCAGATGGGGTCAAGTGTGTGTGGCGGCAACCAGGTGAGGAGTACAAAGACAAGTGTGTCTTGCCTGCAGTCAAGCATGGTGGTGGGGGTGTCATGGTCTGGGGCTGCATGAGTGCTGCCGGCACTGGGGCGCTACAGTTCATTGAGGGAACCATGAATGCCAACATGTACTGTGACATACTGTAGCAAAGCATGATCCCCTCCCTTCAGAGACTGGGCCGCAGGGCAGTATACCAACATAACGACCCCAAACACCTCCAAGATGACCACTGCCTTGCTAAAGAAGCTGAGGGTAAAGGTGATGGACTGGCCAAGCATGTCTCCAGACCTAAAACCTATTGAGCATCTGTGGGGCATCCTCAAATGGAAGGTGGAGGAGCGCAAGATCTCTAACATCCACCAGCTCTGTGATGTCATCATGGAGGAGTGGAAGAGGACTCCAGTGACAACCTGTGAAGCTCTGGGGAACTCCATGCCCAAGAGGGTTAAGGCAGTGCTGGAAAATAATGGTGGCCACTCAAAATATTCACACTTTGGGCCCAATTTGGACATTGTCACTTAGGGGTGTACTCACTTTTGTTGCCAGCGGTTTAGACATGGCTGTATGTTGAGTTATTTTGAGGGGACAGCAAATTTACACTGTTATACAAGCTGTACACTCACTACTTTACATTGTAGCAAAGTGTCATTTCTTCAGTGTTGTCACATGAAAAGATAGAATGGGAGGGGTGTACTTACTTTTTTTAGATACTGTAGAAATCAAAATGATATTGATTTTGCACCACAATACACATAGATCTATACCGACAAACAGACCTGCGCCTGGAGTGTTCGCCGGCAGCGATGTCTATGTAGAGTAAATGCATCTACATTTCTAAGGGAAGTTTTTTACTGCCAGAAGTCTTTCCTCAATGCCGGTTCGCCTGTCCATGCTCTAAAGAGCGTATTGCAAGTAAACCGACAACGGCAGCCACAATGACAAGCTAAATAAAAACATCCTGAAAAATATCCATACTAATCCTAATAAAATTTCCACAACATGCTGCCTTACAGATTGTCTCAAGAGAATCCCCACAGGACGCGGCCCAGGAAGTTGCCACCCTTGTTCGCTGTACTCTCAGGTCCTCTGGAATGGGAAGATTCTGTAAGAGGTTGGCTTTCTTGACAAGCCAAGAAGCAGTAGTGCTTGCTGAGGCTTCCTGACTTTTTCTTCACCCATGCAGAATCAAAAACAGCTTTTCTTTACAATCTTATTTTATTGGGGGGAAATAAAGGTATACAAAAAGAGACAAAGACTTCTCCAAAAACCATCCTAAATAATACAAAACATACTGTGAGGGGAATATAGGCACCAAACATTCAAATATCAGGCAAACAACATTTTAACTGCATAGTATGGAATAGTTTCAAATTGCATATCATTAATATATCAATAGTAAGGCTGGCCATACACTATACAATTTTCTTGTTCAACTTTCCTTTAGATTTACCAAAACCATATAATATAAGGTCAAACCTAAACACTTTCAATTTGTATGCAGTCAGGCAGGCCCTTGCACTACATAGTTGAAGGTAAATCTAAAGGAAATTGAATAAGAAAATTGTATAGTGTATGGCCAGCCTAAGGCAAGCTCATACCATAGATATGGTCCAAAGGCCTAATGCTCCGCCTAATACAGTATATATCGGGAGAGCAAAATTTACCATATTAACCACATCCCGCCCGCCCTATAGCAGAATGACGGCAGGATTGTGGTTGTATTATCCTGACCGGACGTCATATGGCGGCGGCAGGGCGGTGAACGGTGATGTGAGGTGTCAGTCTGACTCCCTGCATCTCCGATCTCGGTAAAGAGCCTACTGACGTAGGCTCTTTACCATGTGACCAGCCGTGTCCAATCACGGCTGGTCACATAGTAAACAGGAAAAGCCGTTGATTGGCTTTCCTTAGTTCGTGCCTGACAGGCACGAGTAAAGGAGCGCCGATCGGCAGCTCCCTGACAGGGGGGGGGGTCGGCACTGGTAATCAGATCATTGATTACCAGTGCAGACCCTCGGGGGGGGGTGCCAATAGAACCACCAGGGATGCCCACCCATGACCCCAGGGATGCCCATTATGGCCACAAGGGATGGCTATCAGGGCTCAGGGAGCCCCCATTGCCCTCCCCATCAGTGCTGCCCGCCAGTGCCCTCCCTATCAGTGCTGCCCACCAGTGCCCATCATTGCCATTTATCAGTGTCGCCCACCAATGCCCATTATTGCCCACCAGTACAGCCTATCAGTGCCCATTAGTGCTGCCCGTCAGTGCCGATCAGTGCCACCTATCAGTGCCCATCAGTGCCGCCTATCAGTGCACATTAGTGCCTATCAGTGCCCATCAATGCCGCCTATCAGTGCCCACCAATGCTGCATATCAGTGCCCACCAATGCTGCATATCAGTGCTAACTATCAGTGCCACATATCAGTGCCTATCAGTGCCACCCCATCAGTGCCTCCTCATCAGTGCCTGTCAGTGCAGTCTCATCAGTGCAGGAAAAAACGTATTTATTTACAAAATTGTATAACATAAACAAAAAACTTTTTTTTTTTTTTCAAACTTTTCAGTCTTTTTTTATTTGTTTAGCAAAAAGGAAAAAACCCAGAGGTGATCAAATACCACCAAAAGAAAGCTCTATTTGTGGGGGGAAAAATTACATAAATTTGGTGTAGGTACAGTGTTGCATGACCGCGCAATTGTCATTCAAAATGCAACAGCGCTAAAAGGGGGAAATTGGCCTGGGCAGGAAGGGGGTGAAAGTGCACGGTATTGAAGTGGTTAATATGTCAAGGCGCCTTAGTTACATTACTCAATTGAAAGTCTAACTCCAAAAATAAAGGGATAATATCCCATTACAGGCGGTCCCCGGGTTACGAACACGATGGGGACTGTAGGTTTGTTCTTAAGTCGAGTTTGTTTGTAAGTTGAAACAGTGCATTTTTAAGTGTAACTCCAGCCTGTGCAGGGATGTGGGAAGTCCTGGGCGCTTCTGGGCGTGCAGTCGTGTTATCTGGGGCTATTGTGGCCATGCCATGCAGTGTGGGATGTGTCCGTAGCTGCAAGATGGCTGCTCGGCGGTATCCGGGACCAGTGTGGAGCACAAGCGGCCGGCATTGAACGTCCGTTCGTAAGTAGGAGTCGTTCGCAACTCGGATGTTTGTAACTCGGGGACTACCTGTACTAGAATTCAGTAGGGCCCTTGTCCTTCAGAAAAGGAATAGATAGAAAAGAAACAGATTCAGCAGTAAAGGTAAAATATTAAAAGATCAGAAAGAAAGCAAAAGGTATTAAATGAAGAGAAAAAAAAAAAAAAAGGGAAAAATACACAAAAAAGAAAAGTACACACGGAGATAAAGAAAAATACACACCGAAAGAGAGGGAGAAGTACGCACTCCGCTACGACCGTGGTCCGCCATCGACAGCCTGGTCAGTGGTCCAGTCAATAAACTCAGAATCTGGAAATACAGACTATGAAGACCAGGTAGTCAGGAACTGTTCCACAGCACCAGATTCCTGCACAAGTAAGCGTTCCAGATCTCTAATTTTGTCCACCTCCACCGCCCACTCCACCAGGGAAGGCACGTCTAATTGTCTCCAATATCTGGGGATCACCACTCTCGTAGCTGCCAAAAAATGGCGAATAATATCTGTTTTAACCAACCTGAGGGAGCCCGGTATCATAGACAACAAAGCCATCTCAGGAGAAGGTATCACTGTGGTCTCCGTCAGCCTGCAATACAGAGCGAAAACATTTTTCCAAAGCTCCAGGACTTGGGGGGCAATGCTGCCATATATGTAGCATTGTGCCCCTATCCGAAGAGCATCTCCAGCACGTGTCAGACAGTGTAGGATCCATATATCTGATGGTAGCAGGACACCGGTACCATCTGGTTAATAATTTGAATCCTTTTCTCTTGAACCCTGTTATCTACGGAGAGTCCGTGGGTTAACCACATAGTGACCGCCCACGGCAGATATACTGCGGCAGGCAGCCACTGCTGGGCAAAGTGACGTAGAGGTACGTCACTCGCTCAGCCGATTGTGGGGGGCGAGCGTGCGCCGCCGGCGGCGCGGCTCCCGCTCCCGCTCGTTCCCTGGGGAGCTAGCGCGAGTGACCGGCGACTTCAATGGCCGCCGGTCACTCACGATCTCCCGCTGCAGGGGGAGAAAGGCAGACGGCTGATGTAAACACAGCCGTCTGCAGTGCTTTAAGTGGCCCAAAAGAGGTGCCGGTACTCTATTATAGCCTATAAATTTTGTCGCCCCCCCCCCCCACCCCATATCAGGGTCCCCACAGAGCACCCCCCCTGGCCTGAGCTGGGAGCAGGGGGACTCACTGGTGGTGACTGGTCTGGCTCTGGAGTGGGAAATATTCTTGGGGGGGGCAATTGAGGGCGCAGATGTCTAAAATGAGCGTACTGGTACGCTAAGGCGCACGGAGAGATGGCGGTATGCTCAAGAGTCATATTTATACCAGTGCATACCGGCCCACTTAAAGCACTGGCCGTCTGTCATTCTCCCTGATGTAAGAACAGAGGCTATGTGATCCTGCTATGTAGGATCGTATGTCTCTGTGATTACATCACAAGCCACCCCCCCCCCCCCCCCCCCAGTTAGAATCACGACCCTAGGGACACACTTAATCCCTTGATCACCTGTAAAGTTAACCTCTTCCCAGCCAGTGTCATTTTAACAGTAACAGTGCATATTTATAGCACTGATTACTGTAGTAATGTCACTGGTACCCCCAAAAGTGTCAAAAATGTCAGTCAGGGGTCCGATCTGTCTGCCGCAATGTCGCAGTCCTGCAAAAAAAATCGCAGATCGCCGCCATTACTAGTTAAAAAAAATAAAAAATAAAAATGACATATATCTTTCCCATAGTTAGTAAACGTAATAACTTTTGTGCAAACCAATCAAAATGCGCTTATTGCAATTTTTTTTTTACCAAAAATATGTAGCAGAACACAAATTGGCCTAAAATGTTAAAAAATTTAGATTTTTACAATTTTTTTTTTTTTAGAATTTTTATATAAAAAAATGTGAAAAATATTGTTATTTTTTCAAAATTGTCGCTTTTTTTTGTTTATAGCGCAAAAAGTAAAAATCGCACAGGTGATCAAATACCACCAAAAGAAAGCTCTGTTTGTGGGGAAAAAAAAGACGTCAATTTCATTTGGGTACAGCGCCGCACGACCGCGCAATTGTCAGTTAAAATCACGCAGTGCCGAATCGCAAAATAGGGCCTGGTCTTTGAGCAGCCAAATCCTCCGGGGCTTAAGTGGTTAAGGTACAACTGCTTTTCTATCGGTGTGCTCAGCCTATTGCATTAGGTTGTGCACCCCAGAGCACAAACACACATGCATGTATATCAGCAGGGCAGTGGATGGTGTCAGTAGTTTTTATTTTTATTATTTTTTAAAATTGTATTATTTTTTTTTATTATTTTTTACGAAACAATTTTTGTAGGAGCCCCGTTAGGGGGCTTTAGTGAAATATCAAGGGTCTAAACAGGGTCTCACTTTTGAGACAGATAAAGGGATTGAGGACAGAGCTTCCCAAGTCCCTTTCTCAGCAGCCTCAGTTGCACCAGACAGTGAATTAAAGGGAAGTACTCTGTGCTGAGAGGCTTCCTGTTCATTCACAAACTGAAGTGTAGTAAATATAGTTTACTATGCTTCAGTTAAGAATGAACACAGGAGCGACTGGTACAGATCACGCACTGTGTTCATTCAGAAAAGAAAGGAGCCTGTAAATGAAATATTTATCGGTCTCTTCACCTGCTCTCCATACTGAAACATTCCCTGCAGCAGCCGGCGGGAGAGGAAGGAAGCCCGCAGCACTGCAGGAGTGAGACGGTGCGCCAAGGAGCAGGGGAAATCGGCACTGCACAGGGCCATTAGGGTATGCCCAGGCACACCTGACACGCCTATGTCTTTTTCCAATTTTCTGAAGGAAAAGGGGGCTGCCAGGTCTGCTAATAGAATTAGGCCCTCAGGTAGAGGGTGAGGAACTTTTAGTTAAAGTCAAGGACAGATGACACTTAGGGAATATATTTTCCTGGTACCTCCATGGCAGCATACATGTGGTAGTAGCTCCGCCTACTTCCGCCGACAGAACCAGTGCATAGCTATAAAAAGTTAACACCCTCGCAACAGGCCATTCCAGATCAATGATAGCACACTTGCAATCAGTCATTACCATAACAGCTATGCCTAGTTCCTTAGAAACCAACAATGGTAGAAGGCTCCAGTGCACAAGGAGCAAGGAGGCTCTGAGGAAGAGGCACAGCCTCGAAACACGTCAGCCCTCCGTCTTTACGAGACATTGGACTTCCATAAAGATGCCGCTCTATGGAATTGAAATGCTTGACTTTTACGCATGTTTGTGAGTAGCTGATTTCTATTTTTTTTATTAATAAAACTCGCTGAGGATAATGTGCTAGGCTGGTGCGCCCCTTTCTTTGTTTTCTATTTACAGTGTCCAGTGCACAATTGCCTTGCAGTTCCTAAAGTTAATTCTAAGGACCCACTAAATGGCTGGGCTGCAGCCACTGAGTAAGTAATCGCTGTATGTTCCTCCAGCAGCATCTGGACATCGTGGGCAACAGCCCATTCCCTGTACATCAATAGGAACAAACTGGGGGGGGGGGCCCGGGCCCGGCCCCGGCCCTCAGTATGCTGTCATGGAGGCACCAGGTAAACAGAAAATTGTCTCATTCTCACCGTAATTTTCCCTTTCTTGTGCCTTTCTAAGGCAGCATACTGAACCCACCCAGTTTGTTCCTATGGATGTACAGGGAATGGGCTGTTGTGTGGGTATTAACTTTTTATAGCTACGCACTGAACCTGTGTACGGAATTAGGTGAGGCTACCACCACATGTATGCTGCCATGGATAGGCACCAAGGAAGGAAAATTACGGTAAGTATGATACAAATTTCTGTAGGCCTCAGAGCAACTCTATCTGGATAGAAAAAAGATGAGGCTCCTTGTGGACAAACGCCTGGAACTCCGACTCTCTCCTTGCAGTAGTTATGACTACCAGGTAAGACTCCACAACGTAGATTGCTAAGTAGGAAAGAAAGGAAACTTTGAGAAAGCTTCCAGGGCCGTAGACAAACCGCACGTGGGAAAGGAAGGTCTACTTGGTGGTCTGATCTTTATCCTGATTCGAGCCTTCAAGGACTGGATAACTAGAGATTTTAGTGCCCAAATGATACTTGCCAGCGCTGAAAAAGCCGAGACCGACCTTCACTTTAAGGGCTTGTGTCGGGATTCGAACCTGTGACCAGCCACATCCCAGGCAGTAGCCCTGCTTACTAGGCTACCGTCCTCTCTGGACATTCTTCCCTGGACATTCTTCCCTGAAGCCTATTAATTCAACCTTAGTCTTGCCAAGCCTTGCTCATCACCCTTGATTCCCCACACCTTGTACTTCCCTATATAAGTCCAGCCCCTTGCACACCAGATTGCTGATTATTGAGCTCCTGAACCCTGATCAAGCTTCTCCTCATCTGCTGCTCTTATCTACTACCACAAATCCAACGCTGACCAGGAATTGACTACCGACTACTCTTCTGCTTTGTCCCTACCTACTGAACTGCTACCTCTGTTGCCGATCCGGATTGTCTGCCCGCCCCGACCTTTGGCTCGTCTGACTTCTCTCTGGTTATCCCTTGTCTGCTCCTCCGCCTTCGGACCAAACCTGCCCTCTGCCTGGCTGGGTGATCCTGAGGACAGCGTCCTGGTGTTAGCTTGCAGCGCAGTCTATCCCCACCATCAGGGGCTCTAGTGAAAACCAGCTAGCACTTAGTTTCCGCACCTCAGGTGAACCCGTGTCCTCATCAGAGTACTACGCTGTGTCCATCCGGTATCCAGCACCTACTAACTGCCTGCGGTCTTTGCCACTGGGCTCCACTCCTACCTCCGGCCAGCAGTCCTCTGACTCAGGTGAGCCTATAGGATTGTTACAGCTTGTTTACACTTACTTCGACTTTAACACACATTAAAGCACCTACTTCTTTAACATACTTTTTGATGTATTTTTGATGCTTTGTGATGCTTTTTGAAGCTTTGATGAAGCATAGCAAATGCCCTGTATGTGTGTAATGTTCCGGTACCTATGGTACCTTTGTTCCTATATTTCTCCTCTCTTTGCGTCCCATCTTGTATATACAAAGGACGCATACACCTTTAAGACCGGATGACATCACTGCCGAGCGCCGCTATGAGCGGTTATTTCAATCGCCGGTTTGCTCTCACTCATCGCTCGTTCAAACCCATATGTTCATCGCACCTACGCCTGAGAAGTCGGAGATGCTGACATACCTTCCTTGCTGAACTAAACTGGAAACCTCGCTGGTGATCCGTATCCCGCTACGGGATCACCCCTCTCCTCTGGACATTGTATTTCCTAACCTATCTAAGTGATAAGTACCCCGCAGGGGATTCTTACTAACCAATCTCCTACTGCAATTACCAAGACTATCTGTATCTATCTATTCACTATCATCTGCATAAGACTGTTAGCTCTTGGGACTACCTTGAACTATCCTTGCACTAGGTTACTCTGTCTAAAGTATACTCCATCTGTGTCCTCTTACCATCTGCACTATACTTGACATCAGAACCTATCTGCTTACCATCACCTGCAACTCTCCTATACTACTTCTAGTGCTCACCATACAATAGCCTGTCTCTCATCTATATATCCTCATATACTCTATCCCTCCATTAAACATCTATTAATATATATATATATAGTATATAACAGGCTGTACACGGTGATGAAGTCCTGAGAGTTGGATATGCTGTTCAACAGATTCTCTACAAGGCTACTGAGTGTAATAATTCTGCAGCTGTAAATCCATCCGCAAACAAAAACGCATGAACGTTACAATGTGTTGATTTTCTATTTGTTTTAAAGGGGTCTAGTAGAACCCCAGCTCATTAGTACTAGGGATAGACCGATTATTGGCAAGGCCGATATATCGGTGGCCGATATGCACTTTCCCCGATATATCGGTATCGGCCCCGGAACTGGCCAATATTGCCAATATTTTTGTGACATCATTCTACCTTCTTAGGCCGCCTCCCTCCTCTTGGGCAGCCTCATCTAGAGTCAGGCCTAGTCTCACGGGAGTGTATCACAGCTATACACGCACCCACAGCAGCCCGGTACCAGCCAGCCACCCACACCCACAGGCCCTGTACCAGCCAGCCAGCCACAGGCACTGTACCAGCGAGCCAACCAACCAGCCACCCACAGGCTCTGTACCAGCCACCCACAGGCTCTGTACCAGCCAGCCAGCCACCCACAGGCTCTGTACCAGCCAGCCAGCCACCCACAGGCACTGTACCAGCCAGCCACCCACAGCCCCTGTGCCAGCCAGTCACCCACAACAGGGTGCCAAAAAGCCAGCCACCCACCCACCACAGGGTTCCAGCCAGCCACCCACCCACCACAGGGTGCCAGCCAGCCCCCCACCCACCCACCACAGGGTGCCAGCAAGCCAGCCATTAAGCATTAAACAAAAATTAACAATTTCAGTACCAGATTTGAGGCAAAAATTGTCTTTCGTTTTCAAAACTTTAAATGTACAAAATATCGGCCCATATCGGCCGATACCGATACGTTGTGACCAAAATATCAGCCCTGAAAAAACCATATCGGCCTATCCCTAATTAGTACCCCCATTTAGCAGATCCCAAGCTCAATCGTTTCCTGTTCAGCAGATCCCCAGCTTATTACTACCCTCGTTCAGCAGATCCCCTGCTCAGTAGTAACCCCCAGCTCTGCTGATCCCCTGCTCAGTAGTAACTCCCAGCTCTGCTAAACTCCCACTCAGTAGTAACCCTCAGCTCTGCTGATCCTCTGGTCTTCCGATCCTTCCCTCTTTCTGGTCCCCGCTCACCTCCTGCTATATTTCTCCAACACTGTGCAACATGTGTGTCAAGGTCTTACCTTGCCTTCCTGTTACCAGCCATCTTGGACATGTGCAGACTGCTGTCTTTTACAGTATAAGCTCTGTTTGCATAATCACTTGCCTGCTGCCTGGGCGTCGTTCAGTGATGATATACTGTATCACCTGTTGGCTTGCAGTCCTTTTCCCTTGTGTTTGTGCTCCAAGGTGCATCTCTGCTAGCAGTCTTCTGTTCTCCGTGTTCCTCTGTGCATGACTTGGCTTGGCTGAAGACTTTGCTGGCTCTCGTTTCTGCATCGACAGACGACTCGGCTTCGGTAGACGACCCACCTCTGGACTCAACCCTGGCTTAGATGACTACCAGCTTCTAGACTCGATCCCGACTTGGATGACTACCAGCTCTGGACTTGACCCAGGCTCTTCCTGATTTTGCTCCTCACTCTTGCTGTGCGTTTATTGTTGTTTCTCTAATAAACTGCTTTGTTTTACTTGCTTCTTTGTGTGGTCTGGTTTCCTGGCACCCTGACAATGCGTGACATCTGCTAGTTTTTCCTGCTTCAGTCCCCCAGCTCTGCTGATCCTCCGCCGCTCAGACCTCCCGTTTACCTTCCTCTATAACGTTCCCATGTTGCACACCACAGGTGCCATCTGCTAGTTGCTCTGCTCCAGTCCGGACCCGCTTACCTTCCCGCTGCTCCATACAGCACACGATATATGACATCTGCACTAGATACTCCCAGAATATATACACATGAACTTGAAGTGACTGCTGATGACCTCTTTCTGGTTCGCTTGTGGATTTCCTAGTGCATCCTGGGATATCTCCTAACTGCAATACCTCCTAAACAAAGCAAAGCTAACTCTGAATAAAAGCCTCTTAAAAGCTGCAGGTGCTGTTAGCGAGTGTTGTCATAGACTTCTTTGGAGGCTTTAGAGACGCTCTGAAGCACTAAGAAAGCAATGTGGGGTATTATTTTTGAAGACAAAAAAAAACGCAACTTTTGAACAGGACTGAATGTGCAAGGATCTACAGACAAACCATTTTTTACGATACGTTTTATTTGTAGAAGCTGTGACGGTGGCGGGTATCAGACCCCTGGCCTTCTCTTGTATCTCGTGACCAAGGACCAGGCAATCTCACACCCTGCTGTCACTTGCGTAACAATGCCATTCTCAGCTGCACCTGGCACAAGGATTCTTCCAGCTTGCGGGACCACAATCTAGATGCCAGCAGGCTGAGAGCGATTGTCACCGGGCTAATTAAACAATTAACCCTTTCTCTGCCACCACCGCTATGTTTGAGCCCAGCGGACGCTCGTAATTTTAGGAATACCAATTATGACTTTAGAATAATCATCTAACACGCGCTGTCACCGCAGACAGGAGTGTCCAGAGGATTTATTCTAGACAGTAGCGCTCTTCAAGAGACAGGTTCTTTGGTTAGTTTGCGTTAAGAGCTTAGAGACAAAATTAACACTTTTCAAAATAAGGTTTAATTATGAAAAAGGTTAAAATTTAAAAAGGTTAAAAATAAAAATATTTACAGAAAAATGGGTTACAAAGAAATAGAGACACAATTCAAAATCAGATAAATAATTAGAAATGGAAATACTTGCATGCAATGTCCCAAGTGTATCAGAGTTTCAGAAGCTGAGCATGTGTGATTGGGTCTCCCACTTGTTCGATGTTCCTTTCTTGATGTTAAAATGAGAATTGAAAAATCATCTGCTTCTCTCCCTTTTCTCTGACCCGCAGGGGGTGTCACCAGAGGTCCTTGACCAATAAACACAGGGGCCATGGGCGGCCCTGAGGCTCAGAAAATGCCAAGGAACCTCCCGATAAGACAGATTTATAACAGAATTCATATCCTGAAATATGTAAGGGTTACATTCTTTAAACTGCTAGTTCCTCACTCCGCATGTGATTTGCTTTCAAACGATATCAAACATGAATATATTTTTATCACAGGGAATATCTTATCGCTCTTTTCTATTCCATGTGTGATAGGGGGATCAAGAATATTAACGTCACCAGGTAACGCTTGAGTTTTGCCAAAAATCATGAGATTGGTGGAGTAGGATGGTAGATGTAACCCACCTGAAATTTCCATGATTGATGCCAGAAGTCTACTCCATCCACCATCTGGGGCTCAGCTTGTGCCAGAAATCTGACACACTTGAAATTGCAGGTCACTACCAAGTCAATAGTGACCCTTCAATTGATTGAAGACTTCTTGCCTGAGGAGCTATTCAATGTTTGACAGAAAGGAGAGGCTCAATGAGCCAGCAAGGTGATTCTGGGCCGCTGGTGTACATACTACTACTACTCCTAATGGTGCTGGTGAACCTTCTACCCAAGGGTTTGACTCTTTGTCCCCCCCTCCCTTGCTTCTGAATATATGCTACCTCTACCACCTTGTTTAGACGTAGAAGGACTCTTGTACCCAGGGCTTTTTTCTCAGAGAGTAGGTGCAGGAACTCCCCCTTTCTGAGTTACCCCTTGTTGCCGACCCCTACCCACCTCCAAGCACTGTTACTCGGTTCCACCCACTACCCACCTCTCAGTACTGCCCCTTTTAGAGAATACAGAGATAGGTATGGTTTTGTGGTGATAAGTAATTTTACGGAACAAGAAAAGCAGTAAAATAGATTCCCCCCCTAGCAACAAAAGACCCCCCATAATAATAGATCCCTCACACAACAACAAGCCCCCCTCAACAAGAATCAACCCCTAATGCACAGGGCCGGTGCAAGACTATTCTGCACCGCCCCCCCCCCCCCCCCCCAAAAAAAAAAAAAAAATAATTTTTTCCTTTTTTTAATAATCTTTATTTTATTTTCACAGAAGCAAATAACATAGGTTACAGAAAGGAAAACATGAAACTCAGTCATAACAGACAAGTAGCCTGGGCGTGGGGGGCAGGACAGAGGCCCACCCACCACAAGGCACTAACCAGTTATATAACAGTAGAAACACAATACAGATGGTGGGAATTGTATGTAAACATGTACAGAAAGCGTAGAGAAAGAGTGCAGCGGCCCCCTGAGGGAGCCATCTGCCCAGGTAAGACTCAGCTCCTCCGGACTAAGCGAGCCAGCCAGACCGGAGGGTACGACTTGAGGACACAGAAGGGTGAAGAAAGAGTAAAGAAAAACGGAAGAAATTCTTTAAGTATATAAATAGTAAGAAAGTGAGGCCAGAACACATTGACTCCATAAAAGACGACGAAGGGAAACTGGCCACAGAGGACAGGGAAAAGGCGGTAGTGTTAAATAATTTCTTCTCTTCAGTCTTCACAAAAGAATTGGGGGGCTACACTAACCCAGCTTGTAAGGCCAAACTAAATAATACACCTCAGGAAATACCGCCATGGCTAACAGAAGATAGACTTAGAACTAAACTAGAGAAACTTAACATATATAAATCACCGGGACTGGATGGCTTGCACCCGAGGGTTCTTAAAGAGCTCAGCCAGGTAATAGCCAGACCATTATTCTTGATCTTTAAGGATAGTCTACAGATGGGTATGGTGCCAGCTGAAAAATGCCAATGAGGTACCAATATTTAAAAAAGGGCCGAGATATATCCCAGGTAACTATAGGCCGGTCAGCCTAACATCAGTAGTCTGCAAGATTTTGGAGGGGATGTTAAAAGACTACATACAAGATTTTAGTAATGAAAATGGTATTATTAGTAGTAATCAGCATGGATTCATGAAAAATCGTTCTTGCCAGACCAATCTATTAACCTTCTACAATGAAGTGAGTTGCCATCTAGACAAAGGAAAGCCTGTGGATGTGGTGTATCTGGATAAAGAAAGGCCTGTGGATGGGGTATATCTGGATAAAGGAGGAAGGCCTGTGGATGTGGTGTCTGTGGATGTGGTGTATCTGGACTTTGCAAAGGCATTTGACACCGTTCCCCACAAACGCTTACTGTAAAAACTAAAGAGAAGAGACGCATGAGAGGGGATATGATATTAATGTACAAATACTGTACTGGTTAAGACCCTAGCATAGTGAACAAACTTTTCAGAGAAAGGGAATACAATAAGACACGTGGCCACTCAATAAAACTAGAGGAAAAACGGTCAACCTTAAAATACGTAAGGGGTTCTTTACTGTCAGAGCAGTAAGGATGTGGAATTCTCTTCCACAAGCAGTGGTATCAGCAGGGAGCATCGATAGTTTAAAAAAACTATTAGATGGGCACCTTAAAGACCACAACGTACAGGGGTATATAATGTACAACATACAGGGGTATACAATGTACTGTTAACAGCAAACACACACACACACACACATCATAGGTTGAATTGGATGGACTGAATCAGCATGGATAAATGAAAAATCGTTCTTGCCAGGCCAATCTATTAACCTTCTACAATAAAGTGAGTTGCCATCTAGACAAAGGAAAGCCTGTGGATGTGGTGTATCTGCAGGGGCGGACTGGGCCGGGGGGAAGGGATGCATTTTCCCCCTGGGCTGCTCTGATGCTTTGTAAAAAAGGCCGCTGTGTCCCCAGCTCAGAACTGCGCACGCGCAGTTCCGGAGTTGGCCGAGTGCGGCTGTACACAAGTAACTCCATCCAGGACTGCGAGGCAGGCAGAGGCAGTGTTCTGTCACAGGGCTGAGTGACTGCATTACCGAAGGAGCTACCCAGCCCCTCCCTCCTCCACAGGAACAGCTGCTAGACTCGAGGCTGGAACCTCTCTCTCTCTCTTTGCCCGCCCACATTCCGATCAGCCGAGTGCAGTCGGTGAAGAGAATGTGGAGAATGTGTGGGGCGGGCGGGAAAGTTCAAACTAAGCTGTCAGCTCAACAGATAGAGAGCTCCAGTGAGTGAACGTCCAAGTAAGTGAGTGTAACCTCTCCTCCCTCCCTTTCTCTCCCAAATCCCTCTCCCTCCCCCTCCCCTTCACTGCAGAGAAAGATTTTTCTTTCAGCCTGTTACAGTACCTTGCCCTATGCTATGTACTGGGGTCACACTGGCATGCTGGGGTTTGGCTGCAATGCTGGTGTACTGGCAGCCTTCCTGCATGTCACCCCAGTCCCATAGACCTCCTATTAGACTGCACATTTTTACTGCATGTTCTGAAAGTGCACAAAAAATCCTGCATGCTGCTTCCTTGGTGGAATTTCAGAAAATGCAGCAAAAACGCACAACCTAAAAGAGTCTAAGGTCCTGCGGCTAAGGAAAAGTGCCAGCACTGCAGCCAAAGCACAGCACACCGTGTGAGCCCAAAGGCTTGTATGCACTTACAGCAGGCACTTACACTCCTCTGAAAAGTGATCCAGTTATGCTGGTTACTTGGCTGTCATGTTTATCCTCCTGCTTTAATACATGGTATCCTTTATGTGGGACAGGATATACATAGGAAACATATACATCATCTTAGCATTGTGACAGCCAGACAACCTGCATCTTCAGGAGTGGATTGGGGATGACAGTCTCCATGCATCTCTATGGATAGGTTTGCTTTAAAGAGACGATAACATTTTGTATATTAAAAAATATATATATAATCATGTTGGGGGGACCATGTGACTGAGGGGGGGAGGGGGTACTGCCTACCCAGGAGTTGTGTTTGAAATACTGAAATCGCTAGAAATGCGCAGGAAATCCACCATACATAGTCCATTGACAAGTAATAAAGACCAGTCTAAGGCAATCACTCTCAGCTGAGTCCAATGAGAGATGAAAATGAGGGTCACATGGTGTTCTATTACACTTCATAGAACAAAGACTGAGACTTCTCTGTATGGTAAAGTCATTGTCCGCCCTTATAACAAATGTAAAAAATGTGGCAACAATCACCTGCAGAGCATTGCAACCACATCACTGCCTCAGTGTGTAGAGCGTCGCTCGCCTTCGGGACACCATGCCGATCACAGACACTCTGGACTGGAGCGCAGCGGGGGCCGGGGGCGGGGCAGTGCAGCCTGCAGTGACCCCAATCAATGTAGCGGCCCGGCCGGCAATGCAAGCAGGGGGCGTGTGACGTGACGCGTCAACGCCTTTCACGCACGTCAACGAATTTTTGTAGTCGACGAGCCGTGGCAGCCCTAATAGAGACCAATGGAAAACGCCTGTAATCTGCCCAAAAAGAAGCTCATGTACTTTTTTGAGCGTTGGGCGTTTTGCTCACAGCATCAAAACGCTCAGATGTGAACAGGGGCCATTGAAATGAATAGGATTTGTCTTGTTGGGTGTTTTGAGAGCTGATCCTAGAGCAGAAAAACTCCCCAAAAACGCCCCAAAACGCCTAGATGTGAACGGAGCCTAACTGTGACTCTCGGCTACACTGCTTGCTTGGCTTGCCCAGTGGTGTGGTGCTCACTCACCAGAGAAGATCCAAACTCCACAAGTAGCTTTAAGCCTCGTACACACGCAATGATTATCGGCCATCTTTTGTCCAGAGTGTTGTTGTGTTGGTTGGAATGTGCTCTAGACTGCACACAAATTTTCTCGGCCAACAAAAATCTACTTCAGAAGTGATGTCATGTGATGGTTAACTTTCCGTGTGTTTTTTCCTCTCTGAGCATGCCCAGTCTTGCTCATCTGAATTTTGTCTGCCGAAATCTGTACTGACTGACGGAAAATCGGCCGTTGTGTTGACGGCCAACAAAAATTTTATAGCATGCACACCAGATTTTGTTCGGCCGAAAAGTCTGAGTCGGTTGTCGGAAGCATCATACTAACAAGCCGACAATCAGCCGATCAGACGTTGGCCGAAAATATACGGCCAACAATCGTTGCATGTGTACGGGACTTTAGTGTGGCAGCAGTGACTGCCAAGACTTTAGTCTTCATCTTCCTGCAGTCTCTTTGGTCTGTGTACTGAGTGTGGGGAAGGGGCAGGCTCTCTGTCTCATTCTCTCTGGGACAATCATGTGGAGCAGTCTCTGAGAGACTGCTCCACATGATTGCCCAAACAGAGAGTAGCCCCCACAGAGAGTGACCGCTTTCACGCTGCCCGCACAGAGAGTTACCGCTGCCCGCACAGAGAGAGAGAGACCGCTCCACATAGCCTGCACAATGTTGAGTGGTCTCTATCTCTCTCTCTCTGTGCAGGCAATGTGGAGCAGATGGATGGTGAGCTCATTCGGTGGTTCAGTGGGCCACTTGACTGGACTTGCCCCCCAGGCCTAAGGCTGCCAGCCCTCCCCTGTGTATCTGGATAAAGGAGGAAGGCCTGTGGATGTGGTGTATCTGGACTTTGCAAAGGCATTTGACACCGTTCCCCACAAACGCTTACTGTAAAAACTAAAGTACATAGGTATGGACCATAGGGTGAGTACCTGGATAGAGAATTGGCTCCAGGGGAGAGTCCAGAGGGTGGTAATAAATGGGGAGGACTCGGATTGGGCGGGTGTGGAAAGCGAGGTCCCCCAAGGTTCTGTCCTGGAACCAATCCTGTTTAATTTATTCATAAACAACCTAGAGGAGGTGATATCTAGCACAATCTCGGTATTTGCGGATGATACTAAACTAAGCATGCCAATATCTTCTATGCAGGATGTTGAAACCTTACAAGCGGACCTGAACAAAATAACGGGGTGGGCAATTACATGGCAGATGAGGTTTAATGTTGAAAAATGTAAATTCATGCACTTGGGCATCAGAAACACGAAAGCAAGCTACTCACTAGGGGGGGAACCTCTGGGTGAGTCTAAGATGGAAAAGGACCTGGGGGTACTAGAGAACAACAGGCTTGGCAGTGGCATGCAATGCCAAGCCGCTGCAAGCAAAGCCAACAAAATACTGGGATGTATAAAAAAGGGGATTCACTCCAGAAATAAAGAAATGATTCTCCCTCTCTACAAGACTCTGGTCCGGCCACATCTGGAGTATGCTGTCCAGTTCTGGGCACCGGTCCTCAGGAAGGATGTGCTGGAACTGGAGAGAGTCCAGAGAAGGGCAACAAAAATAATTAGGGGAATGGAGGACTATGAGGAAAGACTACAGGCATTGAACTTATTCTCTCTGGAGAAGAGACGATTGAGGGGTGATATGATATTAATGTACAAATACTGTACTGGTTAAGACCCTAGCATAGTGAACAAACTTTTCAGAGAAAGGGAATACAATAAGACACGTGGCCACTCAATAAAACTAGAGGAAAAACGGTCAACCTTAAAATACGTAAGGGGTTCTTTACTGTCAGAGCAGTAAGGATGTGGAATTCTCTTCCACAAGCAGTGGTATCAGCAGGGAGCATCGATAGTTTAAAAAAACTATTAGATGGGCACCTTAAAGACCACAACGTACAGGGGTATACAATGTACAACATACAGGGGTATACAATGTACTGTTAACAGCAAACACACACACACATCATAGGTTGAATTGGATGGACTGATGTCTTTTTTCAACCTCACAAACTATGCAACTATGTAAAAAAGATAATAAAAATAACCTTGATTTGTTCTCGAACATCCCGCCAGAAGGGGCGGAGCCGAGGGCACTCCCACCAAATGTGGAGGAAGGAGCCCCGAAGTCCGTACTCGCGCCAGCAAGAGTCCGAGAGCGCCGGGAAGATCCAAAAATTAATTTTTTTAAAAACAGCTGAAAATGATCTAATGTAAGCACTCTCAATGCATTTCTCATACACCCCCTGACAGAGAGAGAGAGAGGGGGGTGACAGAAAGAGAGAGGGGGTGTGACAGAGAGAGAAAGAGGGGGTGTGACAGAGACAGAGAGGGGGTGTGACAGAGAGAGAGAGGGGTGACAGAGCCAGAGAAGGGGGTGACAGAGAGAGAGGTGGTGACAAGAGAGGTGGGTGACAGAGAGACAGAGAGGGGGTGACAGAGAGGGGTGGAGTGACAGAGAGAGAAGGGGTGACAGAGAGAGAGAGAGAGGGGGTGACAGAGAGGGAGGGGGTGACAGAGAGAGAGAGAGGGAGAGGGTGACAGAGAGAGAGAGAGAGAGAGAGAGAAAGGGGGTGACAGAGAAAAAGAGAGGGTGAAAGAGAGAGAGAGGGGATGACAGAGAGAGAAGGGGAGGTGACATAAAGAGAAGGGGGTGACAGAGAGAGAGAGAGGGGGGTGACAGAGAGAGAGAGAGAGAGAGAGGGGGGGATGACAGAGAGAGAGGGGGGGGTGACAGAGAGAGAGAGAGAGGGGGTGATAGAGAGAGAGAGAAGGGGGGTGACAGAGAGAGGGAGGTGACAGAAAAAGAGAGGGAGGTGACAGAGAGAGAGAGGGGATGACAGAAAAAGAGAGGGGGTGACAGAAACAAAGAGAGGAGTAACAGAGGGAGAGGGGGGTGACAGAGAGAGAGAGGGGGTTGACAGAGAGAGCAAGGGGGTAACAGAAAGAGAGAGGGGGTGACAGAGAGAGAGGGGTGACAGAGAGAGAGGGGTGACAGAAAGAGAGAGGGAGAGTGACAGAAAGAGAGAGCGGGGTAGGAGAGAGAGAGGAAGGGTGACAGAACAAGAGAGAGGGGGTGACCGAGAGGGAGGGGTGGTGACAAGAGAGGTGGGTGACAGAGAGAAAGAGAGGGGGTGACAGAGACAGGGTGGGGTGACAGAGAGAAAGAAGGGATGACAGAGAGAGAGAGGGGGGGTGACAGAGAGAGAGGGGGAGAGGGGGTGACAGAGAGAGAGAGAGAGCGAGAGAGAAAGGGGGTGACAGAGAGAGAGAGAGAGAGAGAGAGAGAGAGAGAGAGAGAGGGAGGGAGTATCAGAGAGAGAGAGAGAGGGGGGGGTGACAGAGAGAGAGAGAGAGAGAGAGAGAGAGAGGGGGTGACAGAGAGAGAGAGAGAGAGAGAGAGAGAGAGAGAGAGAGAGAGAGAGGGAGAAGGTGAGACAGAGAGAGAGAGGGGGGGTCACAGAGAGAGAAGAGGTGACAGAGAGAGAGAGAGAGAGAGAGAGGGGGGTGATAGAGAGAGAGAGGGGGGTGACAGAGAGAGGGAGGTGACAGAAAGAGGGAGGTGACAGAGAGAAAGAGGGGATGAGAGAAAGAGAGAGGGGAGTTGTCAGAGAGAGAGGGGGGATGACAGAGAGAGAGAGGGAGTAACAGAAAGAGAGAGGGGGTGACAGCTAGAGAGAGGGGGGTGACAGAGAGAGAGAGAGGGGTGACAGAGAGAGAGAGGGAGAGTAACAGAAAGAGAGAGCAGGGTGAGAGAGAGAGAGGAGGGGTGACAGAACAAGAGAGAGGGGGTAACAGAGAGGGAGGGGGGCAAAATAGAAAGTGGGGGTGACAGAGAGAGAGGGGTGACAGAAAGATAGAGGGGGTGGGAGAGAGAGAGGGGGGCTGACAAATAGAGAGAGGGGGTGACAGAAAGAGAGAGAGGGAGAGAGGGGGTGACAGAAAGAGACATAGGGGGTGACAGGGGGGTAACAGAGACCCCCTAGCCCTGTCTGCAGTCCCTCTTGTCCCCCCCATGTACCAGTCCCTGTCTGGATGACCAGCAGCAGGCAGGACCCGTTTTCCTGGTAATGGAGGTGCTCTGTGAGGTGGATCGCTCCCTGGCTGACTGCGCCTCCATATTCAGACAATGTTATAATTAACATGCCAATTAACTCAGCACTCCAACAAGGCTACAACAAAATACATTACATATTATCCTAAGTATAAACACAGAACACCTTATTAAACAGACAATAGCAGGAGACCCCAGTAGCTGACTGTCTGGCTCCTACATTGAAGTACATGGAATCCACATCTAAGCAATGCTTTGATTATTTAGGAGTCACAGACTTCATGGCAACAGGTCTCACAGTGTAAAGTGGGAATAAATCTTTATATATTTCTTTTTTTTTTTTAATTCTTTATTTAAAGGTATGCCATGAACAATAAGGAATAACAATGCTACAAACATTTGCATGATAGTAGTAGAAATATGGACTATGTTGTACAGGGAACAACCTCGTGTAAAACATACTATCACAAAGCATAACCATATAGTGCAACCTGGGTTCGTATGTCGTCTTATCTTTCATACTTATACATTCATGTGCAGCATTGCTGTAAACAAGAGTTTGTGTGGAGGGAAGTCCAGCGCCACCCGCCCAAGCCCAAGCGGAGGGGCATAGGGGTCCCCGCCGGTATCTATCACTCGGCCGGCAAGGGGGCCCACCAAAACTCCCACCCGAAGCGGGGAAGTCCCCGGGACCATCCCCCACCCTTTGTTTGGAGCACACCTAGTGGCATTTTATGATTTAATAGCAGGGATAGGGCAAACACAATGCCCTAAGTCAGGGAGGGAGGGGAAGAGATGCAAGAGAGGGGAGAAAGGAAGAGAGAGAAAGGGAGGAAGGAAAAGGAGAGAGGGAGGAGGAAGGAAAAGATAGACAGAAAAGTGAAAAGTGGAGAGTGGGAATTCGCTCCGTCCCATCCGCAGGCATGTCAAGCCGGTTAAGAGTAGGCTAGATAATCGTCGGACAAGTGAAAAAGGTCCCAGTGAATCCATCGTGTCTTGTGTTCCTCCGTCTTGTCCCTTAGAGTTGCCGTAAGCTGTTCCATTTGCCTTATGTCATTCACTCTGGTAAACCATTGAGAAATAGGGGGGGGGGGGAGTTTGTTTTTTCCACATGCTAGGTATACAGGCCCTAGCCGCGGACAGCAAGTGTTTCAGTAGCGATTTGCGGTACCGCTTGCTTGACATGGGTGTCAAGTTGAGGAGAACAGCAGCAGGGTCATCTAGTAAAGAGTAATCAGTAAGTTTATGTATAATATGTAGTACCTGTTGCCAGAATGGTCTAATCTTGGGGCATTCCCAGAAAATGTGAAAAAGAGTCCCCTCCTGGAGACCGCAGCGCCAACAGGAAGGGTTGTGTCCAGGGAAGATGGCAGAAAGAACTACTGGGGTACGATACCACCATGTCAGAATCTTGTACGAGGTCTCCTGATATTTGCTACATAGAGAAGATTTGTGGGCAAAGAAAAGTATCTTGTTTTTTTGGTCCGTTGTGAACGTAGTGTTTAGATCCCTTTCCCATTTGAGGAGGAATGAAGGGTCATGTTGGGTGGTCGTTGATAGAAGAATGGAGTAGGAGATTGAAAGTGATTTCTGGATCGTTCCCTCACTTAAACAGAGGTCTTCAAACTGCGTCAACTGTCTACGGAACTTAGTATGATCAGGAAGGGATCGGAGAAAGCAGGAGAGCTGAAGCGATTTCCAGTGTCCCAGTGGCACAGAGTGGAATGATGGGATTATTTCTAAAGGTTTTCGCCAGCCAGATGGACTGAGAAAATGGGAAGCCCTAACGACACTTGCGTCAGTGTGAGGGCGAAAAGACCTATCTGAGAGACCCGGGGCAAAATCTGGATGGCCAATTATTGGGGTCATGGTGGAGGGGGAACGCCGTCGTCCCCGCTAACCTGAAGTATCTATTAAGTTCTGCTAAGGTGGCATCAACTAGAGAATGGGGGGGCACCCAGCGGGTATAGGAGGTGCCCGCCCAAGGGAGGCCTACCAGAGGAGCTGCCACCGCCTCCTGTTCCAGAGATACCCACAATTTATGAGGGGCATGTCTACACCAGTCAATTACCCTGGTCATATGAGCCGCTGTTTTGCGGGATCAGGGAGACCTACACCACCGGCAAGTTTGGGGCGCTGTAGGAGTGAGTGTTTGAGGCGCGGGTGTTTCCCTTGCCATATGTATCTGATAAACGCCGATCGGAGTGTACGAAAGAACACTCGAGGTAATTTAACTGGTAGGGCTTGCAAGAGGTACAGGAGGCGTGGCATCACATTCATCTTTATATATTTCTCGAGAGATATTGTTGATAAATATTACTGTCCCATTTGAAGTATTCCAAACCATATTCTCAATGTCCCTTAAGTAGTTGTCCATCATTTTCTTGGTCACCCTGTGCCCCTAATAGACACAGGGTGACTTACACATAAGAGGGGCCAAGGGAGCTGAGAGAGGGATTTCTCAAACTCTCTAAGGTAAGCTGGGTTCCACGGGCCCATAGTCAGTAAGCAAGAGGCCAGCCTGCAGTCTCCTCCAAAAGCCCCTGTCCTGAGTGAGTTTGTCACATTTCTCCCCCTTCAGAAGGAGACTAACACAGGAGGAGACCCCAGATGGGTTGACTTTGAAGTTAGACTGTAGTTCCAGTCCTCCAATGCCCGTAGTCACACAGTACCTCAAACAAATTGTCCCGAACAGAGCATTACTCACCCAGCCAAACTCTGCCTCTCTCGTGGAACATACCCGCCGCTGGAGAGAAGCATGGACTGGCCCATCTCCCTGGAGTTCTTTCAGCCACTGGAGAGAAGACAGGGTGGCTGGGCTCACTTCGTCATGCTGTTGGGCATCTGGGCCAACTGCCCAGTATTCCTGGGGTATACAGGGGGAAGACTGTAGTCCCATCCAACTTCTCAGGAAAGCCATTCTTTGTTAGTTGAGGCCAGAGGCCAGCAGCACTCTGCTCTGTTGCAAGCTCTTCTGCTGGATTAGTGTCATCATTCTGGGGCGCTGTCTGCTGCTGGGAAGGGGAGTCGGCTGCTCCATCTTCCTTACCCTCATCTGGCGGTTGGGACAACCTTTCTCTGGTACCGTCTCCCAGGTGCACAGATCCTGGCTGGGGTCAGAAGACAGTTTAATCCACTCTGACTGACTGTTAGGGAGGGAGGACGACAGCCTCCTCTCCCTTCTCCTCCTGGATCCTGATCTGCTGCTGGGGAGTGACCAACACTTTCTCACCCTGGGCCACCGGAACTGCCACAGGTGTTGGGGCAGAGGTCTTGGACCCCCCTGTCCAGTTGTCAGCGCTTCTGCTGTAGACGTTTCTTGTAATTCAACAGATGCTGCTGGCAGGAAATCCCTTGTCCCTGTCAGTGGTGTAACAGAAAGCCCAGCTGCCTCTTCTCTCAGGGAGGCTGAAGCTGCCGTTGGTGTTGGGCAGAGCTCAGTGATATTAGGCCCTGATGCCAGCTGCTCCACAGGGAAGTAAACTGAAAAGTCAGTGGCCTTGCACACATCTTCCTGGGTCACCAATTGTTGCAGGCAGAGGTCAGCAGTGCTATGCCTGGATGCCCGCTCTTCTGCTGTAAGCTCACTGGGATGTTCCTTTTCAGCAGAAAAGTCTATTAAATCCCCAGCCTCTGGAATTGTTGAAAGTCCAGGGCACGGGCTGGTGGCACTTGGGCCCAGTGCCAACACTTTGGCGGGTGATTTATCATCCCTATCATCCTCCAATGAAAAGTCAATTAAATCTGTGATCCGTGGCTTGGGAATGAGGATGGCTTCCTCTTCTGCCCTACCTTTATCCAGCTGCTGGACAGACACATTCCTCCATCGAAGCTCATCCTGTGCAGAAGCAGGTTCGTCACGGTGAGTCAACACTTGCTGCATCCGCCATAAGAGGTCTGCATCCCTAGCTGCGGGTGCAGGTGAGCAAAGCACACTGTTACTGTGCCACATTGTCGACTCTTCAGTCAGGATTTCTGGACTGTCAGCTGGTACTTCTGGATATTCCTAGGCAAGGGGAGCCCAGCCCTGGCGCTGAGCAGAGTCTAGCAGCCGTCTGTAGCCAATCTCCAGCTCCCATTCCTTAACGGCCAGAAACTCTGTATCTTCCAGTGCCCAGCACACTTCAGAGATGTTCAGAACCTCTTCTCTGTAATCCATAATTTCCTCTAACCGCTACTCCAAATCGCTCCCAAAGTCGGGGTCCTTGAACAGCTTCTCTAATAACAGTGCCAGGCCGCTGTAGCAAAAGCCTTCCGTTGGTCTGTCGTCCACTGTCCATGGGCACACTTTGGTTACATACCAGCGGAGGGCTCTGTAGCTATCGTCCAACCACATCTCTGCCTGGACCAGCCTGCTTAACTCAGATTTCCATTCCTTGTGCGGTTGTCTCCCCAAAAACACAATTCGAACTTTGTACTGTGACCAGTACCTTTCCTGGAAGGAGGGGAGGATTTTTCCCTGGTGTCGCTGCTCAGGGGCTAGCGTTTCCTTCCAGAGTTCCAAGCAGATTGAATCATACTATCCTAGCAAGACCTTCTCTGACACTGGTCCCCTGTGCTGTATCCACATCTCTCGCAACCTCCTTCCGAATTCCTCTTCCATGGCTGATATCTCTACCTCTCCTCTTCTGCTATCCAGACCTTGGATCCCAGTGGAGGATTGGATGCCCCAGAGTGCAGGAAGCATCCCACCGCCGCTTGCCACCGATGTAGCGGCACCGCGACCCACTCTGTGTTTGTGGGCTTTCGTCAGAATACCTCTTCCTTCTGTCTGAACATAGATATCAGATATACTAGTCGCCCCCAAACAAAACTAGCCAGGAATAGCTTATATAGATTTGGAACATTTATTGAACAAACTCACACCGAATATATACTGCATCAGGTCAGGTGAGCCTGATTACATTATCATATGCAGGTGAAACTGTGTACAGAAAGATAATTAACCTGAGATAATTACATAGCCATCTGGGCAGAAACAATAGGTAAATAGAAATCCACATCCAGACAATGTTATATTTAACATGTTAATTAACTCAGCACTGCAACAAGGCTACAACAAAATACATTACACATTATAATACGTTTCTTCTTGTTCAATAGTTTTTATTGAGTTTTGAGGAACAAACAATAACAAACAGTCAATAACAATGGATGTTGTCATAACAGGGTCACAATACATACTTTTTTTACAGGTCAGTACAAAGATCATTTGAGTAAGCAGGGGATGAGGAAGGCTATGTAGATGAGCGAGAAGACCTGATCCACCTAGCGTTACAGACAATGCTGTATTTTGGCCTAGGCCGACAAGGCCCAGGCCTAGGGCGGCACTTTGCAGGGGGGCGTCAAAAAAGCCCCCCTCCACCTTAGACTCTATTGGCCACTAGTTGATAGAGCAGCCTCTCTCACCTACCCTCTCTCTCTTTCTCTCTCTCTCTCATCCCCTCTCTCACCTCCCCCTCTCTCTCTCTCATCCCCCCTCTCTCTCACCCCCCTATCTCTCCCCCCTCTCTCACCCCCCTTCTCTCTCCCCCCTTTCTCTCACCCCCCTCTCTCTCCCTCACATCCCCCCTCTCTCGCCCTCATCCTCCCCTCTCTCTACCTCCTTCACCCACCCCCCTCTCTCTCTCCCACCCCACATTGTAGTCCTTCAATTTTGGAGGGAGTCACATCCATTAAAAAGGAAGAAATGGGGCACATTTACATAGGAGGGGGGCGCCCAAATGTAGTCTTGCCCAGGGCAGCACAAAACTAAAATACACCACTGGTTACAGAGCAGGTCCCTTATTAGTCTCTCAAATTGGCTAGAGGGACCTGTCTTATTAAGAGCGAATTGGAGAGGTTCAATAGTCTTTGGTCTTCAAGGCCTTCCTCAGAGGATCACCGTTACCACGATATCTTGGGTATTGTGATACAGCTAGAACCTAAACGCAGGTTAAAGTAACAACGAAGCAATAGGAAGGGGGAGGGGGACTAAGGGTAGGTCCAGAGAACTGCAGAGAGATATATGTAACTTGCTCAAGGAATCTTGGAAGTCCAACTCAGAGGATCAGGGGTCAAGGATGTTGGTGAGGGGCGTGAAATAACCATGGATTCCCAGTAGAAAGAAATTTACTGTATGTATCGTTTTTAGTGGCATGGTTAAGGTCATGTATCACATCAGATACATTGTTTCCAGTTCCTAGTGATATTCAATTTAGCTGAGAGGAGGATATGGATGATTAAAGGTCTGGCAGCACATTATCCTAAGTATAAACACAGAACACCTTATTAAAAAGACAATAGCAGGAGACCCCAGTAGCAGACTGTCCGGCTCCTACATTGAAGTTCATGGAATCCACATCTAAGCAATTCTTTGATTATTTAGGAGTTACAGACTTCATGGCAACAGGCTATAGGTCTCACAGTGTAAAGTGGGAATAAATCTTTATATATTTCTTGAGAGATATTGTTGATAATTATTACTATCCCATTTGAAGTAATCCAAACCAAATTCTCAGTGTCCCTTAAGTAGTTGTCCATCATTTTTTTTTGGTCACCCTGTGCCCCTAATAGATACAAGGTGACTAGGGTTGAGCGGACACCTAGATGTCCGTGTTCGACGGGTTCGGCCGAACTTTAAAAAAAAGTCCGGGTCCGTGTCCCGGACTTTTACCGAACTTTTCCCGGACACCGAACCCCATTGAAGTCAATGGGGACCCGAACTTTAAGGCACTAAAATGGCTCTAAAACACCAAAGGAAAGGGCTAGAGTGCTGCAAATGGCAGCAAAACGTAATTAAGAGCATGGCAAGTGCTCTGCAAACAAATGGGGATAGGGAAATAACTTAAAACAACAAAAAAAAACAGAAAAATAAAACAATGTTCTTCTTCATCTCTGAAGGACGAGGCCCATATGGAGTAGGAGGGAGGTTGAGGTGGTGGTGGATGTGGCGGTGACATAGGCGTGCGCACAGGGTGTGCTGGGTGTGCCTGGGCACACCCTAATCACCTAGGGCACATAGCATTGCCAGTGAGGAGATGGGAAAGATCTCCCTGGGACCTGCTCTGCTCTATTTCTCCTTGCCTACAGGTACATGGCCCCGATACATTACTCTCCCTGCTGGCAAACACATGCATGTGTATTTCAACTTTGGGGTGCACACCTTAATGCAATAGGCTGCGCACACCTATGGGCGGTGTAGGTGGAAGCGGCGGTGGAGGAGGACCAGGGCCGGATTAACAGCATCATGGGCTTGGTGCTGAGGATTTTGAAGGGCCTTAAGGGCCGTGCCTTGCCATGCACCCAGAGGAGGAAGGGTGCAGCCATGCATGCCTAATTCAACATGGGATGCTGTCTCTGAAGCCCATAAACACATCCATGCATCGCCAACTGTCCCTCCTTGTCCGGCCTTCACGCTGTGTGGGGAGGTTCTGAGGGTGCTGCCTGGGGAAGCGAGCATAGAAGCCAGACTTCTGTGTTTACAAGTGACAGAAGAGCGGTAACAGTGAATATGGCCAACCCGGGGCCTATATAAAAGGTAGGGGCCTGGAGCTGCAGCTCCAATAGCCCCTACATTAATCTGGCCCTGAGGAGGAGGACGAGGTAGCCAACACTGCTTCTTTTCAAAAATTTTAAATGAGGGTACACCCCAAAAGAGTGAGAAAGAGCAAAAATGGAACAATGGGTGGGTAAGGTCGGTATCCATTGCTATTCTGCATAAGGTACGGAAAAGTCCCGTGGGATCCATGCCTGGTTCATTTTAATGAACGTGAGCTTGTCCACATTGTCTCTGGACAGGCGGCTGCGCTTGTCTGTTATAACGCCCCCAGCCGTGCTAAATACCCGTTCAGATAATACACTGGCTGCAGGGCACGCCAGCACCTCCAAGGCGTAAAGGGCAAGCTCAGGCCATGTGCCCAATTTGGAGACCCAGAAGTTGAAGGGGGCAGACCCGTCATTCACTACATGTAGGCGTGTGCACACATACTGCTCCACCATGTTGGTAAAATGCTGCCTCCTGCTAAGACGTTCCATCTGAGCTGCTGGTGCTGCTGTTTGTTGTGGCGTGCTGACAAAGCTTTTCCACATTTCGGCCATGCTAACCCTGCCTTCTGAGGTGCTGGCGGTGCCCTGGTTGCGTTGGCGACCTCCTCCTCCTCCTCCTCTGCCTTGTGCTTCCACTGTGGCCCCGCTGTCAGATGGGAATGCCAGCAGCATGGCGTCTACCAGCGTGCGCTTGTACTCGCGCATCTTGCGATCGCGCTCCAGTGAGTGAATTAAGGACGGTACGTTGTCCTTGTAACGGGGATCCAGCAGCGTGGCCACCCAGTAATCAGCACAAGTTAGAATGTGGGCAACTCGGCGGTCGTTGTGGAGACACTGCAGCATGTAATCGCTCATGTGTGCCAGGCTGCCCAGAGGCGACGAAAGGCTGTCCTCTGTGGGAGGTGTATCGTCCGTGTCCTCTGTATCCCCCCAGCCACGCACCAGTGATGGCCATGAGCTGGCCTGGGTGCCACCCTGCTGTGAACATGGTTCCATCTCCTCCTCCAGCTCCTCCTCCTCCTCATCCTCCTCATCCTCCAGAACTGTGCCCCTGCTGGACAATTGTGTCCCTGGCGTTTGTGTGTGCAGGAACCCACCCTCGGAGCCCCTTGCGAATGACTGCCCTGAAAGCCTTTGAAATGTTACCTCTTCATCCTCCTCCTCCTCCTCCTCATCCTGTGCCACATCCTCTTCCATCATCGCCCAAATTGTTTTTTCAAGGAGGCATAGAAGTGGGATAGTTAAGCTGAGAATGGCGTCATTGCCACTGGCCATGTTGGTGGAGTACCCAAAACAGCGCAACAAGGCACAATATATGCAAATGTCAAATATGCAAACTATGCCGCAATTTAATGTTTTTTACACCAAAAGGGTGTGTATTGAATAGCGGAATAGGATAAAAAACTGTGTATCTCACACGTACAAACACAGACTAGGCCCGATTAAATTTTTTCCTACCCTAAAGGGAGGATGAGGAAGAGGAGTATGGAACATGCAGCACCCTCAAATCTTCAGAAGTATGAGATGAACCCCAAAAACTTGGAAAGGTGGATCTCTCTCACACGTACCAACACAGACTATCCCCCAATTTAACTGATCCCCAAAGGTTTTTGATTAAATAGCGGAATAGAAAATATGATCCAAAAAAAGTGTATGTATATCACACGTACACAACCACACTAGGCCCCAATTACTATTGTTTGTACCCCTAAAAGGCTAGATGAGGAGTAGGGGGGGTATGGAACAGGCAGCACCCTCAAACCTTCAGAAGTATGAGATGAACCCCAACAACTTGGAAAGGTGGATCTCTCTCACACGTACCAACACAGACTATCCCCCAATTTAACTGATCCCCAAAGGTTTTTGATTAAATAGCGGAATAGAAAATATGATCCAAAAAAAGTGTATGTATATCACACGTACACAACCACACTGGGCCCCAATTACTATTGTTTGTACCCCTAAAAGGCTAGATGAGGAGTAGGGGGAGTATGGAACAGGCAGCACCCTCAAACCTTCAGAAGTATGAGATGAACCCCAACAACTTGGAAAGGTGGATCTCTCTCACACGTACCAACACAGACTATCCCCCAATTTAACTGATCCCCAAAGGTTTTTGATTAAATAGCGGAATAGAAAATATGATCCAAAAAAAGTGTATGTATATCACACGTACACAACCACACTAGGCCCCAATTACTATTGTTTGTACCCCTAAAAGGCTAGATGAGGAGTAGGGGGGGTATGGAACAGGCAGCACCCTCAAATCTTCAGAAGTATGAGATGAACCCCAAAAACTTGGAAAGGTGGATCTCTCTCACACGTACCAACACAGACTATCCCCCAATTTAACTGATCCCCAAAGGTTTTTGATTAAATAGCGGAATAGAAAATATGATCCAAAAAAAGTGTATGTATATCACACGTACACAACCACACTAGGCCCCAATTACTATTGTTTGTACCCCTAAAAGGCTAGGAGTAGGGGGAGTATGGAACAGGCAGCACCCTCAAACCTTCAGAAGTATGAGATGAACCCCAACAACTTGGAAAGGTGGATCTCTCTCACACGTACCAACACAGACTATCCCCCAATTTAACTGATCCCCAAAGGTTTTTGATTAAATAGCGGAATAGAAAATATGATCCAAAAAAAGTGTATGTATATCACACGTACACAACCACACTAGGCCCCAATTACTATTGTTTGTACCCCTAAAAGGCTAGATGAGGAGTAGGGGGAGTATGGAACAGGCAGCACCCTCAAATCTTCAGAAGTATGAGATTGTGTTCACTGTACCCCACAAAGATTGAGTTCACTGCACCCCACAATGATTGTGTTCACTGCACCCCACAAAGATTGTGTTCACTGTACCCCACAAAGATTGTGTTCACTGCACCCTAAAAGGATGTTGTTCACTGCACCCCACAAAGATTGTGTTCACTGCACCCTAAAAGGATGTTGTTCACTGCACCCCAAAAAGATTGTGTTCACTGTACCCCCCCAAAGATTGTGTTCACTGCACCCCACAAAGATTGTGTTCACTGCACCCCAAAAAGATTGTGTTCACTGTACCCCCCAAAGATTGTGTTCACTGCACCCCAAAAAGATTGTGTTCACTGTACCCCCCAAAGATTGTGTTCACTGCACCCCACAAAGATTCTGTTCACTGTACCCCACAAAGATTGTGTTCACTGCACCCCAAAAAGATTGTGTTCACTGTACCCCCCCAAAGATTGTGTTCACTGCACCCCACAAAGATTCTGTTCACTGCACCCCACAAAGGATTTTGTTCACTGCACCCCAAAAAGATTGTGTTCACTGCACCCCAAAAAGGATTTTGATCACTGCACCCCAAAAAGGATGTTGTTCACTGCACCCCAAAAATGATTTTGTTCACTCCACCCCAAAAAGATTGTGTTCACTGCACCCCACAAAGATTGTGTTCACTGCACCCCAAAAAGATTGTGTTCACTGTACCCTCCAAAGATTGTGTTCACTGCACCCCACAAAGATTCTGTTCACTGTACCCCACAAAGATTGTGTTCACTGCACCCCAAAAAGATTGTGTTCACTGCACCCCAAAAAGGATGTTGTTCACTGCACCCCAAAAAGGATGTTGTTCACTCCACCCCAAAAAGATTGTGTTCACTGCACCCCACAAAGATTGTGTTCACTGCACCCCAAAAAGATTGTGTTCACTGCACCCCAAAAAGGATTTTGTTCACTGCACCCCAAAAAGGATGTTGTTCACTCCACCCCAAAAAGATTGTGTTCACTGCACCCCAAAAAGATTGTGTTCACTGCACCCCACAAAGGATTTTGTTCACTGCACCCCAAAAAGATTGTGTTCACTGCACCCCAAAAAGGATGTTGTTCACTGCACCCCAAAAAGGATTTTGTTCACTGCACCCCAAAAAGATTGTGTTCACTGCACCCCACAAAGGATTTTGTTCACTGCACACCAAAAAGGATTGTGTTCACTGCACCCCAAAAAGGATTGTGTTCACTGCACCCCACAAAGATTGTGTTCACTGCACCCCAAAAAGGATTGTGTTCACTGCAGCCCAAAAAGATTGTGTTCACTGCAGCCCAAAAAGATTGTGTTCACTGCAGCCCAAAAAGATTGTGTTCACTGCAGCTCACACACAGAAAAATGGATGTGGATCACTGACACCTGCCTATCTCCTATCCCACACCACACAGCAATATCGATTGTAGTTTGTAGAACACAGTTTCCCTAAAATTCAGCAGACTCTGTCCCTAACAGGATTGAGAAGAGATCGTAGATCAGGATTGAGTGCAGATTCACCCCACCCCCCACACAGCAATATCGATTGTAGTTTGTAGAAGACACTGACCCTATAATTCAGCAGACTCTATCCCTAAAATGCCTACAACTCGCCCTGCCTAAACACTCCGACCTGTCCCTCAATTCTATCCGGACACAAATGGTTTTTTCCTGCCTATCTTTCCCTAATCAGCAGCCAGCACATTGATGTGTGCTCTGTCCCTGAATCTAAGCAGCATAATGACGCCGCTGCGGCGGCTGCCTCGAACTTATAAAGACTTGGTCACATGCTTCAGACGGCCAATCACAGCTACTAAGACATTTGCAGGCATGGCTGGGATGGCTTAAGGCACACCAGTTAAACGATTGTTGATTGGCTGTTGAAAGCCCGCCATGAAAAGAGCGCCAAAGCATGCAAAACCCGGAAATAAAACGACCGAACACGGATTTTTACCCGAACATACAGTAAAGTGTCCGTGTCCGTGTTCGGGTAAAAAAAATCCAATTATTCGGTACGAACACGAATAATACAGTCCGTGTTCGCTCAACACTAAAGGTGACTTAAACATAAGAGGGGCCAAGGGAGGTGAGAGATGGATTTCCTAACCTCTCTAAGGTAAGCTGGGTTCCACGGGCCCATAGTCAGTAGGCAAGAGGCCAGCCTGCAGTCCCCTCCAAAAGCCCCTGTCCTGAGTGAGTTTGTCACAGCACAGATGTCAACCAAGTCGCACCTGATGTGGCTCTGAAATCGTGCGACTTCACTTGAAGTTGCGCAATTTCAAAGTCAGATTCGGTGTGAACTGGGAGTAAACTGATGACCTGTAAGGGCTTTTAAAGCCTTACCTATGGGTAATTATGGGTGCCGACCGTTTTTCGCTGTTTTATTGGTGCGTGTAATTTTAAGGCTTAAGTACTTATTTACATAGGCTTGGGTAACTATTTACTTGTTGCAACCTCATTTTTTTTATATTTTACAATTATGGGTGATCTATTGTGTTTATGTGCTCTAAAAAAAAAAATGCAACTTAGCCACTTCCTTACCGCTGGACGTCGTATGACGCCCAGGGCTTTAACTGGAGATATCTGAAGGATGGGTGCAGCTGCAGGCATCATTTAGATATTATTATTTTCAGCCGGTGAATCCCTTCACCATATGAAAAATCATAGTGACTGTTCAGCCCCTTGATTGTTCTTACAGGCAGCGGGCGGGGAAATTCCCCCCCCCCCCTCCCGCTGCCCTCCGTTGCTTCTACCAGCTTGCCTGTGTGATCGGCGAGCCAGAGAAGGAATCGACCACCGGTGAAAGTACACCATAGAGACTGCCTAGGACCACATGGTCCCTGGCAGTCTCTATGACTCTCGGAGGCCCGGGATCGATGTGATGATGTCACGCACGACCTGGCAGTTGTGAATACTGCCGTGATCTCGGCTAGATAGCCGGGATCTTTTTTAATTTTTTTTTTTTTTTTTTTAGATTTTAGGCTTTCCAGCCTGTAGGAGAGATCTGAGGTTTTATTGACCCCACATCTCTCCATAAAGAGGACCTGTCATGCACTATTCTTATTACAAGGGATGTTTACATTCCTTTTAATAGGAATAAAAGTGCTAAAAAATATTAAAATGAAAGGGAAAGTGTAAAAAATAAATAAATAAAATAAACAATAAAAAAAATATAAAGTGCCCCCCGTCCCCGCGTGCTCACACACAGAAGCGAATGCATGCATACGTCGTGCCCACCAGTGGTGGCTGGTGCTCCATGGGTCGGGGGGGACCTGACCACACCAGCTCCAGCCCGCTCCGCACTGCACACCATACCCCCCCCCCCCCCCCAGTCGCCGGTCACTCACCTTGTGCTGCCCCTGGACTGACATGTGGAGGCGGCGGCAGCTCCTCCGCGTCCCCCTTCGTCGTTGGTTAGGCTTCCCCTGCGTCTCCTCCCTCCTCCTCCTTTGCCAATAGGATGGCTTCTCCTTTCAGCCAATCGGGTTTCCAGCTTCCTGATTGGCCAGGAGGAAAATCCGTGTGACAATAGCGAATGGTCATTCGCTATTGTCACACAACTGGGTGGGCTCAGGGTGCAGTGCTCTGAGCCCTGAGCCCACCCTTTTTTGAAGCCTATTAGAGCCTCTGGCTCTAATCACGTGCTTGAAAAATAAAAAATAAATCCCCCAATGGAATCCATGCATCCGGCGCCCTGCCTGTAGATTAGGGGGCCAGACGCATGGATTAGGGGGTGGCGCCACTGCGCCCCTAATGGACGGGCTGCCACTGATGGCCACATATGTAAATGGCGTTCAAACCAGACATGTGAGAAATCGCTGCGAACGTTAGAGCGAGAGCAATAATTCTAGCTCAAGACCTCCTCTGTAACTCTAAACTGGTAACCTGTAAAAAATGTTAAAGCGTGGCCTATGGAGATTATTAAGTATAGAAGTTTGGCGTCATTTCACAAGTGTATGCAATTTTAAAGCATGACATGTTGGGTATCTATTTTTTCGGCATAACATTATCTTTCACATTATGCAAAAAATTGGGCTAACTTTAGTGTTTGTTTTTTTTTTTTTTTAAATTCATAAAACTGTTTTTTTCCCCAAAAAACATTTCTGCGCAAATACCATGTGACATAAAAAGTTGCAATGACCGCCATGATATATATATCATGTTTGGGGTTTCCGAGTAATTTTCTAGCAAAAAAAGTTATGATTTTTACATGTAGGAGTGGAGTGCCAGAAATGGCCCGGTATGGAAGTGGTT
>NC_138778.1:231667117-231894617 GCF_965119305.1 Pelophylax lessonae | reverse complement strand
CATCATCCCTGCACCCTGCATCTCTGTCATCATCCCTGCACCCTGCTTCTCTATCATCGGTGCACCCTGCTTCTCTATCATCCCTGCACCCTGCATCTCTATCATAATCCCTGCACCCTGCATCTCTATTATCATCCCTGCACCCTGCATCTCTATCATCATCCCAGCACCCTCCTTCTCTATCATCATCCCTGCACCCTGCATCTCTATCATCATCCCTGCACCCTGCTTCTCTATCATCATCGGTGCACCCTGCATCTCTATCATCATCCCTGCACCCTGCTTCTCTATCATCATCCTTGCACCCTGCATCTCTGTCATCATCTGTGCACCCTGCTTCTCTATCATCATCGGTGCACCCTGCTTCTCTATCATCATCGGTGCAACCTGCTTCTCTATCATCATCGGTGCACCCTGCTTCTCTATTATCATCCCTGCACCCTGCATCTCTATCATCATCGGTGCACCCTGCATCTCTATCATCATCGGTACACCCTGCTTCTCTATCATCATCGGTGCACCCTGCTTCTCTATCATCATCGGTGCACCCTGCATCTCTATGATCATCCCTGCACCCTGCATCTCTATCATCATCAGTGCACCCTGCATCTCTATCATCATCGGTGCACCCTGCATCTCTATCATCATCCCTGCACCCTGCATCTCTATCATCATCCCTGCACCCTGCATCTCTATCATCATCCCTGCACCCTGCATCTCTATCATCATCGGTGCACCCTGCATCTCTATCATCATCCCTGCACCCTGCATCTCTGTCATCATCCCTGAACCCTGCTTCTCTGTCATCATCCGTGCACCCTGCATCTCTGTCATCATCCCTGCACCCTGCATCTCTGTCATCCTCCCTGCTTCTCTATCATCATCGGTGCACCCTGCATCTCTATCATCATCAGTGCACCCTGCATCTCTATCATCATCCCTGCACCCTGCTTCTCTATCATCATCCGTGCACCCTGCATCTCTGTCATCATCCCTGCACCCTGCATCTCTATCATCATCCCTGAACCCTGCTTCTCTATCATCATCGGTGCACCCTGCATCTCTGTCATCATCCCTGCACCCTGCATCTCTGTCATCATCCCTGCACCCTGCTTCTCTATCATCGGTGCACCCTGCTTCTCTATCATCCCTGCACCTTGCATCTCTATCATAATCCCTGCACCCTGCATCTCTATCATCATCCCAGCACCCTCCTTCTCAATCATCATCCCTGCACCCTGCTTCTCTATCATCATCGGTGCACCCTGCATCTCTATCATCATCCCTGCACCCTGCATCTCTATCATCATCCCTGCACCCTGCATCTCTATCATAATCCCTGCACCCTGCATCTCTATCATCATCCCTGCACCCTGCATCTCTATCATCATCAGTGCACCCTGCATCTCTATCATCATCGGTGCACCCTGCATCTCTATCATCATCCCTGCACCCTGCATCTCTATCATCATCCCTGCACCCTGCTTCTCTATCATCATCAGTGTACCCTGCATCTCTATCATCATCGGTGCACCCTGCATCTCTATCATCATCTTTGCACCCTGCTTCTCTATCATTATCAGTGCACCCTGCTTCTCTATCATCATCGTTGCACCCTGCATCTCTATCATCATCGGTGCACCCTGCATCTCTATCATCATCCCTGCACCCTGCTTCTCCTTGGTTTCATTCTTTTTCTATCTCCCACCCCCCTTTCTTTTATTTTGCCCCTACTAACCCCATGTATTCCTTCTTCCCTTTTCTCTATTCTATCTCTACCTCTCTATCTGCACTCTTTATCCCCTCACTCTTCTCTCTGTTCTACTCCCCCCCCCCCACTCTATTCTCCCTCACCTCTCTATTCTCCCTCCCTATCCTTTCCCCTCTCTTTATTCTCCCTCTCTATATTCTTACCTCTCTATCCCCCCCTCTATATTCTTACCTCTCTATTCTCTCTCCCCCTCTCTATTCTTATCTCTCTATTCTCTCTCCCCCTCTCTATTCTCTCCCCCCTCTCTATTATTACCTCTCTATTCTCTCTCCCTCTCTCTATTCTCTCCCCCTCTCTATTCTCTCACCCCCTCTCTATTATTACCTCTCTATTCTCTCCCCCTCTCTATTCTCTCCCCCTCTCTATTCTCTCCCCCTCTCTATTCTCTCTCCCCTCTCTCTTCTTACCTCTCTATTCTCTCCCCCTCTCTATTCTTACCTCTCTATTCTCTCTCCCCCTCTCTATTCTTACCTCTCTATTCTCTCTCCCCCTCTCTATTCTTACCTCTCTATTCTCTCTCCCCTCTCTATTCTTACCTCTCTATTCTCTCTCCCCCTCTCTATTCTTACCTCTCTATTCTCTCTATTCTTACCTCTCTATTCTCTCTTCCCCCTCTCTATTCTCTCTCCCCCTTTCTATTATTCCCCCTCCCTCTATCCCCCCCTTTCTATTATTCCCCCTCCCTCTACCCCCCCCCCCTTTATTCTCACCTCCCTCTAGTCTCTCCCCTTCTCTATTGTTTCCTCTCTCTCTATCCACTCACTATTCTCTACTACTCTCTGCTCTTCCCCCCTCCTCTATTCTCTCCCTCCCTCTCCTCCTCTCTATTCTCTCCCTCTCTCTATTCATTCCTCGTTCTCTATTCTCACCCCTCTCTCCATTCTCTACCTCTCTATTCTCTCACTATTCTCTCCTCCTCTCTATTACCCCCCCCCTCCCCCTCTATTCTCTCCCCCTCTCTATTCTCTGGGTAGTAGGGTAGGTGGCACAATGACAGTAGCTGGGCAGCACACAGTAGTAGAAATAGTAGGGAAAGCAGTAGTAGTAAGGTAGGTGACACAGTGGTAGTAGTGGGCACACAGTGGTAGTAGTAGGGTGGGTAGGTGGAACAGTGGTAGTAGTAGTAGGGTAGGTAGGTAGGTAAGGGTAATAATAGTAGGATGGGTAGGTGGCCCAGTGATAGTAGTAGTAGTAGGGTAGGTAGATGGATGGGTAGTGGTAGGGTGGGTACGTACGTAGATGGAAGGGTAGTACTAGGGTGGGTAGATAAATGAATGGCGAAGAGTAAGGTGGGTAGATAGATAGATGGGTAGTAGTAGGGTAGCTAGATGGATGGGTAGTAGTAAGATGGGTAGGTAGATGGATAAGTAGTAGGGTAGGTAGGTAGATGGATAGGTAGTAGTAGGGTGGGTAATTAGATGGATGGGTAGAAGTAGTAGGGTAGGTAGGCAGATGGAAGGGTAGTAGTAAGGTGGGTAGATGGGTAGTAGTAGGGTAAGTAGCTAGATGGATGGGCGGTAGTAGGGTAGGTAGGTGGGTAGATAAATGAATGGCGAAGAGTAAGGTGGGTAGATAGATAGATGGGTAGTAGTAGGGTAGCTAGATGGATGGGTAGTAGTAAGATGGGTAGGTAGATGGATAAGTAGTAGGGTAGGTAGGTAGATGGATAGGTAGTAGTAGGGTGGGTAATTAGATGGATGGGTAGAAGTAGTAGGGTAGGTAGGCAGATGGAAGGGTAGTAGTAAGGTGGGTAGATGGGTAGTAGTAGGGTAAGTAGCTAGATGGATGGGCGGTAGTAGGGTAGGTAGGTGGGTAGATAAATGAGTAGTGTTTGTAGGGTGGGTAGGTGGAACAGTGGTAGAAGTAGTAGGGTGGGCAGTTAATTTGGAGGGTGGATAGGTAGATGGATAGGTAGTCGTAGGGTGGGAAGGTAGGTAGTAGGGTAGGTAGGTGGGTAGTGGTGGTAGTAGTAAGGTGGGTAGAAGGGTAGTAGTAGAAGGGTGGGTAGATAGGTAGTAGTATGGTGGGTAGGTAGATACAGTAGATAAGTAGAAGGGTAGGTATGTAGAGGGATGGGTAGTAGTAGGGTGGGTAGGTGGGTGGTGGTAGGAGGGTACGTAGATAGATTGATGGGTACTAGTAGGGTGGGTAGAAGTAGGATAGGTATGCAGATGGATGGGTAGTAGTAGGGTGGGTAGATGGGTAGTAGTGGGGTGGGTAAGTAGGTAGATGGATAGTAGTGGTAGTAATAGGGAAGGTAGGTAGATACATAGATGGATGGGTAAGGTAGGTATGTGGCACAGTGGGAGTAATAGTAGTAGGGTAGGTAGGAAGGATGGATAGTATCACACACACAGTTCCCTCCGCTGTCCCTCCAGTTGCAGTTCCTGGTGTTGGCTGGTAGGGGTCAGTGTGGGGGTGCTGTGGTAGTAGAAGGGTAGGTAGATGGATAGTATCACACACACACAGAGTTCCCTCCAGTTGCAGTTCCCAGTGTTGACAGGTAGGGGTCAGTGTGGGGGTGCTGTGGTAGTAGAAGGGTAGGTAGATGGATAGTATCACACACACAGAGTTCCCTCCAGTTGCAGTTCCCAGTGTTGACAGGTAGGGGTCAGTGTGATGGTGCTGTGGTAGTAGTTGGGTAGGTAGGATAGTATCACACACACACACAGATCCCTCCAGTTGCAGTTCCCGGTGTTGGCCGGTAGGGGTCAGTGTGGGGGTGCTGTGGTAGTAGTAGGGTAGGTAGGATAGTATCACACACAGAGATCCCTCCAGTTGCAGTTCCTGGTGTTGGCAGGTAGGGGTCAGTGTAGGGGAGCTGTGGTGGTAGTAGTAGGGTAGGTAGGTAGAGGGATGGGTAGTAATAGGGTGGGTAGTGGTAGTAGGGTAGGTGGGTAGTGGTAGGGTAGGTAGGTAGAGAGATGGGTAGTAGTAGGGTGGGTAGTGGTAGTAGGGTAGGTGGGTAGTGGTGGGAGGGTAGGTAGATGCATGGGTAGTAGTAGGGTGGGTAGGTAGATGGATGGGTAGAAGTAGTAGAGTACGTAGGCAAATGGATGGGTAGTAGTAGGGTGGGTAGATGGGTGGTAGTAGTAGAGTAGGGTAGGCAGATGGATGGGTAGTAGTAGGGTGGGTAGATGGGTAGTAGTAGGGTGGGTAGATGGGTAATAGTAGGGTGGGTAGGTAGATGGATGGGTAGAGGTAGTTGGGTAGGTAGGCAGATGGATGTGTAGTAGTGGAGTGTGTAGATGGGTAGTAGTAGAGTAGGTGGGCAGATGGATGGGTGGTAGTAGGGTGGGTAGATGGGTAGTAGTAGGGTGGGTAGATAGGTAGTAGTAGGGTGGGTAGGTAGATGGATGGGTAGAGGTAGTAGAGTAGGTGGGTAGATGGATGGGTAGTAGTAGGGTGGGTAGATGGGTAGTAGTAGAGTAGGTGGGCAGATGGATGGGTGGTAGTAGGGTGGGCAGATGTAGTAGAGTAGGTGGGCAGATAGATGGTTAGTGGTAGGGTGGGCAGATGGGTAGTAGTATAGTAGGTAGACAGATGGATGTGTAGTAGTGGGGTGGGTAGTAGTATAGTAGGTGGGCAGATGGATGGGTGGTAGTAGGGTGGGTAGATCGGTAGTAGTAGGTTGGGTAGGTAGATGGATGGGTAGAAGTAGTAGAGTAGGTGGGCAGATGGATGGGTAGTAGTAGGGTGGGTAGATGGGTAGTAGTAGAGTAGGTAGGTAGATAGATGGGTAGTAGTAGGGTGGGTAGATGTAGTAGAGTAGGTGGGCAGATAGATGGGTAGTGGTAGGGTGGGTAGATGGGTAGTAGTAGAGTAGGTCGGTAGGTAGGTAGAGAGATGGGTAGTAGTAGGGTGGGTATTGGTAGTAGGGTAGGTGGATAGTGGTAGGGTGGGTAGGTAGATGGATGGGTAGAAGTAGTAGAATAGGTAGGCAGATGGATGGGTAGTAGTAGGGTGGGTAGATGGGTAGTAGTAGGGTGGGTAGATGGGTAGTAGTAGGGTGGGTAGATGGGTAGTAGTAGGGTGGGCAGATGGATGGGTAGTAGTAGGGTAGGTGGGTAGTAGTAGGGTGGGTAGGTAGATGGATGGGTAGAGGTAGTTGGGTAGGTAGATAGATGGATGTGTAGTAGTGGGGTGGGTAGATGGGTAGTAGTAGAGTAGGTGGGCAGATGGATGGGTGGTGGTAGGGTGGGTAGATGGGTAGTAGAAGAGTAGGTGGGCAGATGGATGGGTAGTAGTAGGGTGGGTAGATGGATAGATGGTAGTAGGGTGGGTAGATGGGTAGTAGTAGGGTGGGTAGGTAGATGGATGGGGGGTAGTAGGGTGGGTAGATGGGTAGTAGTAGGTTTGGTAGGTAGATGGATGGGTAGAAGTAGTAGAGTAGGTGGGCAGATAGATGGGTAGTAGTAGGGTGGGTAGATGGGTAGTAGTAGAGTAGGTAGGTAGATAGATGGGTAGATGTAGTAGGGAAGGTGGGTAGTAGTAGGGTGGGTAGGTAGATGGATGGGTAGAAGTAGTAGAGTAGGTAGATAGATGGGTAGTAGTAGAGTAGGTTGGCAGATGGATGGGTGGTTGTAGGGTAGGTAGATGTAGTACAGTAGGTAAGTGGATGGATTGGATAGTATCACACACACAGAGTTCCCCCCAGTTGCAGTTCCCGGTGTTGGCCGGTAGGGGTCAGTGTGGGGGTGCTGTGGTAGTAGTAGGGTAGGTAGTAGTAGGATTGTATAACACACAGTTCCCTCCAGTTGCAGTTCCCGGCATAGGCCGGCAGATGTCAGTGTGGTGCGGCGGAGTTGCAGTTCCCGGCTGTGACCAGCAGATGTCAGTGTGGTGCGGCGCTGTGGCGGGTCACGTGACTGTAGGCCTGGGCTCCGGCAGCGTTGGGTAAGATGGCGGCCGCGGGCTCTCCGGACGGAGATTCGGTGCCCCGGGAGTGAAGCGGAGGGCGGAGAACGGACAGAACGTTGCGGGGGAGGATGCGGGGCCGGAGGGGGAGACCTCCGAAGAGACCGGCCGTCCCGGTAGAGCCGCCCTCCGCCCCCCCCGGGCTCCGCACCCGCCTGAGGGGAAGCAGCCGCGGCCGGTGGAGGAGGAAAGCGCCGTCCCCCCCGCCACCCCCCGGACCGGTCCCGTACACCAACACCACCGGACGGCGGAGGAGGGGGAGGGGAGGAGGGCGGGGAAGGGCCGCAGCCGCCGCCAATAACATCAACCGGATCGTCTACGATGATTCCAGCGAGGAGGAACGGATCCGGGACACCGAGGATGAGGAGGAGGAGGAGGAGCCCCCCCCGGAGGAAGATCCCCTCCTCCTACTGGACGAGGACCTCAATGATGAGGATTACCGGGGGGAGGAGAGCGACGGCACCGACTACAGCGACTACAGCGGGACACCGGGTGAGAGAGAGCGACACCTACCGGGGAATTACCGACCGTCATCCCCATCCTCCACTTCTCCCCTCCCACACAGCGACACCTACCGGGGGGACCGGGGACTACCGACCGTCATCTCCATCCCCCACTTCTCCCACAGCGACACCGGGGACTTACCGTCATCCCCATCCTCCACTTCTCCCATCCCCCACAGCGACACCTACCGGGGGGAACCGGGACTTACCGTCATCCCCATCCCCCACTTCTCCCCTCCCCCACAGCGACACCTACCGGGGGGAACCGGGGACTTACCGTCATCTTCATCCCCTGCTTCCCATCCCCCACAGCGACACCTACCGGGGGGACCGGGGACTTACCGACCGTCATCTCCATCCCCCACTTCCCATCCCCCCCCCAACACCGACTACAGCGAGACACCGGGTGAGAGAGCGACACCTACCGGGGGGACCAGGGACTACCGACCGTCATCCCCATCCCCCACAGCAACCCCTACCGGGGGGAACCGGGACTTACCAACCGTCATCTCCATCCTTCCCCTCCCCCACAGCGACACCTACCGGGGGAACTACCGACCGTCATCTCCATCCCCCACTTCCCCCTCCCCCACAGCGACACCTACCGGGGGGACCGGGGACTTACCTTCATCTCCATCCTTCCCATCCCCCGCTACACACAGCACCACCTACCGAGGACTTACCTTCATCTCCATCCTCCGCTTCCCCATCCCCCACACAGCACCACCTACCGGGGGAACCGGGAACTACTGTCATCTCCATCCCCCGCTTCCCCATCCCCCACACACCACCACCTACCGGGGAACCGGGAACTACTGTCATCCCCATCCCCCCACACCGGGACCTACCATCATCTCCATCCCCCGCTTCCCCATCCCCCCACATCGCCACCTACCGGGGGAACCGGGAACTACTGTCTTCCCCATACACCACCACCTACCGGGAACTACCATCATCTCCGCCTCCCGCTTCACCCCCCTCCCCCACACACCACCACCTACTGGGGAGACTGGTGAACTACCAACCATCATCCCCATCCCCCCACACTACACCCCCTACCGGGGAGTACACCATCATCCCCAACCTTTTCCCCATTCCTGACTACTAACCCCTCCCCCCACTACACCCCTGGGTGAGACAACACCTAACACTCCCTACTGGGGGGGGCCCCAAATGAGAGAACCCTCACCCCTCCTCCACCCCAATGTATTCCCCTCTATACCAGTTCTGTGCCCCAATATATACTCCTCTATATACCTTCATCTATATCCCTCTTCTACCTCACCCCCTTCCTGTACCCCAATATATATCCCTCCACACCCTTCCCCGTACCCCGATATATCACTCCACACCCTCCCCCGTACCCCGATATATACTCCCCTCTACCCTTCCTGTACCCCAATATATATCCCACCACACCCCTCCCCCGTACCCTGATATATACTCCCCCAAACCCTTCCTGTACCCCAATATATATCCCACCACACCCCTCCCCCGTACCCTGATATATACTCCCCCAAACCCTTCCTGTACCCCAATATATATCCCACCACACCCCTCCCCCGTACCCTGATATATACTCCCCCAAACCCTTCCTGTACCCCAATATATATCCCTCCACACCCTTCCTGTACCCCAATATATATCCCTCCACACCCTTCCTGTACCCCAATATATATTCCCCCGTACCCTTCCTGTACCCCAATATATATCCCTCCACACCCTTCCTGTACCCCAATATATATTCCCCCGTACCCTTCCTGTACCCGAATATATATCCCTCCACACCCTTCCTGTACCCCAATATATCACTCCACACCCTCCCCCGTACCCCGATATATACTCCCCTCTACCCTTCCTGTACCCCAATATATATCCCACCACACCCCTCCCCCGTACCCTGATATATACTCCCCCAAACCCTTCCTGTACCCCAATATATATCCCTCCACACCCTTCCTGTACCCCAATATATATTCCCCCGTACCCTTCCTGTACCCCAATATATATCCCTCCACACCCTTCCCCGTACCCCGATATATATCTCTCCACACCCTTCCCCGTACCCCGATATATATCTCTCCACACCCTTCCTGTACCCCGATATATCCCTTCTCACCCTTCCCCCGTAGCCTGATATATACTCCCCTCTACCCTTCCTGTACCCCAATATATATCCCTCCACACCCTCCCCCATACCCCAATATATACTCCCCCGTACCCTCCCTGTACCCCAATATATATCCCTCCACACCTTTCCCTGTACCCTGATATATACTCCCCCGTACCTTTCCTGTACCCCAAAATATATCCCTTCACACCCTTCCCCGTACCCTGATATATACTCCCCCCCCCCCCACCCTTCCCTGTACCCTGATATATACTCCCCCATACCCTTCCTGTACCCCAATATATATTCCTCCATACCAATCTGGTACCCCTTTATTACCCATCTGTCCATTCATACCCATACTGTACCTCCTAACCCACCGTACTCCTCCATTACCCCATCCTTTACTCCTCCATACCCACCCTGTACCCCATCTCTTACCCCCCCCGTACCCCTTTCTTCTTACCCAAGAACGATTTTATTTTGAGGACTGTGGTGGGGGAGGGGGGATAAAGGAAGAGTCACATGTAATGCTATTGTATGACATGTATGGAATGTTGGGGGGAAATGTTTATTGGTCACATTTCTATGAGAACCCCATTTATCTCCATTACTGACACCGAGCAGAAGAGTGAATATGAAGATTGTATGGCATGGGGGGGTAGTGGGTGTGGGTAGAGGGTTGGGGTCAGGGTGTGTGTAGCGCGTGTGTGTGGTGGGTGGGGGTCAGGGTGTAGGTAGCGGGTGTGGGTAGCGGGTTGGGGTGAGGGTGTGTAGCGGGCTGAGGTCAGGGTGTGGGTAGCGGGTTGGGGTCAGGGTGGGGGTCAGGGTGTGGGTAGTGGGTGGGGGTCAGGGTGTGGGTAGCGGGTGGGGGTCAGGGTGTGGGTAGCGGGTGGGGATCAGGGTGTGGCTAGCGGGTGGGGATCAGGGTGTGGGTAGCGGGTGGGGGTCAGGGTGTGGGTAGTGGGAGTGGGTAGCGGGTGTGGGTCAGGGTTGGGTTCAGGGTGTCGGTAGCGGTTTGGGGTCAGGGTGTGGGTAGCAGGTGGGAGTCAGAGTGTGGGTAGTGGGAGTGGGTAGCGGGTGGGGGTCAGGGAGTGGGTAGCGGGTGGGGGTCAGGGTGTGGGTGGGGGTCAGGGTGTGGGAGTGGGTAGCTGGTGTGGGTTGGGGTCAGGGTGTGGGTAGCGGGTGGGGGTCAGGGTGTGGGTAGTGGGTGGAGGTCAGGGTGTGGGTAGCGGGTGGGGGTCAGGGTGTGGGTAGTGGGTGGAGGTCAGGGTGTGGGTAGCGGGTGGGAGTCAGGGTGTGGGTAGTGGGAGTGGGTAGCTGGTGTGGGTCAGGGTGTGGGTAGCGGGTGGGGGTCAGGGTGTGGGTAGCGGGTGGGGGTAGCTGGTGTGGGTCAGGGTTGGGGTCAGGGTGTGGGTAGCGGGTGGGGGTCAGGGTTGGGGTCAGGGTGTGGGTAGCGGGTGGGGGTAGCTGGTCAGGGTTGGGGTCAGGGTGTGGGTAGCTGGTGTGGGTCAGGGTTGGGGTCAGGGTGTGGGTAGCGGGTGGGTAGCGGGTGGGGGTCAGGGTGTGGGTAGCGGGTGGGGATCAGGGTGTAGGTAGCGGGTGGGTATCAGGGTGTGGGTAGCAGCGGGTGGGGGTCAGGGTGTGGGTAGTGGGAGTGGGTAGCTGGTGTGGGTCAGGGTTGGGGTCAGGGTGTGGGTAGCGGCTGGGGGTCAGGGTGTGGGTAGCGGGTGGGGGTCAGGGTGGGGGTAGCTGGTGTGGGTCAGGGTTGGGGTCAGGGTGTGGGTAGCGGGTGGGGGTCAGGGTGTGGGTAGCGGGTGGGGGTCAGGGTGTGGGTAGTGGGTGGAGGTCAGGGTGTGGGTAGCGGGTGGGGGTCAGGGTGTGGGTAGTGGGTGGAGGTCAGGGTGTGGGTAGCGGGTGGGAGTCAGGGTGTGGGTAGTGGGAGTGGGTAGCTGGTGTGGGTCAGGGTGTGGGTAGCGGGTGGGGGTCAGGGTGTGGGTAGCGGGTGGGGGTAGCTGGTGTGGGTCAGGGTTGGGGTCAGGGTGTGGGTAGCGGGTGGGGGTAGCTGGTGTGGGTCAGGGTTGGGGTCAGGGTGTGGGTAGCGGGTGGGGGTAGCTGGTCAGGGTTGGGGTCAGGGTGTGGGTAGCTGGTGTGGGTCAGGGTGTGGGTAGCGGGTGGGGATCAGGGTGTGGGTAGCGGGTGGGGGTCAGGGTGTGGGTAGCGGGTGGGGGTCAGGGTGTGGGTAGCGGGTGGGGGTCAGGGTGTGGGTAGCGGGTGGGGGTCAGGGTGTGGGTAGCGGGTGGGGGTCAGGGTGTGGGTAGCGGGTGGGGGTCAGGGTGTGGGTAGTGGGAGTGGGTAGCTGGTGTGGGTCAGGGTTGGGGTCAGGGTGTGGGTAGCGGGTGGGGATGTGGGTAGCGGGTGGGGGTCAGGGTGTGGGTAGCGGGTGGGGATCAGGGTGTAGGTAGCGGGTGGGTATCAGGGTGTGGGTAGCAGCGGGTGGGGGTCAGGGTGTGGGTAGTGGGAGTGGGTAGCTGGTGTGGGTCAGGGTTGGGGTCAGGGTGTGGGTAGCGGCTGGGGGTCAGGGTGTGGGTAGCGGGTGGGGGTCAGGGTGTGGGTAGCGGGTGGGGGTCAGGGTGGGGGTAGCTGGTGTGGGTCAGGGTTGGGGTCAGGGTGTGGGTAGCGGGTGGGGGTAGCTGGTGTGGGTCAGGGTTGGGGTCAGGGTGTGGGTAGCGGGTGGGGGTAGCTGGTCAGGGTTGGGGTCAGGGTGTGGGTAGTGGGAGTGGGTAGCTGGTGTGGGTCAGGGTGGGGATCAGGGTGTGGGTAGCGGGTGGGGATCAGGGTGTGGGTAGCGGGTGGGGGTCAGGGTGTGGGTAGCGGGTGGGGGTCAGGGTGTGGGTAGCGGGTGGGGGTCAGGGTGTGGGTAGTGGGTTGAGGTCAGGGTGTGGGGGTCAGGGTGTGGGTAGCGGGTGGGGGTCAGGGTGTGGGTAGCGGGTGGGGGTCAGGGTGTGGGTAGCTGGTGTGGGTCAGGGTGTGGGTAGCGGGTGGGGGTAGCTGGTGTGGGTCAGGGTTGGGGTCAGGGTGTGGGTAGCGGGTGGGGGTAGCTGGTCAGGGTTGGGGTCAGGGTGTGGGTAGTGGGAGTGGGTAGCTGGTGTGGGTCAGGGTGGGGATCAGGGTGGGGATCAGGGTGTGGGTAGCGGGTGGGGATCAGGGTGTGGGTAGCGGGTGGGGGTCAGGGTGTAGGTAGCGGGTGGGGGTCAGGGTGTGGGTAGCGGGTGGGGGTCAGGGTGTGGGTAGTGGGTTGAGGTCAGGGTGTGGGTGGGGGTCAGGGTGTGGGTAGTGGATGGAGGTCAGGGTGTGGGTAGCGGGTGGGGGTCAGGGTGTGGGTAGCGGGTGGGGGTCAGGGTGTGGGTAGCGGGTTGAGGTCAGGGTGTGGGTAGTGGGTTGAGGTCAGGGTGTGGGTAGCGGGTGGAGGTCAGGGTGTGGGTAGCGGGTGGGGGTCAGGGTGTGGGTAGCGGGTGGGGGTCAGGGTGTGGGTAGCGGGTGGGGGTCAGGGTGTGGGTAGCGGGTGGGGGTCAGGGTGTGGGTAGCGGGTGGGGGTCAGGGCGTGGGTAGCGGGTGGGGGTCAGGGTGTGGGTAGCGGGTGGGGGTCAGGGTGTGGGTAGTGGGTGGGGGTCAGGGTGTAGGTTGTGGGTGCGTCCTAATGCTGAGCTGTGATTGGGGTATAATAGAGAAGCAGTGATGCCCATAGAAGGTTTGTACTTCCTTCAGAATGCCCAATAGGTGGTTTGAGATAAAATCCGCTGTACACCTCCAGGTGAATCGGAAATAAAAGATTTGTAAACTTTTTACTGTTTTTTTCTCTGTAAAGCAGCCTCAGCATGAGTAGAAAAGCCGGTCTGCTGCCAGCATGCTGCGGAGGAGGACCCTTGCTCTGTGTAGAAGCAGTGGGGTCTCCATCTAGAGTTATACGGGGAGAGTGAGTTTTGCTTGTTGCACAGCTATAGGTCTGGCTCAGCGGGGGTAGTTCTCAGGCTCTGGCTCAGCGGGGGTAGTTCTCAGGCCTCTGCAGAGAGACTGCTGCTTTTACACAGAGTGGAATCTCCCTTCTATGCTGCATGCTGGAGGGGACAGGCTTCTCTATCTACTCTACTACCTTCTACTAGAGCCAGTAGCCTGCAGGGGGGGGGGGGGGGGTTCTAGATGCCGGTAGCCTGCAGGGGGGGGGGCGTGCTAGGTGCCGGTAGCATGCAGGAGGGGCGTGCTAGGTGCCGGTAGCCTGCAGGAGGGGCGTGCTAGGTGCCGGTAGCCTGCAGGAGGGGCGTGCTAGGTGCCGGTAGCCTGCAGGAGGGGCGTGCTAGGTGCCGGTAGCATGCAGGAGGGGCGTGCTAGGTGCCGGTAGCCTGCAGGAGGGGCGTGCTAGGTGCCGGTAGCATGCAGTAGGGGCGTGCTAGGTGCCGGTAGCCTGCAGGAGGGGCGTGCTAGGTGCCGGTAGCCTGCAGGAGGGGCGTGCTAGGTGCCGGTAGCCTGCAGGAGGGGCGTGCTAGGTGCCGGTAGCCTGCAGTAGGGGCGTGCTAGGTGCCGGTAGCCTGCAGTGGGGGCGTGCTAGGTGCCGGTAGCCTGCAGTGGGGGCGTGCTAGGTGCCGGTAGCCTGCAGGAGGGGCGTGCTAGGTGCCGGTAGCCCTTCAGGAGGGGCGTGCTAGGTGCCGGTAGCCCTCCAGGAGGGGCGTGCTAGGTGCCGGTAGCCCTCCAGGAGGGGCGTGCTAGATGCCGGTAGCCCTCCAGGAGGGGCGTGCTAGGTGCCGGTAGCCCTCCAGGAGGGGCGTGCTAGGTGCCGGTAGCCCTCCAGGAGGGGCGTGCTAGGTGCCGGTAGCCCTCCAGGAGGGGCGTGCTAGGTGCCGGTAGCCTGCAGGAGGGGGGGGGCGTGCTAGGTGCCGGTAGCCTGCAGGGGTAGGGGGCGTGCTATGTGCCGGTAGCCTGCAGGGGGGGGGGGGTGCGTGCAAGGTGCCGGTAACCTGCAGGGGGGGGGTGTGCCGATAGCCTGCAGGGTGCAGGGGGTCCCGCCACCTACCAATCGTTAGTCCAGTGCTGAGAGCGGTCTTTGACAGTTTGGTCTCTGTGCTGTGAGCTCTCTCTTTACAGAAACATCAGCGACTTAGCAGCACATGTGCGGAATGCTTGCGTTACCGCCCACCCTTTGAGTTAGAGCTGCACGATTAATCGTATGAAAATCGCGATCTCGGTTCACCCCTCCTGACGATCTGAACCTGACATATGCTCGATTCTTTGCATAGCTGCAGAGAGAACAGCTGTGGAAAAAAAAAAAGAGCCTCCTGCAAACAAAGCCAGTAACTATAAACAAAATGATTACATTGTATCTTTTCCTTCCCTCTGCCAGGGAGAAAGGAAGTTTAACCTCTTAAAGACTGGATCTTTTTCTGACACTTGTTGCCTGCAGGTTAAAATCTGTTTTTTTTTGCTAGAAAAGTACTTAGAACCCCCAAACATTTTATATATTTTTTTTAGCAGAGACCCTACAGAATAAAATAACGATTGTTGTAATATTTGATGTCACACTGGATTTGCGCAGCAGTCTTTCAAACGCAATTAATAGACTTTAATGAATAAAAAAAAAAAAAAAACGTAACAGTAAAGTTATCCCAATTTTTTTTTGTTACACAGAGAATCGTGAGAGAATCGTGATCTTTATTCCAAGCTAAAAAATCGTGATTCTCATTTTGGCCAGAATCGTGCAGCTCTACTTTGAGTGTTACATAGGTGACAACAGGTTGCCCTCTCCCTCTATAGGTTGGAATTATTATTTAAGAAATATAGTTCCAGCCAATAGGAATAGGGGGGGGGGGTGATATCATTGTATCCAGGCAGTAAGAAGCAACTTTACTTTTCCGGTCTGAGTTTTCACAGCTGCTATCTCAGGATTGCTGGAAAGGTGTGAAATGAGAGGAGGAGCAGTAGGGGGCGCAGTAGATGGAGAATTTTGGATGGGGTAGGAAGCTGATATCTGTAGTAAGGGGGCGCAGTAGACGGGGTAGGAAGCTGATATCTGTAGTAAGGGGGTGCAGTAGACGGGGTAGGAAGCTGATATCTGTAGTAAGGGGGCGCCGGCTCCATGAAGTGTGGAAAGAAGTGTTTGTGTCACACATTGGAGTAATTCTGGCTTTCACACATCTGCCTATTGTCTGCTGTTGGTGAGATTTTGTACAGAGATGGGGGGGTTTGGGGGGGGGTGTTAGGTTTCCTCCTCATCAGCTCAACATGGGGGGGCACAGAATTATTGGTTCCAGTGGCTGCGTCTGTTTCCTGCAGGTCCTGCAGCTCATTGTAGGGGCCGGCTGTGGTTTTCTCGGTAAATGTGCTTCCTTCCACCTCGCTATTCATTGCGCCATGTGTGCTCACTAGCCGTGTGTTGGAAAGGACCTCACAGAGCCGATCTAGTTGGGGCCTCATGGTGCGACTGGAGTTGTGGTTCCTCTGGGGGGGTCGACTGGAGTTGTGGGTCCTCTGGGGGGGTCGACTGGAGTTGTGGGTCCTCTGGGGGGGTCGACCGGAGTTGTGGGTCCTCGGCGGGGGGGGTCGACCGGAGTTGTGGGTCCTCGGCTGGGGTCGACCGGAGTTGTGGGTCCTCGGCTGGGGTCGACCGGAGTTGTGGGTCCTCGGCTGGGGTCGACCGGAGTTGTGGGTCCTCAACGGGGGGGGTGACCAGAGTTGTGGGTCCTCGGCGGGGGGGGGGGGGGTGACCGGAGTTGTGGGGCCTTGGGGGGGGGGGCGACTACAGTTGTGGGGCCTTGGGGGGGGGGGCGACTACAGTTGTGGGGCCTGGGGGGGGGGGGGCGACTGGAGTTGTGGGGCCTTGGGTGGGGGCGACTGGAGTTGTGGGGCCTTGGGTGGGGGGGGGTGACTGGAGTTGTGGGGCCTTGGGTGGGGGTGGCGACTGGAGTTGTGGGGCCCTGGGTGGGGGGGGGTGACTGGAGTTGTGGGGCCTTGGGTGGGGGGGGCGACTGGAGTTGTGGGGCCTTGGGTGGGGGGGGCGACTGGAGTTGTGGGGCCTTGGGGGGGTGACTGGAGTTGTGGGGCCTTGGGGGGGCGACTGGAGTTGTGGGGCCTTGGGGGGGCGACTGGAGTTGTGGGGCCTTGGGGTGGCGACTGGAGTTGTGGGGCCTTGGGGGGGCGACTGGAGTTGTGGGGCCTTGGGGGGGCGACTGGAGTTTTGGGGCCTTGGGGGGGCGACTGGAGTTTTGGGGCCTTGGGGGGGGCGACTGGAGTTGTGGGGGGAGCAACTGGAGTTGTGGGGCCTTGGGGGGGGGGGCGACTGGAGTTGGGGGGGGGGGCGACTGGAGTTGTGGGGCCTTGGGGGGGCGACTGGAGTTGTGGGGGGGTGACTGGAGTTGTAGGGCCTTGGGGGGGCCACTGGAGTTGTGGGGCCTTGGGGGGGGGGGGGGCACTGGAGTTGTGGGGCCTCGGGGCGGGCCTGGGCGGTGGGGGATACCAACAATAGCGCAGAATGCAGAGGCTGACCTGACCCCGAACCTGGGGTTATGCTCCTCCCCTTATATCCCGATAGTGTCTATACAACCCAAGCTCTCACTCTGTTGGGAATTGTAGGAGTGTTGAACGGAGAAGAAAGCAGCAGATATATTGGTCTATGGCAGTGGTCAGGATTTGCTGTCTGCACTGACAAACCTGGATTTATGGGGCGGCTGAGCGCGTCACAATCCTTCCATTCGGGGGGGGGTCTGATAAGAATGCAGGAAACGCGGTCTCACTTTGTGGGGGTCACTGATTGGGCCACATCCTGAGACCCCGCTCTGGGCACAGAAAGAGGAACACAGAATCCGATAGAAGGAAAGAAAGTCGCATGGAGTCAGCCGCTCTGAAATCTGCCGTTTACCTCCGCTGAACGCCGGGTGGAATTGATTTAACCACTTCTGGACCGGAAGGATTTCCTCCCCGGTTAATGACCAGGCCATATTTTGCGATTTGGCACTGCGTTACTTTAACGGACTATTATGCAGTCATGCGACGCTATACCCAAATAAAATTGATGTCTTTTTCTCCCCACAAACAGAGCTTTCTTTTGGTGAAATTTGATCACCTCTGCGGTTTTTATTTTTTTTTATTTTTTGCGCTACAAACAAAAAAAAAGCGACAATTCTGGAAGAAAAAAAAAACAATTTTTTACTTTCTGCTAGATAACATTCTCAAGGAAAAAAAATGTAAAAATAATTTTTTTGTCATCATTTTAGGCGAATTTGTATTCTGCTACATATTTTTGGTAAAAATAAAAAATCGCAATAAGCGTATATTGATTAGTTTGCGCAAAAGTTTTCACGTCTACAAACTAGGGGAAAGATTTGTCGTCGTCTTGTTATTTTTTACTAGTAATGGCGGCGATCTGCGATTTTTAGTGGGACTGCGACATTGCGGCGGACAGATCGGACCCCGAACTGACATTTTTGACACTTTTTGGGGGGACCAGTGACATTACTACAGTAATCAGTGCTAAAAATATGCACTGTCACTGTAATAATGACACTGGCAGGGAAGGGGTTAATCCAGGGGTGATCAAAGAGTTATCTGTGTCCCTAGGGGGTGCTTTCTAACTGTGGGGGGCGTGGCTTGTGAAATCAATACAGAGATCTGTGATCCTATATAGGAGGATCACAGGCGCTCTGTGTTGATACCAGAGAGAATAGCGGTCTGCTGTGTTTACAACTTCACGGGGAGCGATCGCGGGTGCCCGGCAGCATTTCGGAGCCGCCCGCCATGCGCCTCGGCTTCACCCGCGGTCAAGTAGGCGCGCGCGTGTGCCCACAGGAGCGCTCTCATGAACCACCACCATACAGGTACAGCGATTCGCAGCAACCTGTTACTGTATAACTGCGGTGGATGGTCGGCAAGTGGCGGCAGCAGGTGAGTGGATGCCCCCTCTGCCCAGGTCTTCCTGTCCTACCGGGAGACCCGAGCAACCAGCCGGCACGTCCGCTGCCTGTTTAGAGTCCCGAACAAAGCTGGATTCGGCTTGGATCGAGTCTCCAATGAAGTAACCCGAAAACGGCGTCACTTCCAGCTTACTTGGCAGCCAACGGCGCCGATTATAAAAATAAAACTGTCAGTATTCATAAATGCAGATTTTAGGCGTTTTTATTACTTTTAAGTGCAGGGGAGGGGTTTGGTGTCTTTTAGACCCCCGATCCCTCCATAAAGAGTACCTGTCACTGCTATTACTGTCACATCCCCCCCCGATCCCTCCATAAAGAGTACCTGTCACTCCTATTACTGTCACATTCCCCCCGATCCCTCCATAAAGAGTACCTGTCACTGCCTATTACTGTCACATTCCCCCCTATCCCTCCATAAAGAGTACCTGTCACTCCTATTACTGTCACATTCCCCCCTATCCCTCCATAAAGAGTACCTGTCACTGCTATTACTGTCACATCCCCCCCCCCCGATCCCTCCATAAAGAGTACCTGTCACTCCTATTACTGTCACATTCCCCCCTATCCCTCCATAAAGAGTACCTGTCACTGCTATTACAGTCACATCCCCCCCCCCCGATCCCTCCATAAAGAGTACCTGTCACTCCTATTACTGTCACATTCCTCCCCGATCCCTCCATAAAGAGTACCTGTCACTGCCTATTACTGTCACATTCCCCCCGATCCCTCCATAAAGAGTACCTGTCACTCCTATTACTGTCACATTCCCCCCGATCCCTCCATAAAGAGTACCTGTCACTGCCTATTACTGTCACATTCCCCCCGATCCCTCCATAAAGAGTACCTGTCACTGCCTATTACTGTCACATTCCCCCCGATCCCTCCATAAAGAGTACCTGTCACTGCCTATTACTGTCACATTCCTCCCCAATCCCTCCATAAAGAGTACCTGTCACTGCCTATTACTGTCACATTCCCCCCGATCCCTCCATAAAGAGTACCTGTCACTGCCTATTACTGTCACATTCCCCCCTATCCCTCCATAAAGAGTACCTGTCACTCCTATTACTGTCACATTCCCCCCTATCCCTCCATAAAGAGTACCTGTCACTGCTATTACTGTCACATCCCCCCCCCCCCGATCCCTCCATAAAGAGTACCTGTCACTCCTATTACTGTCACATTCCTCCCCGATCCCTCCATAAAGAGTACCTGTCACTGCCTATTACTGTCACATTCCCCCCGATCCCTCCATAAAGAGTACCTGTCACTGCCTATTACTGTCACATTCCCCCCGATCCCTCCATAAAGAGTACCTGTCACTCCTATTACTGTCACATTCCCCCCGATCCCTCCATAAAGAGTACCTGTCACTCCTATTACTGTCACATTCCCCCGATCCCTCCATAAAGAGTACCTGTCACTGCTATTACTGTCACATTCCCCCCGATCCCTCCATAAAGAGTACCTGTCACTCCTATTACTGTCACATTCCCCCCGATCCCTCCATAAAGAGTACCTGTCACTGCCTATTACTGTCACATTCCCCCCGATCCCTCCATAAAGAGTACCTGTCACTGCCTATTACTGTCACATTCCCCCCGATCCCTCCATAAAGAGTACCTGTCACTGCCTATTACTGTCACATTCCTCCCGATCCCTCCATAAAGAGTACCTGTCACTCCTATTACTGTCACATTCCTCCCCGATCCCTCCATAAAGAGTACCTGTCACTCCTATTACTGTCACATTCCCCCCGATCCCTCCATAAAGAGTACCTGTCACTGCCTATTACTGTCACATTCCCCCCGATCCCTCCATAAAGAGTACCTGTCACTCCTATTCCTTTTTACAAGGGATGTTTATATTGCTTGTGACAGCAAAAAAAGTGATCAGATTTTTCTATTTTTTTTAAAAAAATAGGGAAAAAAAAAATATATATATATATTTTTTAAAGCGTCCCCGTGAGCTTGCGCGGCAAAAAAAAAAAGCATACGTAAGTAACACCCACAAATGTACATGGTGTTCAAATTAGGGATTGACTTGATTGTCAGCACCACCGATATATCGGGGGCCGATCTGCACTTTCCCCGAGATTTCGGAATCGGCCCCGGAGGTTACCGATATTGCCGATATTTCGGGAAAGTGTTGTATCCGAGTGATGGCTGCAGCTAGAGGCATCACCCCGGTACCAGCGTCCATAGCTAACGGTCGGCTGTCTTGTAATGACAACCGATGGGCATGAAAAGCTGCTCGGCTGTCATTGCAAGGAGCGGGAGGGGACGCCCCCCCCCCTCCTGCCGCCTTCCGCAGCTCGTCCGGGTCTCCCGTCCCACCAGGAGACCCGGGCATCTTACCTGCACGGCCGCCAAAGACCCGATCAAAGCCGCATTCGGCTCTGATAGGGTCTCCATGTAAAAAACCCGGAAGTGATGTCATGACATCACTTCCGGGTACTCGGCGCCAGATTAAAAAAACTGACAGCATTCAAAACAGTCAAACTTGGCTGTAAGACCAGATGTCCAGAGCATACCACCCTCCCTTACGTCACAGTGCACCCCCCCTTACCGTGTGCTGATGCTTGGGGGCGTTGCTAGAAAGTGCAGGATCTGCAGGAGGACCAGAGGAGGGCTGGAGCGCTCCTGCTACTGCAGGAGAGTTGTGAGGGCCACATGAAATGTCCTGGAGGGCCAGGTTCAGCCTGAATTCAACCTTCTGGAGGAGGACCAGAGGAGGGCTGGAGCTCTCCTTCTACTGCAAGAGAGGTGTGAGGGCCACATGAAATGGCCTGGAGGGCCAGGTTCAGCCTGAATTCAACCTTCTGGAGGAGGACCAGAGGAGGGCTGGAGCGCTCCTGCTACTGCAAGAGAGGTGTGAGGGCCACATGAAATGGCCTGGAGGGCCAGGTTCAGCCTGAATTCAACCTTCTGGAGGAGGACCAGAGGAGGGCTGGAGCGCTCCTGCTACTGCAAGAGAGGTGTGAGGGCCACATGAAATGGCCTGGAGGGCCGGATTCAGCCTGAATTCAGCCTTCTGGAGGAGGACCAGAGGAGGGCTGGAGCACTCCTACTGCGTGAGGTGTGAGGGCCACATGGAATGGCCTGGAGGGCTGAATTCAGCCTTCTGGAGGAGGACCAGAGGGGGGCTGGAGCTCTCCTTCTACTGCAAGAGAGGTGTGAGGGCCACATGGAATGGCCTGGAGAGCCGGATTCAGCCTACGGGCCCTGTGTTTGACACAAGTGATGTAAGGCATTCACTGGTTGGATGAGGTAGAGAGGTGGGGTGATGACATCATCTCTGCCTTGTCCAATTACTGAATGCTTTCCATTCATTGACCAATATGCAAGGCATTCTGATAATGGCATCCGTGTGGCATGAGTGACCCCTGGTGTTTATTTTGCAGAAGGGAAGCTGCTTGGCACAGGACCTGGAAGACTGTGGCAATTACTGTATTGTCCGTGACCACTGCGGTGATTCTCTGCTTCCCCAGTAGTCCATAGCCTGGAGGACCGAATTCGGCCTGCGGGCCTTGTGTTTGACCCGTGATGTAAGGCATTCTCTGGTTGGATGAGGTAGAGAGGCGGGATGATGACATCACAATCTCTGCCTTGTCTAATCACTAAATGCTTTGCATTCATTGACCAAAATGCAAGGCGTTCCATGATTGGTGCACACAGGGCTTTTTTTCAGCGGGAATGCGAGGGGGGAACGCGGTTTCCGGCACCTAGAGCACTGACTGTATGTAATGGCAAGGGGTTCAAGGTCTATTGATGCTATCTGCTGGGGGGAATCTAATGGTTCTGGAGGAGATCTACTTTTGTGGGGTGGGGAGGGGTTTGTACTGTTGCTTAGGAGATCGATTGTTGGTGGGGCTCTACTGTTGCTGAGGGGGGAAACCTATGTTGCTGGGGGTCAGTTGTTGCTGAGAGGGATCTAGTGATGCTGGCTTGCAGGAAAATCTGTTGTTGCTGCTGGGGTCTATTGTTGCTAGGGGATGGGGTATTGTGTTGCCAGTGATACATTGTTGCTGGGGGAGGGTCTATTGGTGCTGGCTGGTGTAGAGTCTATTGGTGCTGGCTGGTGTAGAGTCTATTGGTGCTGGCTACTGGAGAGTCTATTGGTGCTGGCTACTGGAGAGTCTATTGGTGCTGGCTACTGGAGAGTCTATTGGTGCTGGCTGCTAGAGAGTCTATTGGTGCTGGCTGCTGGAGAGTCTATTGGTGCTGGCTGCTGGAGAGTCTATTGGTGCTGGCTGCTGGAGAGTCTATTGGTGCTGGCTGCTGGAGAGTCTATTGGTGCTGGCTGCTGGATAGTCTGTTGGTGCTGGCTGCTGGATAGTCTGTTGGTGCTGGCTGCTGGATAGTCTGTTGGTGCTGGCTGCTGGATAGTCTGTTGGTGCTGGCTGCTGGATAGTCTGTTGGTGCTGGCTGCTGGATAGTCTGTTGGTGCTGGCTGCTGGATAGTCTATTGGTGCTGGCTGCTGGATAGTCTATTGGTGCTGGCTGCTGGATAGTCTATTGGTGCTGGCTGCTGGATAGTCTATTGGTGCTGGCTGCTGGATAGTCTATTGGTGCTGGCTGCTGGATAGTCTATTGGTACTGGCGGCTGGATAGTCTGTTGGTGCTGGCTGCTGGATAGTCTGTTGGTGCTGGCTGCTGGATAGTCTGTTGGTGCTGGCTGCTGGATAGTCTGTTGGTGCTGGCTGCTGGATAGTCTGTTGGTGCTGGCTGCTGGATAGTCTGTTGGTGCTGGCTGCTGGATAGTCTGTTGGTGCTGGCTGCTGGATAGTCTGTTGGTGCTGGCTGCTGGATAGTCTGTTGGTGCTGGCTGCTGGATAGTCTGTTGGTGCTGGCTGCTGGATAGTCTGTCTGTTGGTGCTGGCTGCTGGATAGTCTGTCTGTTGGTGCTGGCTGCTGGATAGTCTGTCTGTTGGTGCTGGCTGCTGGATAGTCTGTTGGTGCTGGATAGTCTGTTGGTGCTGGATAGTCTGTTGGTGCTGGATAGTCTGTTGGTGCTGGATAGTCTGTTGGTGCTGGATAGTCTGTTGGTGCTGGATAGTCTGTTGGTGCTGGATAGTCTGTTGGTGCTGGATAGTCTGTTGGTGCTGGATAGTCTGTTGGTGCTGGATAGTCTGTTGGTGCTGGCTGCTGGATAGTCTGTTGGTGCTGGCTGCTGGATAGTCTGTTGGTGCTGGCTGCTGGATAGTCTGTTGGTGCTGGCTGCTGGATAGTCTGTTGGTGCTGGCTGCTGGATAGTCTATTGGTGCTGGCTGCTGGATAGTCTGTTGGTGCTGGCGGCTGGATAGTCTGTTGGTGCTGGCTGCTGGATAGTCTGTTGGTGCTGGCTGCTGGATAGTCTGTTGGTGCTGGCTGCTGGATAGTCTATTGGTGCTGGCGGCTGGATAGTCTGTTGGTGCTGGCGGCTGGATAGTCTGTTGGTGCTGGCTGCTGGATAGTCTGTCTGTTGGTGCTGGCTGCTGGATAGTCTATTGGTGCTGGCTGCTGGATAGTCTATTGGTGCTGGCTGCTGGATAGTCTGTTGGTGCTGGATAGTCTGTTGGTGCTGGCTGCTGGATAGTCTGTTGGTGCTGGCTGCTGGATAGTCTGTTGGTGCTGGCTGCTGGATAGTCTGTTGGTGCTGGCTGCTGGATAGTCTGTTGGTGCTGGATAGTCTGTTGGTGCTGGCTGCTGGATAGTCTGTTGGTGCTGGCTGCTGGATAGTCTGTTGGTGCTGGCTGCTGGATAGTCTGTTGGTGCTGGCTGCTGGATAGTCTGTTGGTGCTGGCTGCTGGATAGTCTGTTGGTGCTGGCTGCTGGATAGTCTGTTGGTGCTGGCTGCTGGATAGTCTGTTGGTGCTGGCTGCTGGATAGTCTGTTGGTGCTGGCTGCGGGATAGTCTGTTGGTGCTGGCTGCGGGATAGTCTGTTGGTGCTGGCTGCGGGATAGTCTGTTGGTGCTGGCTGCGGGATAGTCTGTTGGTGCTGGCTGCGGGATAGTCTGTTGGTGCTGGCTGCGGGATAGTCTGTTGGTGCTGGCTGCGGGATAGTCTGTTGGTGCTGGCTGCGGGATAGTCTGTTGGTGCTGGCTGCGGGATAGTCTGTTGGTGCTGGCTGCTGGAGAGTCTGTTGGTGCTGGCTGCTGGAGAGTCTGTTGGTGCTGGCTGCTGGAGAGTCTGTTGGTGCTGGCTGCTGGAGAGTCTGTTGGTGCTGGCTGCTGGAGAGTCTGTTGGTGCTGGCTGCTGGAGAGTCTGTTGGTGCTGGCTGCTGGAGAGTCTGTTGGTGCTGGCTGCTGGATAGTCTGTTGGTGCTGGCTGCTGGATAGTCTATTGGTGCTGGCTGCTGGATAGTCTATTGGTGCTGGCTGCTGGATAGTGTATTGGTGCTGGCTGCTGGATAGTGTATTGGTGCTGGCTGCTGGATAGTCTATTGGTGCTGGCTGCTGGATAGTCTATTGGTGCTGGCTGCTGGATAGTCTATTGGTGCTGGCTGCTGGATAGTCTATTGGTGCTGGCTGCTGGATAGTCTATTGGTGCTGGCTGCTGGATAGTCTATTGGTGCTGGCTGCTGGATAGTCTATTGGTGCTGGATAGTCTGTTGGTGCTGGCTGCTGGATAGTCTGTTGGTGCTGCTGGGGGAGGGGGTATTTCGTTTCGGGTGGTTCATTGTTGCTGAGGGGCGGGGGGTCTATTGTTGCTGGCTGCTTGTGCTCTAGTTTACTGTTTTTCTTGTTATTAATAAATTCCATACAAATGATGTACAGTAGTACCACAATTGTTATATGGTTCTGTATTCTCTAAAAGGAGCAGTACTTGGGAGGTGGAACCAAGGAATGGTGCAGGAGGTGGGAAGGGGGTGGAGACAAGCGGTGACGCAGACAGGGGAGTTCCTGCACCTATTGTCTCAGACAAAAAGCTCCTGGGTATATATATATATATAATTTGGTCCAAGTTTGACCAATAAAACTGCAATAAAATCCATCCCTGAAGCTCAGATGTTTGTCGTCTCCAATTCCCATCTAACTGATTTTTTCTCCTTCTGTTAACAGGAAGGCGAAGACCCCGGATCCACAGGCCGCGGTCCCCAATATACGAGGAGAAGGACGTCCCGCCTCTGGAGTTCCCCAAGTCTTCGGAAGATTTGCTGCTGCCCTCTGAGCACCTGATGAACGTGATAGCAGTCTACGAGGTGCTGAGGAACTTCGGCACGGTTCTGCGGCTCTCCCCTTTCCGCTTCGAGGACTTCTGCGCCGCTCTGGTCAGCCAGGAACAGTGCACCCTGCTGGCCGAGACGCACGTCGCCCTTTTGAAGGCCGTCCTTCGGGAGGAGGACACCTCAAATACTACCTTTGGACCAGCTGACTTAAAGGACAGCGTCAACTCCACCCTCTACTTTATAGACGGCATGACTTGGCCGGAGGTGCTGCGTGTTTACTGTGAAAGCGACAAGGAGTTCCAGCACGTTCTTCCCTTCCAGGAAGTGGACGATTATCCCTATGGCCCCATAGAGAGCAAGGTGCAGGTGCTGCTCTTCCTGGTGGACCAGTTCCTGACCACCAACATAGCCCGCGAGGAGCTGATGTCCGAGGGCGTCATCCAGTACGATGACCACTGTCGCGTGTGCCACAAACTGGGGGACTTGCTTTGTTGCGAGACCTGCTCGGCCGTCTACCACCTGGAGTGTGTAAAGCCTCCTCTGGAGGAGGTGCCGGAGGACGAGTGGCAGTGCGAGGTGTGCGTCGCACACAAAATTTCAGGCGTCATTGACTGTGTGGCGGAGATCCAAAAAAACAAACCTTACATAAGGCACGAGCCAATCGGCTACGACCGCCACAGACGGAAATACTGGTTTCTAACGAGACGCATTATCATGTAAGTCCATTGGTTTTTTTAGTTGTCGGGGGCGACTTCTATATCAATGCAAAGTGCTGTAACCAGGGCAACCGGGCCAAGTTCTTGTTTACTAGGGAGGCACCAACACTCTCATCAAGTACTAGCCGGTACCAAGTACTGATACTTTGTGGTGTCCATACAAAATAATGGCAGCAAATCGCATTGCAAAGAGTGGCATATGGTTTGAACGGAAATGTGGAGCGATTTCTGTCTGAATTGCTGCAGTTTCCTGCACTGCTCCTGTGTGAGCCCCGGCTTGTCATAGCGACTTCAGAGTTCACACAGGAGCAGTGCAGGAAATGTCCCTGAAGTACGGGTTTGGGCTCCTACTGCCTCACATGACTTTCTTTTCATCTCCAGCATCACTCCCCCCCCCCCCCCATTGTCCTTCTTCCCCCCATCATCCTTCTATCCCCCCCCCCATCATCCTTCTATCCCCCCCCCCCATCATCCTTCTATCCCCCCCCCCATCATCCTTCTATCCCCCCCCCCCATCATCCTTCTATCCCCCCCCCCCATCATCCTTCTATCCCCCCCCCCCATCATCCTTCTATCCCCCCCCCCATCATCCTTCTATCCCCCCCCCCATCATCCTTCTATCCCCTCCCATCATCCTTCTATCCCCCCCATCATCCTTCTATCCCCCCCATCATCCTTCTATCCCCCCCATCATCCTTCTATCCCCCCCCCCATCATCCTTCTATCCCCCCCCCCCATCATCCTTCTATCCCCCCCCATCATCCTTCTATCCCCCCCCCATCATCCTTCTATCCCCCCCCATCATCCTTCTATCCCCCCCATCATCCTTCTATCCCCCCCATCATCCTTCTATCCCCCCCATCATCCTTCTATCCCCCCCATCATCCTTCTATCCCCCCCCAGCATCCTTCTATCCCCCCCCCAGCATCCTTCTATCCCCCCCCCCAGCATCCTTCTATCCCCCCCCCAGCATCCTTCTATCCCCCCCCCAGCATCCTTCTCCCCCCCCCCCGCATCCTTTCTCCCCCCTCCCCAGCATCCTTTCTCCCTCCTCCCCAGCATCCTTTCTCCCTCCTCCCCAGCATCCTTTCTCCCTCCTCCCCAGCATCCTTTCTCCCTCCTCCCCAGCATCCTTCTTCTTCCCCCCCAGCATCCTTCTTCTTCCCCCCCAGCATCCCTCTCCCCCCCCCCCCCCTGCATTTACACCTGAGCATTTATTTTTCCAGAGCTTCATGTGCGCTATTTTAGTTTTGTTTTGTCTTGCAGGATTTTTATTCAATATAGCCAATATATAAAAAAAATATCTCTTTCATCACTTGTTTTTCAGCTTTTTTATCTGCTTTTGTTTGTTTTATTTATATTCTGTAGTTTGTTTTTTTTTTTTAGGGTTAAGGCTGGGGTTAGAAAATAATTTGTTTAATTTTTTGGGTTTGGGGTTAATTTATTATTTTAATATGGAATAATGTTATTTATTGTTAATTGATTTATTAGTGCTTTATTTATTTGTTTTTTATTTTTAATAAATGATTGCATTTGAGCAGAAAAATGCTCAAACTTGAACAAATCCCACAAGGGGAGGAGCTGGGGAAGATTTGTGCAACTATGAGATACCAAACCATGAAGGGATAATGTATCAAAGTAGGGCAACACGAGTGTGACCACAAAGGGCTTTTCTGCTAAAATGCCTGCTTATAGACACAATGAATGAGTGTATAATGAACTATACAGAGGTAAGGAACCCCAACGCGTTTCAGCATTATACGTCTTCAGGGGGTGAGAATCTCTACTAGATGTACAGTGCCTTGAAAAAGTATTCACACCCCTTGAAAATTTCCACATTTTGTCATGTTACAACCAAAAATGTAAATTAATTTTATTGGTTTTTCTGTGATAGACCGACATAAAGTGGCCATAATTGTGATGTGGAAGGAAAATGATAAATGATACAAATAAATCTGTGAAAAGTGTGGCTGCATTTGTATTCACCCCCCTTTTACTCTGATACCCCTAACTAAAATCTAGTGGAACCAATTCCCTTCAGAAGTCACCTAATTAGTAAATAGAGTCCACCTGTGTGTCATTTAATCTCAGTATAAATGCAGCTGTTCTGTGAAGCCCTCAGAGGTTTGTTAGAGAACCTCAGTGAACAAACAGCATCATGAAGACCAAGGAACACACCAGACAGGTCAGGGATAAAGTTGTGGAGAAGTGTAAAGCAGGGTTAGGTAATAATAAAATCTCCCAAGCTTTGAACATCTCACCGAGCGCTGTTCAATCCATCATGGGAAAATGGAAAGAGTATGGCACCACTGCAACCCTTCCAAGACATGGCCGTCCAGCTAAACTGACCAGCCGGGCCCCTACCAAGACATGGCCGTCCACCTAAACTGACCGGCCGGGCCCCTACCAAGACATGGCTGTCCACCTAAACTGACCGGCCGGGCAGGGAGAGCATTCATCAGAGAAGCAGCCAAGAGGCCCATGGAAACTCTGGAGGAGCTGCAGAGATCCACAGCTCAGGTGGGAGAATCTGTCCACAGGACAACTATTAGTCGTGCGCTCCACAAATCTGCCCTTTATGGAAGAGTGAGAAGAAGAAAGCCATTGGTGAAAGAAAGCCATAAGAAGTCCCATTTGCAGTTTGGGAGAAGCCACGTGGGGGACACAGCAAACATGTGGAAGAAGAAGCTCTGCTCAGATGAGACCAACATTTAACTTTTTGGCCTAAAAGCAAAACGCTATGTGTGGGGGAAAACTAACACTGCACATCACCCTGAACACACCATCCCCACTGTGAAACATGGTGGTGGCAGCATCATGGTGTGGGGATGCTTTTCTTCAGCAGGGACAGGGAAGCTGGTCAGAGTTGATGGTAAGATGGATGGAGCCAAATACAGGGCAATCTTAGAAGAAAAGACTGGAGACTGGGGTGGAGGTTCACCTTCCAGCAGGACAACAACCCAAAACTTCCAGCCAGAGCTACAATGGAATGGTTTACATCAAAGCATATTCATGTGTTGGAATGGCCCAGTCACAGTCCAGACCTAAATCACATTGAGAATCTGTGGCAAGACTTGAAAATTGCTGTTCACAGACGCTCTCCATCCAATCTGACAGAGATGAGATATTCTGCAAAGAAGAATGGGCAGAAATGTCCTCTCTAGATGTGCAAAGCTGGTAGAGACATCCCCAAAAAGACTTGCAGCTGTAATTGCAGGGAAAGGCGGTTCTACAAAGGATTGACTCCGGGGGGTTGAACACAAATGCAGCCACACTTTTCACAGATTTCTTTGTATCATTTATCATTTTCCTTCCTCTTCACAATTATGGCCACTTTGTGTCGGTCTATCACAGAAAATCCCAATAAAATACATTTACGTTTTTGGTTGTAACATGAGAAAATGTGGAAAATTTCAAGGGGTGTGAATACTTTTTCAAAGCACTGTACATAAACCTCTATATCAGTGATGGGGAACCTTGGCATCCCTGATGTTTTGGAACAACATTTCCCATGATGCTCATGACCTCTGCAGTGTAGTGGAGCATCATGGGAAATGTAGTTCCAAAACATCAGGGATGCCAAGGTTTGCCATCGCTGCTCTACATATATATATATATTATACAGCAGGGGTCTTCAAACTATGGCCCTCCAGCTGTTCAGGAACTACAATTCCCATCATGCCTAGTCATGTCTGTGAATGTCAGTTTTACAATGCCTCGTGGGACGTGTAGTTCTGCAACAGCTGGAGGGCCGTAGTTTGAGGATCCCTGATGTATAGGGTGATATATGCAACCAAAGAAACAAACACATATTTAGTGATATATTTTTGTAGACATTGAAGTAATAAGCACATGAGAATATAGATAGTTGAGGTATACTGAGTGTCTCTGAGCGCTCAAAAAATGTTTAAAAAAAACGTTCTTTTCCATGCATTTCTTTGGAGAAATAAAATGCATTAAAAATGCACCAAGTGACTCAACATTTTTGAGGTTCAGGCATTTTGCTTCACGCCACTTGGAGTGGAGATGTGAACACCGTAGAGAATAATTTATTTATTTTTATTTATTTATTTTTTTTACACTTCCCTTTAGGCTGCATTCACATGTCAGCTTATAATTGCGGGCAGAACCGCCGCGGTTCCGCCCGCGATTCGGAGATTTATTGCAAATCGCGGGACGCCTAGCGTTGCCCGTTGATTTGCAATAGCCCCCCAAACGCCGAGCGATGTTGCCACGATTTACGCCCGCCGAATCGCGGCAACATCGTGCAAACAAAATCGCGGGACGCAATACGCTCCAAAGAAGCTCTTGTACTTTTTTGGAGCGTATTGCGTCCCGCGATTTTGTTTGCGCGATGATGCCGCGATTTGGCGGGCGTAAATCGCGGCAACATCGCTCGGCGTTTGGGGGGCTATTGCAAATCAATGGGCAACGCTAGGCGTCCCGCGATTTGCAATAAATCTCCGAATCGCGGGCGGAACCGCGGCGGTTCTGCCCGCGATTATAAGCTGACATGTGAATGCAGCCTTAGTGTTTTGGAGCTTCGAGCTTCAGCACCTCTGGTCAGTAGTAGGAGGCATCATGCTCATTGGTATCAATGGGGAGAATAGTTATTATTATTATACAGGATTTATATAGTGCCAACAGTTTGCACAGAGCTTTACAATATAAGGGCAGACAATACAGTTACAGTACAATTCAATACAGGAGTAATCGGAGGGCCCGGCTCGTTAGAGCTTACAATCTAGAAGGGAGGGTCAAGTGATACAAAAGGCAAAAACTGTGGGGGATGAGCTGATGGAGAAAATGGAAGTACAGTGGTTAGGTGTGGGTAGGATAGGCTTCTCTGAAGAGGAGGATTTTCAGGGATGGGTAGGATAGGCTTCTCTGAAGAGGAGGATTTTCAGGGATGGGTAGGATAGGCTTCTCTGAAGAGGAGGATTTTCAGGGATGGGTAGGATAGGCTTCTCTGAAGAGGAGGATTTTCAGGGATGGGTAGGATAGGCTTCTCTGAAGAGGAGGATTTTCAGGGATGGGTAGGATAGGCTTCTCTGAAGAGGAGGATTTTCAGGGATGGGTAGGATAGGCTTCTCTGAAGAGGAGGATTTTCAGGGATGGGTAGGATAGGCTTCTCTGAAGAGGAGGATTTTCAGGGATGGGTAGGATAGGCTTCTCTGAAGAGGAGGATTTTCAGGGATGGGTAGGATAGGCTTCTCTGAAGAGGAGGATTTTCAGGGATGGGTAGGATAGGCTTCTCTGAAGAGGAGGATTTTCAGGGATTGTCTAAAAGCTAATAGAGTAGGAGATAATCAGACAGATTGGGGTAAGGAGTTCCATAGGATTGGAGAGGCTCTGGAAAAGTCCTGGAGGCGATTATGGGAGGAGGTGACGAGGGAGCTAGAGGGCAGGTGGTTTTAGGAGGAACGAAGAGAGCGATTGAGTTGGTAATTTGAGACCAGGCTGGTGATGTAGTTGTATTGTAAATAATGTGGCGCTACTCCTAAAAACGCCCAAGAATGACTGGACCAAAAAGTCTGTTTAAGCCCCGTACACACGTACCGATCGTCGGCCGACCGATCGGCCGTCTTTTGTCCAGGGCTGTCCTGTCCGCTGAAAAGTGCAAATGTTGCCCTCCGTGCGTCACGCTGTGCTCCACAAACCATCAGAAAGATGGCCGCTGCGTCTCCTCCGTGCTGGCGTGACGCACGGAGGGGAACACCAGTTATCTGTCGAGATGCCTGATTTTACCTACCATTTTATAAGTGTTCTTAATCTGTTGTGCCATTAATAAATGTTTAACACTCTGCGCTATGGTAGTGTCCTGCTCTTTGTTTTATACAAACATATGGTGGAATCTGCGAATCCTGTTATATCGGGAGGAGGATCGCCCTGGGCTTCCATATCATTTGGCTATATCGGATCTCTATTATGGGGATCATCTCCATTTGGTAAGAGGCGGTGTGATCAGGGTGTCTGGTGGTGGTTCTCCGGATCTACAGCTTTGCACTTTTTCTGTTTGAAAAGGACACTAAACAGACTTTTTGGTCCAGTCATTCTTGGGCGTTTTTAGGAGTAGCGCCACATTATTTACAATATTTCTACTTGGATCTGTGTAGTATTCCAGATTTGTGTGGCTGCTTTCCATATCTTTTATATTACGTTTAAATTATTTTATGTGTTAGCGCAGCAATATTGTCATTTAGTGATGTAGTTGGGGGAAGAGATGTGGATGGCTTTGTAAGTTAGTATTTTGAATTTAATTAGTTGGGTGAGCGGAAGCCAGTGGAGGGATTGACAGAGAGGAGCAGCGGACACTGAGTGATTGGTGAGTTGGATGAGTCTGGCAGCAGCATTCATGATGGATTGAAGGGGGGAGGAGCCTGCGTAGAGGTAAGCCAATGAGAAGGGAATTGCAGTAATCGAGGTGTGAGATGACCAGGGAGTGAACTAGGAGCTTTGTTGCGTCATTGGTTAGAAAGGAGCGTATTTTGGAGATGTTGCGGAGGTTGAGGCTGCAAGATTTGGACAGTGATTGGATGTGGGGCTTGAAGGAGAGTTCAGAGTCCAGGATTATACCTAGGACCTTGGCATGCAGGCTGATAGTTGTGCCATTGATATTGACAGAGAGATCCGGGGAAGGGGCACGTGGAGGAAAAATTTTAAGCTTGGTTTTGGATGGATTGAGTTTGAGGAAGTGGTGTGACATCCAGACCGATATATCTGATAGTAAATTAGTGATATATCTGATAGTAAATTAGTGATATGTGAAGGAGAGAGCTGAGGGGTAGAGAGATAGATTTGGTTATCGTCAGCGTAGAGATGGTATTGGAAGCCATGGGATGCTATCAGCTGACCCAGAGAGGAGGTGTAGATTGAAAATAGGAGGGGTCCAAGAACAGAACCTTGAGGGAGCCCAACAGAGAAAGGAAGAGGAGAGGAGGAAGTAGAATTGTAAGTAATGCTAAAGGTGCGGTTGGATAAGTAGGAAGAGAACCAGTGAAGAGTACAGTCACAGAGACCAAAGGCATGGAGTTTTTTGAGCTGGAGCGGGTGGTCAATCGTATCAAAGGCAGCAGGAGTACAGAAGTGTCCATTGGATTTGGCCGTTAGTAGATCATTTTTGTTTTAGGAGAGCAATTTCTGTGGAGTGTTGAGGACGAAATCCAGACTGAAGGGGATCAAGGAGGCTATTCTCAGCAAGGTGGTCACTCATTCGGTTGTAGACTAGACGTTCGAGGAGTTTGGAGATAAAGGGAGTAGGTTAAGATTGGTTGGGTCCAGTGAGGGCTTTTTAAGTATGGGTCTGACTAGTGCATGTTTTAGAGAGTTGGGGAAGATGCCAGAAGAGAGGGAGAGATTGAAGATGTGGGTTAGAGAGCGTAGAATAGAGCCAGAGGAACAACATAGCATTTGCGAGGGAACAAGATCCAGAGGACAGATGGTAAAGTGGACGTTAGCAAGTAGTTTACCAACCTCATGTATAGTGGTGGGGTTGAATGAGGGAAGTAGTTCCCCATTGTTGGTGTCAGTGGGAGGAATGATGCCTCATTGCTGGTGTCAGCTGAAGGAATAGTACCCTGTAGGTCAAATAAAGAAATGGTAAAGCAGGGCTTGACAAATTTGCCTGAAATCTAGGAGCCAGCTAAAAAAGTTAGGAGCCAGTTTTTTTTTTTTTTTTTAAACTAACAACCAAGCTTTATTTAATAAAACGGATACTAAATTTACACATAAATACGACTATAACCCCACTCTCCTCTATGGCGCAATTGGATGGAAACACTGTCTGTCTCTTTCCATCTGATGCCATCTGATCCGATCCATGGTCGGGATGGATAGAAAATAGAACCACCATCTGTCTGTTTTTGGCGGACAGGATCAGATGGTGGCAGATTGCCGCTCCATAGAGGAGAATGAAGGGTCTGATCAGGTCTGCCTGAGAAACTGACAGGCGGACCTGATCAAACAGCCTGTGTGAAAGGGGCCTTCGGGTGTGGCATGGCGAGGAAAAAAAAGATTATATATATATATATATATATATATATATATATATATATATATATATATATATATATATATATATATATATATATATATATATATAGAACATTTTTCATAATTTAAGAAAAAAATATTTTTTTTTTATTTTTTTTAATAATTTAAAAAAATTTTTTTTTTTTTAAATTAAAAAAATAAATTAATAATAACCACACTCCCTGCCCACTTACCTTTAAGCAAAGGTAACTGGACAGGGAGATGAAGCCTGCAAAAACTTCCCTCTCATTTCCTCTTGGGAAGGAGATGGGAATGCATTGAGAACAGGCAGTGGAAACAGTCATTACTCCCGGCCACCACAAGAGGGCGCCAGTTCCCCATTTGAAGCCTCTCATCTCACAGAAGAAGGCCGAAAAGCCGGGGCCTCAATTTTCGGACGGCGCGGAAGTCCATGCACTCGGGGAGGAGGTGGGGGCGCAAAAGGGACCGGACACCTCCTGCAGGGCACCCCAGGTGCTAGGTTGCTAATTCTAGTCGCAAATGCAACCTGGCGCCCGGGGTTTGTTGAGCCCTGAATTAAGTGGATGTTAGCAAGTAGTTTACCAACCTCCTCTATAGTGGTGGGTTTGAATGAGGGAAGTAGTTCCCCATTGTTGGTGTCAGTGGGAGGAATGATGCCTCATTGCTGGTGTCAGCAGAAGGAATAGTACCCTGTAGGTCAAATAAAGAAATGGTAAAGGGTCACATATCCCCCACGGGCCACCGTTTGGAGAACACTGCTTTACCCTATCCCCTCAGATGGCCCTTTCTAACCTGTTGTAGGATGTGACCATGTGAAAAGTGTCTCTAATTTAAAAAGTCTAAAGGGAGTCCGGCCATGGCGGCCAGTAGGTGACGTTCTGCTCTTATTTTCCTATACAGAGAAGAGGAGTCTGAGAAGGAGAAGAAGATCTGGTACTTCAGTACAAAGCTACAGCTTGAAGAGCTACTAGACTGCCTGGACAAGACGTATTATGAGGCCGACCTGTGCAAAACCCTGACCGACCTCCAAGAGGAGATCCATCGACACATGGCTATCACTGAGGAACTGACCAACAAGGCCAAGGGGAACAACCGGTCTTATCTGTCAGTGGTCAATGGTAGGTGCTCCCAGGATTGTCGGGTCTCACAAACCTTTTGGTGGTTCTGAGGGCTTCAAAAGGCCCCATAGATAGAGAGCGGTTGCATTTAAATAAACATTCAGACCATCGGTCATTTCCCACCCAAGGTCTTCTGTAACGCTTTGTCTTTTATAGACGAGATAACGGAACGTCAGAAAGCCAAGCAGGAGGAAGCGGAGAAGAACAAGGTCCTGGAGGAGGGGGAAAAGTCATCGGAGGTTGCTGCAACGGAGGGGGAGAGTAGCAAAGAGCCGAATTCCATCTCCAAACCAGAGGGGGAGGAGCTGGACAAAGAGCAGAAAGGAGGTGAGATTCCTTCCCGATTTATACATGAAAACCATTTTGGTTGGTGTTTATTTTGTTGGTAATACTTTACTGCATAAAGCATCCGGCAGTGCAAAACAGTAAGACTCCGTTCACACTGGGGCGACGCTACTTCCCGGGGCGACCTCACAAGTCGCGGTGCGCAGCTCGCACCGTGACCTAACATTGAAGTCGATGCAGGTCGCTCCAGGTCGCCCCAAAGAATCTCCGGACCCTTTTTCTAAGTCGGAGCGACTTGTGTCGCTCCTATTAGAACGGGTCCACAGCTTCTCTATGGCAGGCGACCTGTCAGGCGACCAGGTCGCCCCAGTGTGAACGGGGTCTAAAGCTCCCATTTAATATAGCAATGTTTGGAGCAATGTCTAGCCCTGTAAAGTCAGGAGCAATGTGGACAAAGACCTCTGTGAAAAGGTACTTGGGGGGGGGGGGGGGGCGGCTACTAACAGGGTGGATTTGATTTAAATCAAGTCTAATTTTTAATTCATGATTTAAATCACTAGTTAACCACTTAAGCCCCGCAAGATTTTACCCCCTTCCTGACCAGGCCCTATTTTGCGATTCGGCACTGCGTGACTTTAACGGACAATTGTGCGGTCGTGCGACGCTGTACCTAAACGAACTTGACGTCCTTTTTTTCCCACAAACAGAGCTTTCTTTTGGTGGTATTTGATCACCTGTGCGATTTTTTGATCATGCGCTATAAACAAAAAAGAGCGACAATTTTGCAAAAATAATATTTTTCAATTTTTTTTATATGAAATTCCCCCCCAAAAAAATGTAAAAATCCAAAATTTTTTTAACATTTTTGGCAAATTGTTTTCTGCTACATATGTTTGGTAAAAAAAAAAAAAAAAAAAGCAAAAAGCGTATTTTGATTGGTTTGCGCAAAAGTTATCGCAGCTACTAACTAAGGGAAAGATTTTTGTCTTTTTTTTTTATAACGAGTAATGGCGGCGATCTGGGTTTTTTTTTTTTTTTTTTTTTACGGGACTGCGACATTGCGGCGGACAGATCGGACCCTTGACTGACATTTTTGACACTTTTGGGGGTACCAGTGACATTACTACAGTAATCGGTGCTAAACATATGCACTGTTACTGTAAAAATGACACTGGCAGGGTTAACTTTATTGGGGAAGGAGGGGTTAAGTGTGTCCCTAGGAGTGTGCTTCTAACTGTGCAGGAATGTGGCTTTACATGTAACAGCAGAGATCTACGGTCCTACATAGCAGGACCGTTAGATCACTGCTGTTACACAGGGAAGAATGACAGGCGGCTTTGTTTACATTAGCCGCCTGCCTTTCTCCCTTCACTGCGGACGATCGCGAGTGACCGGTGGACATCGGGTCCGCCGGTCACACGCGCGGACTTGTTGGGGAAGGAGCCGGGGCGGGAGCGCGCCTCCGGGGGCGCGCGCCCGCCTGCCCGCTATTGGCTCACAGGCTAGTGACGTCACTTTGCCTGGCCGGGGCTGACCGCCGCAGTATATGTACTTGCGGCGGTCGGCAAGCGGTTAAGAGGCTTGATTTAAATCCCAATTTCTCTCGTTCATTGATGGACATAGCTCCTGATCTTCCTAACCATTGGGTTATACTGCCCCCCTACAGGAGTAGGACACTAGGCAGAAAAAGTCTGGCTACGCCTATGGGCAGTCCCAGGGGGTATACTCCCTCTCTCTGCTATAGGTACTCAGTTTGTTCTGCCTAGTTAGGAGTATGGACCTAGTTCTTTGCTGGGCAACTGGATAATCTAGATCCAGTGGTCACCCCAGTCTGGCCAGCAAGCGTGCGCAGACCTCAGCATCACACTAGGTCCGCTGTGACATAGTCCCACTGGACGGAGGCTGGCCTGCGAGGTCGTATACGACCGGGTCTCAGCCAAAGTCTCAGCATTCCTCCTGGCTGACAGCCCCCCCATTTCAATTGAGAGGGGTTGTGTCTGGAAAGGTGCCAATCCGGTTCCTGGTTTGGTGAGTAGCTGTCCGTCCGTCCCCTCCCTTCTCCTGGAGGGTTTTTGGGGTGGACGTATCTCAGGGAGTATCTGCTGTCCCAAGGACCGATCTTCCATCCTGCTTTACAGTCGCTGGCTTTGAAGGCTTGGCTGTTGAATGTTAGGTGCTGACGGATATGGGTTTGTCTGAGTGCTACACTGTTATAAGCTAGGAAATCTACTTCTAGGAATATCTACCATTGTACGTGGAAGACATACATTTTGTGGTGTGAGTCTCTTGGGTCATGTTTGCTCCTTCTTGGTGGCTCGGATCTTGACCTTTCTTCAAGGGGGATTGAACAAAAATTGGGCTGGAGTACCATCAAGGGCCAGGTGTCGGCTTTGGAGGTCGTGACCCTGTCTGATCCACCTATCCACTCCATAATATCCCTGTCCTGATCCCTCTATCCAGTCCATCACATCCCTGTCCTGATCCACCTATCCACTCCATAACATCCCTGTTTTTAGTAAATAACCTGATATGTGTTTGCATGATTGAAGTTGCTCTGAGTTGCATCATCCAGTGTATAAGGTGTGCAGTCCTGAAGTAGAAGTCCGGTTGGTGGACGTTTTGTGTAGTTGGCTTGTCTGAATTATTGGCAGAAGAATGCCCCATCGCTTTGAAATTTCCCCTAATGCTTACTGTTGTTTTTTTTTTAATACAGAGACAGCTGATGATAAAAGCAGCATGGAGCCCCCCTCATCCACCAATGACAGCAAACCCCCAGAGACCCCCGTTAAGGACTCGGAAGATAAGCCCGCAGAGAGCAGCAAAGCGTCCGAAAGCAGCACTGACCCAGCGTCCGCCTCTTCGTCCTCCGCTTCTACTTCAGGTAACATCCCTGTCCTGATCCACCTATCCACGCCATAATATCCCTGTCCTGATCCATCTATCCACTCCATAATATCCCTGTCCTGATCCATCTATCCACTCCATCACATCCCTGTCCTGATCCATCTATCCACTCCATAATATCCCTGTCCTGATCCATCTATCCACTCCATCACATCCCTGTCCTGATCCATCTATCCACTCCATCACATCCTTGTCCTGATCCATCTATCCACTCCATCACATCCTTGTCCTGATCCATCTATCCACTCCATAATATCCCTGTCCTGATCCACCTATCCACTCCATCACATCCCTGTCCTGATCCATCTATCCACTCCATAATATCCCTGTCCTGATCCACCTATCCACTCCATAATATCCCTGTCCTGATCCATCTATCCACTCCATAATATCCCTGTCCTGATCCATCTATCCACTCCATAATATCCCTGTCCTGATCCATCTATCCACTCCATCACATCCCTGTCCTGATCCATCTATCCACTCCATCACATCCCTGTCCTGATCCATCTATCCACTCCATCACATCCCTGTCCTGATCCACCAATCCACTCCATAACATCCCTGTCCTGATCCATCTATCCACTCCATCACATCCCTGTCCTGATCCATCTATCCACTCCATCACATCCCTGTCCTGATCCATCTATCCACTCCATAATATCCCTGTCCTGATCCATCTATCCACTCCATCACATCCCTGTCCTGATCCATCTATCCACTCCATCACATCCTTGTCCTGATCCATCTATCCACTCCATAATATCCCTGTCCTGATCCACCTATCCACTCCATAATATCCCTGTCCTGATCCACCTATCCACTCCATAATATCCCTGTCCTGATCCATCTATCCACTCCATCACATCCCTGTCCTGATCCACCTATCCACTCCATAATATCCCTGTCCTGATCCATCTATCCACTCCATCACATCCCTGTCCTGATCCATCTATCCACTCCATAATATCCCTGTCCTGATCCATCTATCCACTCCATAATATCCCTGTCCTGATCCACCTATCCAGTCCATAATATCCCTGTCCTGATCCATCTATCCACTCCATCACATCCCTGTCCTGATCCATCTATCCACTCCATCACATCCTTGTCCTGATCCATCTATCCACTCCATAATATCCCTGTCCTGATCCACCTATCCACTCCATCACATCCCTGTCCTGATCCACCTATCCACTCCATAATATCCCTGTCCTGATCCATCTATCCACTCCATCACATCCCTGTCCTGATCCATCTATCCACTCCATAATATCCCTGTCCTGATCCATCTATCCACTCCATAATATCCCTGTCCTGATCCATCTATCCACTCCATCACATCCCTGTCCTGATCCATCTATCCACTCCATAATATCCCTGTCCTGATCCATCTATCCACTCCATCACATCCCTGTCCTGATCCACCTATCCACGCCATAATATCCCTGTCCTGATCCATCTATCCACTCCATCACATCCCTGTCCTGATCCATCTATCCACTCCATAATATCCCTGTCCTGATCCATCTATCCACTCCATCACATCCCTGTCCTGATCCATCTATCCACTCCATCACATCCTTGTCCTGATCCATCTATCCACTCCATAATATCCCTGTCCTGATCCATCTATCCACTCCATAATATCCCTGTCCTGATCCACCTATCCACTCCATCACATCCCTGTCCTGATCCATCTATCCACTCCATAATATCCCTGTCCTGATCCACCTATCCACTCCATCACATCCCTGTCCTGATCCATCTATCCACTCCATAATATCCCTGTCCTGATCCACCTATCCACTCCATAATATCCCTGTCCTGATCCATCTATCCACTCCATAATATCCCTGTCCTGATCCATCTATCCACTCCATAATATCCCTGTCCTGATCCATCTATCCACTCCATCACATCCCTGTCCTGATCCATCTATCCACTCCATCACATCCCTGTCCTGATCCATCTATCCACTCCATCACATCCCTGTCCTGATCCATCTATCCACTCCATCACATCCCTGTCCTGATCCATCTATCCACTCCATCACATCCCTGTCCTGATCCACCAATCCACTCCATAACATCCCTGTCCTGATCCATCTATCCACTCCATCACATCCCTGTCCTGATCCATCTATCCACTCCATAATATCCCTGTCCTGATCCATCTATCCACTCCATAATATCCCTGTCCTGATCCATCTATCCACTCCATAATATCCCTGTCCTGATCCATCTATCCACTCCATCACATCCCTATCCTGATTTATCTATCCACTCCATCACATCCCTGTCCTGATCCACCAATCCACTCCATCACATCCCTGTCCTGATCCATCTATCCACTCCATCACATCCCTGTCCTGATCCATCTATCCACTCCATAATATCCCTGTCCTGATCCACCAATCCACTCCATCACATCCCTGTCCTGATCCATCTATCCACTCCATCACATCCCTGTCCTGATCCATCTATCCACTCCATCACATCCCTGTCCTGATCCATCTATCCACTCCATAACATCCCTGTACTGATCCACCAATCCACTCCATAACATCCCTGTCCTGATCCATCTATCCACTCCATCACATCCCTGTCCTGATCCATCTATCCACTCCATAATATCCCTGTCCTGATCCATCTATCCACTCCATAATATCCCTGTCCTGATCCACCTATTCAGTCCTTACACACTTCAGCTCAGCAACATCGGAAAACCTTTTAAAGGCTCGCTGCTTCCAAATGTAGTAGTAAAGTAATAGGTAGAATCTGGTGGATCCAATCATCTTTTGGCTTTGTATGTTTTATCTGCTTGTTTTTGGTTGGGTGACCTATTATTATGTCACATGACATTTGTATGACTTTTGAGGCACTTTTGCTTACCTGCTGCATGGCTGCCTTCCCCCTTGTGTGCCCTCAGATCACCCTTAACCGTTCCTAGAAAGGAGGCCAGACCGGTTGTGTGGCTGTACAATTCCGCCACCTGCTGGGCATTTCTGGTTATGCGCCTATACGAATGCATACTGTATATATCGATAACTACAGGGAGCTACTGCTGGTCAGGTTGCAGAGAAATTTTTTAATTGTCCATCCATAAGCTGAACATTTTTTCTATTAAACAGAAGCTGTGGAAGCCTCCTCTGGCACCAGTGTACCTCCTGTGTCCCATTCAAGCAGTGATGACAAGACCACGGCGTCTGACCAACAGAAGGAGACTCAACCGCCGGTCTCAAAGCCGGAGGATGCAGGTGAGCATACAGGGCAGGGCAAGTCTCTGCGGCATGCTGAGCTCCCCTATTTGTTACTAATTCTGCACCCATGGATTTCTGACTGATATATGATCAGAATTCTTAGACTACTGTTCACAAGTTTGGGGTCACCCAGACAATTTCATGTGTTCTATGAAAACTCACACTTTTATTCATCAAATTGCAAAATGAATAGAAAATGCAGTCAAGACATTGATGAGGTTAGAAATAATGATTTTTATTTGAAATAATTTTGTTCTTCAAACTTTGCTTTCATCAAAGAACCATTTGCAGCAATTACAGCCTTGCAGACCTTTGGCATTCTAGCTTCAATTTGTTGAGGTAATCTGAAGAAATTTCACCCCATGCTTCCTGAAGCTCCTCCCACAAGTTGGATTGGCTTGATGGGCACCTCTTATGTACCGTACGGTCAAGCTGCTCCCACAACAGCTCAATAGGGTTGAGATCCGGTGACTGGACACTCCATTACAGACAGAATACCAGCTGACTGCTTCTTCCCTAAAGAGTTCTTGCATAGTTTGGAGGTGTGTTTTGGGTCATTGTCCTGTTGTAGGAGGAAATTATCTCCAATCCAGAACTGTCCACAGGGTATGACATGGCATAGCAAAATGCAGCAATAGCCTTCCTTATTGAAAATCCCTTTTACCTTGTACAAATCTCCCACTTTACCAGCACCAAAGCAGCCCCAGACCATCACATTACCTCCACCATGCTTCACAGATGGCGTCAGGTCTGCTCACTTGTTCTGCGTCTCACAAATGTTCTTCTGTGGGATTCAAACACCTTAAACTTGGATTCGTCTGTCCATAACACTTTTTTTCAATCTTCCTCTGTCCAATGTATTTTGCTCATCATCATCATCATCATCATTATTGGCCAGTCTCAGATTTGGCTTTTTCTTTGCCACTTTGCCTAGAAGGCCAGCATCTCGGAGTTCCATCCTCACTGTGGACGTTGAGACTGGCGTTTTGCAGGTACCATTTAATGAAGCTGCCAGTTGAGGACCTGTGAGGCGTCCATTTCTCAAACTAGAGACTCTAATGTACTTGTCCTCTTGCTTAGTTGTGCACCGGAGCCTCCCACTTCTCTTTCTATTCTGGTTGGAGCCCCGTTTGTGCTGTTCTCTGATGGGAGTAGTACACACCGTTGTAGGAAATCTTCAGTGTCTTGGCAATTTCTCACATGGAATAGCTTTCATTTCTTAGAACAAGAATAGACTGTCCAGTTTCGGAAGAAAGTTCTCTTTTTCTAGCCATTTTGAGAGTATAATCGAACCCACAAATGCTGATGCTCCAGATACTCAACTAGCTCAAAGGAAGGCCAGTTTTATAGCTTCTCTAATCAGCACAACAGTTTTCAGCCATGCTAACATAATTGCACAAGGGTTTTGTAATCCTCAATTAGCCTTTTAACACGATTAGCTAACACATTGTACCATTAGAACACAGGAGTGATGGTTGCTGGAAATGGGCATCTGTACACCAATGTAGATATTCCTTTAAAAATCAGCCGTTTCCAGCTAGAATAGTCATTTACCACATTAATAATTTCTAGACTGTATTTTTGATTAATTTAACCGCTTGCCAACTGCCACAAGTACATTTACTGTGGCGGTCAGCCGTCGGTAGTCCTACGTCGCTCGCCCAGGAGCCTCCCCCAAGACTCTGCATTCACTATATCTGATCTCCCCATGACTCTGCATTCACTATATCTGATCTCCCCAGGAGCCTGCAGTCACTATATCTGGTCTCCCACAGTACCCAGAACTTTGAAATGCAATTCTTTTAGTAAATATAAATTGCTAAATATCTTTTCTCAGCCGTATATAGCAGTCTTGTGATTTCTGTTAGTGTCTGGTTAAAGCTTGTAGGAGGAGTTTTCATTCTCCTCTGTCCTATCAGGCTGAATGACTCCTGACCCTCTGTCTGGACAGCGCTGATTGGCCCTGTGCTGATCACATGCACCCTCCCAAGAAAAAAAAGAAACTCTGTAGAAATAGACATCAAACTGAGCATGTGCAGAGTTCCTCCAAGGCTCTTTACTATGTACTATCAGGAGATGGTTTGGGGACTGTGGAAGAAGGGGAGGATCAGAGAAGACAGGATCAAACAGCCTTTTTCCACAATGTAGAGGATTAACCCCTTAGGTTCCACAGTGAGTATAACAAGCATGCTTTGCTGCATATACAGACTGATTTTACTGTTGTGAGTTTAGTAACACTTTTTAAGGAGCACATAAGAATCTTTATCTGTCCAAAGTCACCTGACAAATCACACCAGTATGAATGGGGTGTAAAGGCTGGAAGTGTTTTGTTATTTGGCAACCATTTTGTACAATGTTTTGTTTTTTTCTGTTCCAGCTCCTGCGGAGGTGAAACCAGACAAGGGTCCTTCAGAGGCAGCCGAGACCCCGGGAATCGGGAAGACGCCCTCTAGGATGGTGACCAGACTACGGAATCCAGACAGCAAGTTAAGTCTGTTGAAGAATCACCAGTGCATTGCTGCAGCCCATGAAGCTAATAAGATTTATAAGGATGGCAGAGAGGTTTGTGTTTTGTGTCGGCCATGTTGATCCAGCTGCACTTAGTGGACTGACTTCTCCCCCCCCCCCTCTCCTCCGGTTCTTTTCTGGTGTCAGCTGAGTGACCGGGCCTACTCAATCTATCTTTATAAGTTTTAATCCCCTGTTTTCTGGTGTCTGGATTTTTCTAAGTAATATCCCCTAGGTATTGCCTGGGGCGGTGGAGGATTCCTTCCAGGATTGAGGTTTGAGGACTGTTCTGTGACTTTCACTACTTCTACCTTCTGCCTTTCCATCTTCCGCTCAGCGAATCAGGGGAGCCGTCTTAGGCTAAATCATGTCTCTTATATTCTTCTGTTTCTGTGAGTTTAATAATTCTTCTTGTAAGGATATGATGTTCATTGTAGAATAGATGCAAACTTTTTATTTGTAGGGGGTTGGAAGGCGCCCCAGTTTTGTGGGGTTAACATGCACCTGAGGTTTTGTATTAATAAACTGTGAGCAGGAGGGTTAGAGGCCTTGTCCTTGTTTCTCCCCAGGTAATGAAGAGAGTGTGTTTTATGAAGGGTCAGAATAGGTTTCTGTTTATACTTTGCACTCATGTTAGGAATTTCCTTTGTTTCTCTATATATCCCTCTATACTCTCAGCCCAGCTTATACCTATATTGTCTTTGCTCCTCTGCCTCTCTGTTCAGCACCAGAAATAGGAAATAGGCTTCATTCACAGTGTATACAACACTGTACTCCCATGCAAAGCCGGGGTTACCTGCATGAGGATGTATGGGTGTTGCATACAGTGGCTGTTTCCCAATAGACATCAATGAGACTTCCTGCAGGGGAATGCTGTGCAGGTAAACGCAGCCCTGCACGGGGCGTAAGGTAGTGTACGAATTGTCAGGGGTCTCCAAACCTTCTAAACAATGGGCCAGTTTACTGTCCTTCAGACTATGGGGGGGGGGGGGGGGGGCAGACTGTGGCCATTGGGAACAGAAGGTCTTTTTGCATCAGTGGGAGTAAACAATGCATCTTTGGTGTCAGTGGGAGTAATAATTCCCCATCATTGGTACTGGTGGAAGGAATAGGGTCCCATCATTGGTATTGGTGGAAGAAATAGTGCCCCATCATTGGCACTGGTGGAAGGAATAGTGCCCCATCATTGGTACTGGTAGAAGGAATAGCCTCCCATCATTGGTACTGGTGGAAGGAATAGTGTCCCATCATTGGTACTGGTGGAAGGGATAGTGTCCCATCATTGGTACTGGTGGAAGGGATAGTGTCCCATCATTGGTACTGGTGGAAGGAATAGTGTCCCATCATTGGTACTGGTGGAAGGAATAGTGTCCCATCATTGGTACTGGTGGAAGGGATAGTCTCCCATCATTGGTACTGGTGGAAGGAATAGTGCCCCATTATAGGTATTAGTTGGAGGAATAGCGTACCACATGTGACTCGCTCTGTTATGCTACCAGGTTGGGAAATCCATATAAATAACATAAACTTCGATTCCACGGACACATGAGGGGAGATTTGCTAAAACTGGAGAGTGCAAAATTTGTTGCAGCTCTGCATAGTAACCAATCCACTTCCAGGTTTCAAAGCAGCTGATTGGCTCCCATGCACAGCTGCACCAGATTTTACGCTCTCCGGTTTTAATAAATGAATTAACCCCATCCTTTACACAGGGCTCATCTTTTGCTCTTAGTGGCTGAACAGAAGGGCAGGGGAGGAAAAGTACCATATGGGGGGGGATTTTAGTACCCCCTGCATGGGCGCAGCCCAGGGTCACTATATGGAGGTATAACATTGCACACAATTTGTATTTCTTCCTGCAGTCTTGGATCCATTTCTGGGTGGCTGTTCCGTTTTTCTCTCCAGTATTGTTAGCAATCTCTTGCTGTAAAATTCACATCCATCGGTACAATATCCATCAGACCAGGAGCCCACACTGGGAAGATGAATGTAGAATTCTGGAAGTAGATTGTGAATGTATTTTCTTTCCAGTAGTAGTTTTAGATTTAAGTGACATCTGATCTTAGTCTTCTGGGACATGTATGCCATCCAGCGCCCTATTCCATGGCCACATGCTGCAGCGAGGGAGGAATCCAAGTCAGATTTTAGTTACTTTATTAACTTTCCATGAATTTGCTCTTACAGGTCCTGGTGGTGAATTCCCAAGGGGAGATCTCCCGGATGAGCACCAGAAAGGAGGTGGTGATGAGGGGCATTCTCAGCACCTATTTCAAACTGGGACAAGAGGGCAAGTACCGTGTTTATCACAATCAGTACACCACCAACTCCTACGCACTGAACAAGCACCAACACCGGGAGGACCACGACAAGCGCAGGCATTTGGCCCACAAGTTCTGCATGTCGCCCAACGGAGAGTTTAAGTGGAACGGCTCTGTGCACGGGTCCAAGGTACTGACCGTTTCCACGCTGAGGCTGACCATCGTTCAGCTGGAGAACAATATCCCGGCACCTTTCTTGCATCCCAATTGGGCCTCTCACAGGTAACGTATGCAGCGCTGTGAGTCCAAGATACCTGCGATTGGAAGCGTGGGATGTAACATGATTGGCTGTTCTCTCTGCAGATCCAACTGGATTAAGGCAGTCCAGATGTGCAGCAAACCCCGGGAATTTGCACTGGCGCTAGCAATACTGGAGTGTGCTATTAAACCTGTTGTCATGTTACCAATATGGAAAGATTGTTTGGGTCACACCAGGTAATGATTGTGTTAAAAACATTGAGTGTCATGTGGTCACTTGTTTCAGCAGGCGCCTGTCCTCCCATAATGTTGTTATTATACCCTATGCAGTGATGGGGAACCCTGGCACCCCAGATGAGTTGGAACTACATTTCCCATGATGCTCATGCACTCTGCAGTGTAGTTGAGCATCATGGGAAATGTAGTTCCAAAACATCTGGGGTGCCAAGGTTCCCCATCACTACCCCATATGTACATACATTTCCCATGATCCCCATATGTACATACATTTCCCATGATGCTCATGCACTCTACAGTGTAGTTGAGCATCATGGGAAATGTAGTTCCAAAACATCTGGGTTGCCAAGGTTCACCATCACTACCCCATATGTACAATGTACATTTACGTTTTCTTTTACAGGTGGCGGGAGGTATGGCCCCACCGCCAGAACCTCACCAGCATCTCTGTCCCACCAAAGAGACTGGAACTGAAGCCTCTTCCTCCGGCTCACCACAAAGCCCATGGAGGACCAGAAGGTCTCCAATGGACTCTCTGGTTTAGGAAACCGAAAGTGACGAGTGCTGTCATCACTTGCGATTTCCCTGGATGTAAACTGCGCCATTTTTAAATCTTAAAGTGGAGTTCCGGCCACAAAAATAACATTTCAATAAACATACCCCGGGACAGTCAGGGCTAGTACATTCCACAATGGATAGCCTCTGATCTGTCCCGGTTCGCTCTTACCTGCAAGAAGAAATACTCACTTTTAAAATTTCTTCTCCAGCGTTGCCATCTCTCTTGTGGGCAGCTGAAGCCAGCGCGATCCTCTTCCGTGTCTTCTTCTCCCAGAATGCGCCTGCACCGGCCCCTCTCGTCACTTCCGCTGCGACGCCGCATTCTTTCACAGCTTCTGGGCATGTCCAGAAGCTGTTTTAGCAGCGTCGCCCCGGAAGTGACGAGAGGGGCCGGTGCAGGCGCATTGATTCCTGGGAGCGATGACGTTCAGCTCCCAGGAATCATTGCAAAGCGGAAGTAACGGCGCGGGCCGTGCGGCCGAGGGAGGAAGTGGAAAGAAGGTATTTTTTTTCTGCAATTACAAGGTAAGTAAAAAAAAAAAAAAAATCCTAACTACCCATTTCTTTTTCAGGTGAGCTATAGCAAGCGGATGGCCCAAAATCGACTATGTCGATTTTGTGGCCGGAACTCCGCTTTAAAGGTTAGAGTTCCAGCCTGGGGAAAAAAAAAAATTAAAGTCAGCAGCTACAAATACCTGTCCAAGGATTCCATGATGTTGGCAACTCAAACCGATGTGTCCATCAGCTCGGGGTGCAGGCGCCGGCACTTCCACTAAGGGAAACAGGCTGTGAAGCCGCGAGACTTTACTTCCTGCTTCCTATTGCGCAAGCGCAATTCGCGCTGGATGACCGGGGGGCGCAGAAAGGTGCCAAATCTGGCAGCGGGGGTGGGGCCGGAAAGGTGTCAAATGTGGCAGCGGGGGGGGGGGGGGAATAAGTGATCCTCCCCTTTTGGGTGGGGCTCTGCTTTAAAAGCATTTGATCACATCTGTCTTGGTGTAATCAGATGATTTAAGGGCAGAGGAGACATCTGGGGCCTAATAGACCCCAGATCTTTCCATAAAGAGTGCCGGTCACTGCCTATTGCTGTCATAAGTGATAGTTACATTCCTTGTGACTGCAATAAAAAATAAAATAAAAAACACTTTTAAAGCACCCTCGTCCCCCTATGCTTGCGTCCCGCATGCATATGTAAGCGTAAATTGCACCACGCTTGAGGTATTGCCGCGAACGCCAGAGTGAGAGTAATACATGAAGCGGAAGACCTTCTCTGAAATTCTAAACTGGGTAACCTGTAATGCTTTTAATGTGTCTCCTGTGGAGATATTTAAATATCGTAGTTTTGTGCCATTCCACAAGCGACATGTTTGTATCTATTTACTTGCGTAACACCATATTGTTTTTTTTTTTTTTTACCAAAAATTAGGTTATTTATTGAGCTTTGAAAAAAACCGTAACAACCGCCATTTTGTTCTCTAAGGCCTCTGCTAAAAAAAAAAAAAAAAAATGTATAGAAGTTATTATCTATGAAAAAAATGCTGATTTTTAAATGTAAATAAGTGTCAGAAAAGGCCTAATCTTCAAGTGGATAGCAGTGTCCAGCACAGAGTGAAAATATGGTGACCCAAGGATACACTGCCTGGGCATTGAGGGATACACACTATAATACCAAAAGTATTGGGACGCCTGCCTTTACACACAGATGAACTTAAATGGCATCCCAGTCTTAGTCCGTAGGGTTCAATATTGGGTTGGCCCACCCTTTGCAGCTATAACAGCTTCAACTCTTCTGGGAAGGCCGTCCACAAGGTTTAGGAGTGTCTATGGGAATGTTTGACCATTTTTCCAGAAGCACATTTGTGAGGTCAGGTACAGATGTTGGAGAGGAGGCCTGGCTCACAGTCTCCACTCTTAATTCTTCCCAAAGGTGTTCTATTGGGTTGAGGTCAGGACTCTGTGCAGGTCAGTCAAGTTCCTCCTCCCCAAACTCCCTCATCCATGTCTTTATGGACCTTGCTTTGTGCATTGGTCCAAACCATTTGGTGGAGGGGGGGATTATGGTGTGGGGGTTGTTTTTCAGGGGTTGGGCTTGGCCCCTTAGTTCCAGTGAAGGGAACTCTTAAGGCGTCAGCATAACAAGACATTTTGGACAATTTCATGCTCCCAACTTTGTGGGAGGAGTTTGGGGATGGCCCCTTCCTGTTCCAACATGACTGCACACCAGTGCACAAAACAAAGTCCATAAAGACGCCACGTTTTATCATTAAAGAGATATTAAAGTTTTTTTTTTTTTTTTTTACAAAAATAACAAACGTGTCATACTTTCCTGCTCTGTAGTAATGGTTTTGCACGGAGCAGCCCCGATCCTCTTCTTGGGTCCACTGCCGGTGCTTCTGGCTCCTCCCCATTGACCAGTGCCTCCAATAGGAAGCTGCTTGTGTGTGGCTACTGGTGCTCGCTCCGGAGTGCCGCTCTGTGCTTCGATAAGACCCACAGAGCTGCGGCACGGCCCCACCCCAGCTCTCTTCTTATTAGCTCATTGGCTGTTATTGACAGTAGTCGGAAGCCAATGTCTCCCGCTGCTGTCTTAGCCAATGAGGAAAGAGAGACCCGGGGCAGCCGAGGCTCCTGTGCATTTCATTGGATCACGATAGGGCTCAAATAAGTTTTAGGGGTGGGAGCAGCACATACAAGGTTTTTTTTCTACCTTCATGCATAAAACCTGCAGCCTTTACAACCACTTGTAAAGCTGCTCTTGAGTTCCGATTAGTGAGATGATGTCTTCATCTGCTGCAGGCAGGAAGAAGCATTTCCTCAGTCACCTCTCACCCAGTGATCAGACTGCAACATTGTACCTTCATAGCAAATCACAAAGTAAGAGGCAGCAGCAGTGGGATGATCTGTGTCAAACATAAAATCAAAACCTGCACATATGCCTGGATTTACGAAAATGTGTCATCCTCAGCCACCATCTCCTTCCAGGAATTAAATGGTGACAATGAATGATGCATAAAGAATGTAGGCTGCTCCTGGTGGTCATGATGGAGACATTTTTTAGGATAAGGGCTCAGGCAATTTAACTTTTACTGGCATCGTTTCCCGGTGAATGTTCGAGGCATTTACAGCGTGTTATTTGTCCAGGTTACGGAGGATGACATCCATGGAAAGAGAAGAGAAGGACAAAGGGAAGAAGAAGGAGCGGAAGCAGGAGGAGGAGGAAACGATGCAGCAGGCGACTTGGGTCAAGTACACGTTCCCCATAAAACATCAGGTATTGGGCCTTCCAGGGTTTGAGCTATAGGGAAGAGTTGTGAATACATATACCAGAGCCTTTTCTTTTTCTCCTTTTTTAAGGTTTGGAAACAAAAGGGAGAGGAGTACAGAGTCACCGGCTACGGAGGGTGGTGCTGGATCAGCAAAACTCACGTGCACCGATTTCTAACGCGTCTTCCTGGGAACACCAACGTGAACTATAGGAAGATGTTGGGTGAGCTGGAAAGCCTTCTGTCTGTATGTAAGAGATTATTCTTATTTCTATCGGGGTGTTTAATGTAAATGAATCTTTCCAGAAAAGAGCAGTGAAAATGCTGAAAGCAAGATGGATGTTGATTCCCCCAAGGCGGAGGAGAGCAAACCGGATCCACCACCAGTAAAGGCCGTGAAAAAAGAGGAGGAGGAGGAGGACCAGAGGGACCAAATTAAACAGCAGATTGAGGCCAGTGAGAGGGAACATTTGATGGACCAGGACACTGGGCCTGCGGAGAAAGGTACAGTCCATTAAAAAAACAACCCACAGACATCCTTCAGCCTGCTTTATTTCTGAGGGTGTTCCTCTTTGATTAAATTGTGTGTTCCATGTGTCCCCAAAAATCTAATTTCCTCTTTGGTTCATTGACGGACACAGCTCCTGATTTTCATGACCATTGGGTTATATAAACAGCCCCCTACAGGAATAGGACACTGGGCAGGGGGTATACTTCCTCTCTCTGCTATAGGTACTCAGTTTTCTTCTAACTAGTCAGGAGTAAGGACCTAGTTCCTTGCTGGGATCTCTGGTCCTGGCAATATTTTCTCCTTGATTTTTCCTGTGAGATCTCCAATCAACTGCCGGATTGGGTGACGGGCTGGATAATCTACCGTATTTTCCGGCGTATAAGACGACCCCCCCCTAATTTTCATCTACCGGTAATACTTATACTTCGGTTACCTTGGAGATATTATACTCGGCGTATAAGACGACCCCCCATTTTTGGGGGATTTTTTTGAGGTTCAAAAGTAGTCTTATACGCCAGAAAATACAGTAGATTCAGTATATGAAATAGAGATAATCAGCGCTCAGATCCTTAAAGATGGTGGACCACCCAATAATTGGAAGAATAAATATGTAAAACACGTAGTAACAGATGTAGTAAAAAAAATTGATGATGCAGCAGTATAAAAAAATCACAATAAATATCCGCAGTGTAGTATAAAAGATGCCATGATCAGTTAACGGTCATAAATGGATAGAATAAATGCATAAAAAGTATACTATAGATAGAATAAAGTGATAAGTGCAGAAATGGTGATAAACTACTAAGCACCAGTAGCTGAAAATGTGACGGTGATTCAGCTACATAAAATAAGTATAGACAAAATATAAATCCAAATGTGAAATATAGTGAAGATATTGATGGAAAAAAAAATTAACACTATAAATCCAGAAAGTCTCAATAAAATAAATTATATATAGATATATTCATGTGCTAATATATACAAGTGCTGATATTAAACGTGAATCAATGAAGTGCTAGAAAGTCCATAAAAAAATTTAGTGACTATAAGAAGATGATTCCGGTGAATAAGTAGAGTGCTCAAACATCCAAAAAAAGATCAAGTGGCTAAAAAGATAAAACAATAATTCCGGTGACAGCCAGGTGCAGTGGTAGGTGAGCTAAAAAAATCCAGCATTGAGTGTAATGGCCGCTCACCTCCATTAACACTCAAATGAGCGTTTAGTTGCAATCGTTCACCATATAGGACCTCTTGATCTTCTCCAGTAAGTATAATGCTTATATATGCCGACAATCTTATGGTATTCTCCAAACAATATGCAGTGCTTTAAGGTGTGTGTGTGTGTGTATATATATATATATATATATATATATATATATATATATATATATATATATATATATATATATATATATATATATATATATACACATATACATACATACACATTATATATATATATATATATATATATATATATATATATATATATGGGTCTCAGCAATGGTAAACTGTATAATCCTTTTCTTTTTTTTTTTTTTTTTTTTTAACGCAGGTTAAGTTACAGTATAGCTGTGAAGTGCTGTTCTGTCGTTCCCCCTGCAAATAATAAATTGCTTCCTACTATCCCTGTCTGTTCTGAAACAAAACAGCCGACAGGGACGCTTGGTCTCAAACAGGTAAAAAAAAAAATTTATAATCCTTTCCTTTTTTAAGCGATATCCTCCTTTAACCACGGTATGTCATCAATTTCTGGGACATTCACTCATTGCGATTGAAATATAAGAGGGAAACTCTCATGGTGCAGTAAATCAGGGTAAAATTTTAATCAAAAAATGCAGATAACTTGCAGTTAGATACAGGAAGATGCGTAGAACAAACACAGAACCGCCGAGGGTAGTCAACCCCTTGAGAAAGTCACGTGGTTTGTGACGCAACGCGTCGGGAGAAGCCGTGGTGACGTCACTTCCGGTCTACGGCCGAGACCGGAAGTATCGGAGTAATACCGCATCAAAAAATGCAGATAACTTGCAGTTAGATACAGAAGGATGCGTAGAACAAACACAGAACCGCCGAGGGTAGTCAACCCCTTGAGAGTCACGTGGTTTGTGACGCAACGCGTCGGGAGAAGCCGTGGTGACGTCACTTCCTGTCTACGGCTGAGACCGGAAGTATCGGAGTATACCGCATCAGCGGTTCTGTGTTTGTTCTACGCATCTTCCTGTATCGAACTGTAAGTTATCTGCATTTTTTGATTAAAATTTTACCCATATTTACTGCACCATGAGAGTTTCCCTCTTATATTTTAATCGCAATGAGTGAATGTCCCAGAAATTGATGACATATCGTGGTTAAAGGAGGATATTGCATAAAAAGGAAAGGATTATACAGTTTACCATTGCTGAGACCCATATATATATATATATATATATATATACCTTGAAGTACTGCATATTGTTCCAGAATACCATAAGATTGTCGGCATATACAGGTCCTTCTCAAAAAAAATGAGCATATTGTGATAAAGTTCATTATTTTCTGTAATGTACTGATAAACATTAGATTTTCATATATTTTAGATTCATTACACACAACTGAAGTAGTGCAAGCCTTTTATTGTTTTAATATCGATGACTTTGGCTTACAGCTCATGAAAAACCCAAAATTCCTATCTCAAAAAATTAGCATATCATGAAAAGGTTCTCTAAACGAGCTATTAACCCAATCATCTGAATCAACTAATTAACTCTAAACACCTGCAAAAGATTCCTGAGGCTTTTAAATACTCCCAGCCTGGTTCATTACTCAAAACCGCAATCATGGGTAAGACTGCCGACCTGACTGCTGTCCAGAAGGCCATCATTGACCCCTCAAGCAAGAGGGTAAGACACAGAAAGAAATTTCTGAAGGAATAGGCTGTTCCCAGAGTGCTGTATCAAGGCACCTCAGTGGGAAGTCTGTGGGAAGGAAAAAGTGTGGCAGAAAACGCTGCACAACGAGAAGAGGTGACCGGACCCTGAGGAAGATTGTGGAGAAGGACCGATTCCAGACCTTGGGGGACCTGCGGAAGCAGTGGACTGAGTCTGGAGTAGAAACATCTAGAGCCACCGTGTACAGGCGTGTGCAGGAAATGGGCCACAGGTGACGCATTCCCCAGGTCAAGCCACTTTAGAACCAGAAACAGCGGCAGAAGCGCCTGACCTGGGCTACAGAGAAGCAGCACTGGACTGTTGCTCAGTGGTCCAAAGTACTTTTTTCGGATGAAAGCAAATTTTGCATGTCATTCAGAAATCAAGGTGCCAGAGTCTGGAGGAAGACTGGGGAGAGGGAAATGCCAAAATGCCTGAAGTCCAGTGTCAAGTACCCACAGTCAGTGATGGTCTGGGGTGCCATGTCAGCTGCTGGTGTTGGTCCACTGTGTTTTATCAAGGGCAGGGTCAATGCAGCTATCAGGAGATTTTGGAGCACTTCATGCTTCCATCTGCTGAAAAGCTTTATGGAGATGAAGATTTCATTTTTCAGCACGACCTGGCACCTGCTCACAGTGCCAAAACCACTGGTAAATGGTTTACTGACCATGGTATTACTGTGCTCAATTGGCCTGCCAACTCTCCTGACCTGAACCCCATAAAGAATCTGTGGGATGTTGTGAAGAGAAAGTTGAGAGACGCAAGACCCAACACTCTGGATGAGCTCAAGGCCGCTATCGAAGCATCCTGGGCCTCCATAACACCTCAGCAGTGCCACAGGCTGATTGCCTCCATGCCACGCTGCATTGAAGCAGTCATTTCTGCAAAAGGATTCCCGACCAAGTATTGAGTGCATAACTGAACAGAATTATTTGAAGGTTGACTTTTTTTGTATTAAAAACACTTTTCTTTGTCGGATGAAATATGCTAATTTTTTGAGATAGGAATTTGGGTTTTCATGAGCTGTATGCCAAAATCATCAATATTAAACCAATAAAAGGCTTCACTACTTCAGTTGTGTGTAATGAATGTAAAATATATGAAAGTCTAATGTTTATCAGTACATTACAGAAAATAATGAACTTTATCACAATATGCTCATTTTTTGAGAAGGACCTGTATTAGCATTATACTTACTGGAGAAGATCAAGAGGTCCTATATGGTGAACGATTGCACCTAAACGCTCATTTGAGTGTTAATGGAGGTGAGCGGCCATTACACTCAATGCTGGATTTTTTTTTTAGCTCACCTACCACTGCACCTGGCTGTCACCGGAATTATTGTTTTTATCTTTTTAGCCACTTGATCTTTTTTTGGACGTTTGAGCACTCTACTTATTCACCGGAATCATCTTCTTATAGTCACTACATTTTTTTATGGCCTTTCTAGCACTTCATTGATTCATGTTTAATATCAGCACTTGTATATATTAGCACATATCTATATATATATATATATATATATATATATATATATATATATATATAATATTTTGAGACTTTCTGGATTTATAGTGTTAATTTTTTTTCATCAATCTCTTCACTATATTTCACATTTGGATTTATATTTTGTCTATACTTATTTTATGTAGCTGAATCACCGTTACATTTTCAGCTACTGGTCCTTAGTAGTTTATCACCATTTCTGCACTTATCACTTTATTATATCTATAGTATACTTTTTATGCATTTATTCTATCTATTTATGACCGTTGACTGATCATGTCATCTTTTATACTACACTGCGGATATTTTTTTACTGCTGCATCATCAATTTTTTTTTTACTACATCTGTTACTACGTGTTTTACATATTTATTCTTCCAATTATTGGGTGGTCCACCCATCTTTAAGGATCTGAGCGCTGATTCTCTCTATTTCATATATTATTGTGGTATGTGGTGACTACTGAATTGGCTGCTTAGTCCTTGGTGTTCCACTATTTATAAATAATTTGTTTTTTCGTCTCCTACGTCTTATACCTACTGGTAGCGCATAGGTTTATCCCTTTTACAATCTAGATTCAGTGGTCACCCCAGTCTGGCCAGCGAGCGCGCACAGACCTCAGCTCTGCGTTAGGTCGGCCGCGACACAGCCCCAATGGACAAGGGCTGGTCTACGAGTTAAATGCCTCGCAAGGTCGCATATGACTGGGTCTCAGCCCGAGACGCAGCGTTCCTCCTGGCCGACAGCCCCCCATTTAAATGGAGAGGAGGTTCTGGTTCTGGCTACTGGTATGGTGGCTAACTGCCCCCTTTCCCCCTGGAGGGGTTTTGGGGGTGGACATGGGCCCCTCCTTGGGATGGTCGGACCTTCAGGTTCCTGTCAGGCGCCTCCCCATCCTACCTACCATCCTATTCGGGTCCCAACCATCTATTGATGCACTGACGGTGGTCCTGTAGTTCTGTAGGTACCGGTTGGAGGTGGCTTTGGGGCAATGGGCTAGCAAAGAGCGCTCCCGCCTTCCCCTGCCTCATCTGTCTCATCAGATCCTGAATCTGATTTAGCCGCCGTGGACGTGGGTCACCCTACTGGGTCTGTGACCACACTCCTGGAGTCCTCAGATAGGCAGGATGATTCCTCCACATCTGCAACCGCGCACGAAAAGGCGCTGGTGGAAGCACTGATTGTATCCGTGCATGAGACCTTGGAGATGGAGGACGCAGCTGCGACGGTGGCGCAGGTTTCACTTTGGCACTCACAAGCCATCTAGAGCGGCAAAGGTGTTTTCTTTCCCTGCCTATTTTGACAGAATTGTCGCTAAAGAGTGGGGACGACCAATGCGTCCGCTCGGGGTCCCTAAGCAATTTACTAGGCGTTAACCCCTATAAGGAGTCCCTTATTAAGAAGTGGACTGTTTCATCGGTGGTGGACCCTCTGGTTTCCAGATTGAACAAGGCAACCATGATTCTGGTTGAAGAGTCCCTGGCCTTTTCAGGATCCGGCTGACAGGAAGGCGGAGGCTGTGGCCCGCAATATGTACACTTTGGCTGGTTCAGCACTGAGGCCGGTAGTCACCATTGCCCTGGTGTCACAAACTGACCAAGAGGGCTAAGCTTTTACACCACGATCTGGAGGGAGAACAGCTCCCCGCTGCCTTTGCTGAGCTGGCAGACCAGCTTGTCCAGGGGCTGCAGTTTCTGTAGCTCAGCTCCGTTTCGGTAGTGGTCCTTCTGCGTGTCTTTTGGCTTAAATACTGGTCTGCGGACCTGACTTCTAAAACGGCTTTGACTGATCTCCCCTTTCAAGGGGATCGGCTGTTTGGGGCTACCCTGGATGACATCATTAAAAGGTCTCACAGGGGGAAAGAGTACTTTTCTTCCACAGGCTACTAAGGACAAGGAACCTCGTCATAGACTTAGGCCCTCCTTCTTGGCTCGTAAGAAGTTTTTTCGGCCCTCAGGATCAACTAACAAGGGCTCAAAGCCTTTCAGGGCCTCATCTGGAGGATCCAAGCGAACCTGGTCTGACTAGCCGAGAGTGGGCTTCTCCAGACCCGTCGACAAGGCTCCTTCAGCATAAGGGTGCGCCCTCACCCGTATTGGGGGTGGGGAGACGTCTTTGCTGGTTTCCAGACTCATGGACTTCCCTGGTACATGACAAGTGGGTCCACAAAGTCATTCGGTACAGCTACAAGACCTGTTACTTCAAGGGGTGATTGTCCCGGTTCTGACTTTGGAACGTTTTCAGGGTTTTTACTCAAACCTGTTTACGGTTCCCAGGAAGGAAGGCAACGTGCATCCAATCCTGGACCTCAAGACGCTGAACTGGTTTGTGCGGGTGCAGAATGTCAGGATGGAGTCCAATCGCACAGTGGTGGCATCCCTGCATTAGGGAGATTTTCTTGCCTCTATTGACATCAAGGATGCTTACATTCACATTCCAATATGTGAATACCTGCGCTTCCTCCGTTTTTTTAGTTTGTGGCGTTACCCTTTGGTCTTGCCTCTGTTCCTCGGGTCTTTACAAAAGCGTTAGCCCCAGTGTTAGCATTGTTACGCCAACAGGGGATCGTGGTACTCATACTGCTCTGGTGGAAAACCTGTAAATCGCCATACGAACTCTGCGGAAGATTGGCTGGATTCTGAATTTCCAAAAGTCTGCTCTGACTCTGGACTCGGCCTTAACCAGTGTGCTCCTTCCTCTGGGAAAACTCCAGAAATTGCAGGCTGCCATTCATCTCTTGCTGTCCAGCAGATGGTCATCCCTCCGGACTTGCATGCGGGTGCTGGGCCTGATGGTGTCCACCTTTTGAGGCGGTTCTGTTTGCACAGTTCCATCCGAGGTCCCTGCAAAGTGAGATTCTGGCCAAATGGGACAAGACTCCGCAGTCTCTGGACAATCAGATCCGGCTGACTCGGGGAATGAAGGAGTCCCTGATATGGTGGCTTCTTTCCCTGGCACTTCGGCTGGGCAAATCCTTCCTCCCCTTGTATTGGACAGTGGTCACCATGAATGCCAGGCTGTCCGGCTTGGGAGGCGGCGTCCGGAAAAATTCTGCTTAGGGGATCTGGACACTGGAAGAGTCCAGACTACCGATCAATGTCTTGGAACTCCGAGCACTCAGACTGTGTCTGGACCATTGTACGGTTTGTCTTCCGGCATGTCCAGTGCGCATTTAATCGGACAATAGGGCTGTGGCTTATGTCAATCACCAAGGGGGCACAAAAAGTGTCCCGGCAGCTCTGAAGGTAGCCAGCATTCTAAGGTAGGAAGAACGGTTCATTTCAGCCGTCTCCACCATACACTTTCCCGGGGTGGAAAACTGGCAGGCGGATTACCTCAGTCGGCAGGCGTTGGACCAAGGGTAGTGGTCCCTTCATCTGGAGTTGTTTCATCTGTTGATGTCTCGGCTCAACAAAAAGGTGCAAAGGTTTGTGGCTTCCTCTTATCGGGGGGGGGGGGGGGGGTTGAACAGAAATTAGCCTTAAGTACCATCAAGGGCCAGGTGTCGGCTTTGGCGGTCTTCTTCAAACGACCCTTTGGCCATACACTCCCTGGTGCGTAACTTTCTTCAAGGGGTCCGACATTTGGTTCCTCCAGTTCGGTCTCTGTTGCCACCTTGGGACCTCAATTTTGTGCTTTTGGTCCTCCAGAAGCCTCCCTTTGAGAATCTTCGAGAGATTTCCTTGCTTACGCTGTCTCAGTAGGTGGCTTTTATGGTGACTATCACCTCTGTGCGCAGGGTGTCGCAACTGGTGCGTTATCCTGTCGTTCACCTTACTTGGTGATTCACAGAGATAAGGTGGTTCTTCACCCCTGTCTGTCATTCCTCCCAAGGGTTGTCTCTAACTTTCATTTGAATGAAAACATTGTGTTGCATTCCCTGTGCCCCAGACCAAAACATCTGAAGGAAATTGCCTTGCATGGCTTGGTTGGGGTCTGGGCAATTAGGGTGTACCTGGCAGCTACGGAGTCTTTTAGGAAGTCAGACTCACTATTTGTGCTCATGGATGGGCCTCAGAAAGGGTTGTCCACTTCCTCTGCGACCATTTCCAGATGGATGAGACAGACAGTGTATCAGGCCTATTCCATCAAGGGTCAGGTTCCTCCTTTTTCTGTCAAGGCGCACTCTACTCGCGCACTTATTGCCTTTTGGGCTTTCCGTCATCAGGCATCAGTGAGGCAGGTTTGCAAGGCAGCCACCTGGTCGTCAGTGCACACTTTAACAAAGTTCTATAGTGTGGATGTTTGGATGCTTCTTTTGGCCACAAGGTTTTGTAGGCTGCTGTTTAGGGGACCTGATCTTCTTTGAGAATGTATTGTTTTTTTCAGGTGGGCTCCAGTTGTTTTTCGGTAGAGCTCCTGTTGCCTGGTTGGCTATTTAGCCTTGGAAATATTTTTGCTGTTCCCTTCCCTCATGTTAAACACTGCTTTGAATGTCCGAAGATTTCAGGAGCGGTGTCCATCAATGAACAAAAGAGAAAATGACATTTTTGACTTACCGTGAAATCCATTTCTCTGATGTTCATTGACGGACACAGCACCCACCCCTCTGTGGAGTTGTAATTCTTCTAACACTGCTTGTAACAAAAATGAGTAACTATAGCAGAGAGAGGAAGTATACCCCTTGGGACTGCCCATAGGCGTAGCCAGTTTTTCTGCCTAGCGTCCTACTCCTGTAGGGGGGCAGTATAACCCAATGGTCATGAAGATCCGGAGCAGTGTCCGTCAATGAACATCAGAGAAATGGATTTTACAGTAAGTCAAAAATCCTAATATTTTGGATTGAGTTGTTCAGGGATAGCTATGCCACACCAAAGCTCACCACTTTACCTCCCCACCGCTCTTTTCCTCTGAGACGGAAATCCAAGGGTTGATAAAATCGTCATCCTTGCATAGCTTGGTGGGGGAAGGTTTCAAAAGACTGTCATTTTGTCCATTGATTCTCTTGATAGGTAAACTGTTTTACTCATATGTAGGGCATGGTGTATCTCAGGACTGCATGACCTTGCCTGTTTGTCTAAATCAGGGTTCTCCAAGCAAAGGGCCAGTTTACAGTCCTTCAAACTTTAGAGTGGTTGGACTGTGGCCAGGGGGGAGTAGAAAATGTCCTAGTGTTGCTGGAAGTAAAAAGTGTCCCTTCTTTGGTATTAGTGGGAGGAACGTTTCCCCCGTCGGCGGTGGCGGTGGGAGGAACGTTTCCCCCTGTCGTCGGCGGTGGGAGGAACGTTTCCCCTCTGTCGTCGGCGGTGGGAGGAACGTTTCCCCTCTGTCGTCGGCAGTGGGAGGAACGTTTCCCCCTGTCGTCGGCGGTGGGAGGAACGTTTCCCCCCGTCGTCAGCGGTGGCAGTGGGCGGAACGGTTCCCCCGACCAGAAACCACTGGTCTAAATCATTCATTGGAGAGTTTTTGAGTGTTTTGGGGTTTGAGTCACAACACAGGCTATTCATAGTAAAGTATCACAAATGTATATTCGTGCTTAGATGGCTGAAGGCAGTAAATAATTTTTTTATATTTACATTTTTAAAAAATCAGAAAACGCTGCACAATAAATTAAACAAAAATTAGTCTGCGCAGTCCTAAAACAATAAAACAGCTGGTTGCAAGCTAACCACAACACTACTACAATAATATAATTCCTAAAAATCAGTGTAGAGCTACCCAAATATTATAAATGAAAAATCCAAATTAAAATTCAAATAAAATATGTAGCTGTAACGGAACCGCGACCCACACTGTTTGTGGGCTTCTGTCGGTATACGGCTTCATCCAGCCTTGAACATAGAAACTGTATCAGATATTCCAGCCGCCCTACATACAAAACAAGCCTGAACTTAGCTTGTATGGGTCTGAAAACAACTTACTCCTTTATTGAACAAGAAACATAATTTTTATATACTTGAGAAATATGTCAGTCACTACATGAACTATGATCCAAATATTTACCCAAAACATCACACAATGGTTGGATAACAAGGTACAGCTGGCTCATGGCTAATCCCATCTAGACAAGGTTATCATTACCATGCTAATTAACTCAGCACACTTAAATCAGACTGGAAGACCAGACTGCCGGCAACAAGACTAAAACAAAATACAAAATAAAACATTATTAGAAGAGAAAATCAGCATAATTACGATGTGTGGAAGACAGGCCGTTGAGCTGATATTAGCATCTTCTAGGCGTCTGACTGTGTGAAGCCTTATTGGCAATAGCCAGCTAGGCCTAGCGTCCCAGAGTCTTCATATATTCTTTGAGACATATTGTTGACAAATATTACTGTCCCATTTGAGTAATCCAAACCATATACTCAGTGTCCATTAAGTCCATCATTTTCTTGGCCACCCTGTGTCCCTAATAGACACAGGGTGACTTACATAAAAGAGGGGCCTAGGGACCTGAGACAGGGATTTCCCAACCTCTCTAAGGTAAGCTGGGTTCCCCAGGTCCCCCAACCAAAGTGACTACCGTCATAGTAGCAAATCAGCATAAAGATACCATCAAACTAATCATACAAAACGTGCAGCATGCATACTAGAATGACCGTGCGCAACTCTTCATAGGACATTTGTGTGAAAAACAAACCAAATCCAATGTGTAAAAAAAGTCCAAAGTGATCCATTTCCTTTAAAAGTAAACCATTCGTGATCTTCTCCCCAGACTTCCCAGTATGCTATGAACAAAAACATTCCACCTCGTGGCATATAAATCTGCTCACCTCAAGGTAGTGATCTCAGTGGTTAAGAGGTCAAAATCGCAGGTTCCCCAGCTGGGGTATAAATGATGGTAGGATTTTCTCTATCCCTGCTCCAAAGATCATCCCCAGCTCATGACCCAGGTATAGGAACATAAAAACAGTAGGGAACTAACTAATAGTGCTCACTGATGGGCTTTTTATTAAAAACAAGTAAATGTATAAAAACACCCTCGCAAATAGAAAAGAAAATCACTGCTCCGCATCATAATAAATAAATAAATAAATATATATATACACACACACTTACACACTCCATTAGATATGAATCAACTCCTACAGACCGTTCGTTGACTGCAAGATATCCTATGTCCGGCCCAGTAAGTGTGCAATGCTCTGCCCCCTATGTGTGTTAGGTAAACAATTCTACTGAAGTCCCAGTTGGCGGACGTAACACATGAGTAGTGCTGCCCTGTTTTATATGATTTATATCAGTGGTCTCCAAACTGTGGCCCCTTGCTTTCCTTTATTTAGCCATTGGAGCACTATTTCTCCCACTGATACGAGGCACTATTCTTCCCACTGACACCAAGGATTGAGCACTACTTCTCCCACTGACACCAATGATGGGGCGTTATTCCTCCCGCTGACACCAATGATAGGGCACTATTTCTCCCGCTGACACCAATGATGGGGCACTATTCCTTGCATTGACACCAATGATGGGGCACTATTCCTTGCATTGACACCAATGATGGGGCACTATTCCTTGCATTGACACCAATGATGGGGCACTATTCCTCCCACTGACACCAATGATGGGACACCATTCCCCTCACTGATGCTAATGATGGGGCGCTATTCTTCCCACTGACACCAATAATGGGGCGTTATTCCTCCTGCTGACACCAATGATAGAGCACTATTTTTCCTGCGGACACCAATGATGGGGCACTATTCCTCCCGCTGATACCAATGATGGGGCACTATTCCTCCCACTGAGACCAATGATTCCTGCTGCTGACGCCAACGATGGAGCACTATTCCTACTACTGATGAAAATGGTGGGACACTATTCCTCCCATTGACACCAATAATGGGGTGCTATTCCTTCCACTGACACCTATGATGGGGCTTTACTCCTCCCACTGACACCTATGAGTGGGCACTATTTCTCCCACTAACACCAAGGATGGGGCACTTTTCCTCCCGCTGACACCAACAATGGAGCACTATTCCTCCCACTGTCAATGGTGGGACACTATTCCTGGCGGAGCTCTATACCGCCCACTGATACCAATGATTAAGCATTAAGAATACCCTTAATACCAAAGATGGGACATTGTCTACTCCCACTCGCCATAGTCAGGCCCCTCTAAAATCTGAAGCACAGTAAACTGACCCTTTTGTTTATAAAGTTTAGAGACCCCTGATTTATATTTAGTGCTTTACATTGTCTTATTAATTGTGTGCAAGTGCCCATCCCTGTCCCAGGTCCTGTGTAATTGTGGAAATGTGTTCTTTGTCACCCTGTTTTCAGTAACATTAAAGAGGAAGGAAACTTCCATCTTTGTTTTACCTATAGGGAAAGCCCATATTAAGGCTTACTTATAGGTAATATAAATAACTCCTAAACTTGCACCGTTTAGGAGATATTTACTGACCTAGCAGCCAGTTACGTCACTGGCACATGCGCTCTGAAGGTATGGTCGCCCGTGGGGTTTCTTCAGAGCAGTGTGACTGGCAGCTTCAGCGCGCATGTGCGGGAGTGATGTCACCGCGGCTCCAGTCGGAACCCGGAAGGAAGACCGGGTATAGATGGACGCTGACTCCAGTGATGGCATCACTGGAGCGCTTCGTTTTTAGGTAAGTTTAACATGATGTGCTAGTATGCGATGCAGGCAAGTAAAAAAAAAAAAAAAGTGCAGCAGTTTACAACCGCTTTAACAAATTTTATCTTGTGGTTTTCACCTTTTTATTTTAATTTTTCCTCATCTTTTGCAGATCAAGAAGATTTTGAGCAGGTCAAGGAAGAGCCAATGGAGGTGGAATCCTCATCACCTGGAAAAGAGGAGACCTTTCCCGACGCGGATTTGATAAATGTCAGCCTTGGCTTTCAGATGAGGACATGGTATAAAAAGAAAGTAAAGACCTCTCGGCTGGATGGGCTTCTGGACCGGCGAGTAAAACAGTTCACACTTGAAGAAAAACAGCGGATTGAGAGACTTAAATTGGGCAGTACCGCTAAACAGACTGGAGCCTCCAATCAGCAGCAGAGCTTACCTGAAGGCACCAAAATCAAATCTGAGAAAGACGATGATTTATTCAAAGCCGTAGTCAGGAGACTGAACATGGATCTTGCCGATGGTCTTGGGGCAATAGCTGCTATTCCTTGTATAGGTAAAACTCCAGGCCCACAGGTTCCAGACCCCTCAAAGAGCACCTCTTCTGCTCAGGAACTGAGTGCCAAGACAAGCACAGGGGATTTAGGGTCTATACCAAGTGAAACTGGCAAGGCACTCAACGAAAAGCTGGATATCGATCCAAGCTCTTCTCAGAGTGTTGATGTTCCAACCAAGACAACAGAAACCAAAGAGGAGAGTCGGAGCAGTGTAGATAAACTCCCTGAGAACTGTTCTTCCGGTGCTTCAACAGTTGGGCCCTCAACTGCGTCATGTTTAGGCCAAGAAAAAGACCTAGAAATCTCTCCATCTGTTTCTTGCGAGCCCATTCGAGAAAAAGACTCTTCCAATTCTGTAAACAATAAGCCGGTGGTGCCTGGAGAAGTCAAAAACTCCACTGTGGTCAGGGAGGAGGGTAACTGCAGCAGACAAGACTCCACATATCAGGAAGCTGAACATTCTGAGCTGGCATCAGAAAGTCGACCAATGGCAGGAACATCAGACCGGGAAACATGTGACTCCCGGATGGGTGGTGCAAGCCAGTCTGCTAATGGAGAGCGAGGCCAAGATGAAAGGACTAATGTTGCACACAGGGGCTCTGATGGCCACGACATAAAATGCAATAACATTCATTCTCAAGAAGGAAAGGCAGAAGCCACGCCCCAAGTCAATGGTAAGGATGTGTTTTTGGGAAAAGACGTGTGTGATGACCGACCTGTTAATGAGCCAAAATCAAAAGACACCTCGCTGAATTTTTCCGATCATGATGCAAAAATAAAAGATCCAGTGACAAGACCCTTAATGAATGGAGATGTGAACAAGGAGGACAAAAATGGAGTCGCTGCACCGCTGTCTCCAAGTAAAGACTCAGGAAACACAGAGAAAGAAAAGACCTCGTCTAACTCTGAGAAACTTTCCGGGGGGTCCGGTCACACGAAGGTTAAGAGCCTGGAAGGGTCTAGTGACTCAGGTGCCCAACCATTGCTCAGTGCTGTTTCTGGTGTAAAGGAGATGGAGACAAGCGAGCCTCAAAGAATAGTGTCTCCTGTCATCTCAGGAGAAGAGTCCAGTTTGAGTAATGATTCTGCTGAGCAGAACTGTTTACCTGTGGACATAGTCAACGGGGAGGCCAAAATAAAAACTGTTGTCACAGAAGTGACCACTACAACTTCAACTGTGTCAACATCAAAGACTGTTGTTGAGGTGGGTGGTGGAGGGTCTTCTAAGCAGACGTCAACGGTTCGGTCTTCTACAGAGAACGTCTGTATGTCCTGTACAACCACAACCACTACTGTAACTAAGGTTGTGTCACCGATTCTCTCTGATGGCATTGTCACTGTAAAAGAGTGTAGTAAAACTGTGGTGACGACGACTGTGGCAGACTCTTTGACCACCTCCGATGGGACGGAGGCTTCTTTAATGACTGTAAGCAAAGAATACACAACCAAGGACCGCGTTCGACTCATGAAGTTCACAAAAGCCAAGAAGTCAAGGTCCGGAACAGCTCTCCCTTCATACCGGAAGTTTGTCACCAAGAGTAACAAAAAGAGCATATTTGTCCTACCGCTTGATGATCTCAGGAACATCTCTCGTAAGGGAGGAATCCGAGAGGTTCCTGCATTCAATTACAATGCTAAGCCAGCACACGATATCTGGCCATACCCTTCTCCACGGCCAACATTTGGGATCACGTGGAGGTAGGTACATTTCCTGCTTTAAAGAGACATTGTAACCCAGTCAGGGCAAAGCGATAGTACATCCTAAAAACCTCCTTCTCATAGTTAGGTATACTTACTGTTCTTCAATGTGGGAGTTCTTCCTGGTTGGCTTCAGTGTTGGATGTTTTTGGACTTTATCCTGGTGGCTGATATCACTGCTGCATTTATGTAACAGTAATTAGTCCTGGCATTTGGTTGCCCAGGACCTAATGTGATGTGGGGGACTTTATAAGAAACCTCTTTACTTGGGAGCCCTACTTCATGAAAGCTTTGGTTCTAGTGCAACAAAAAGGGGATGGCTAGAATATTATGTTGGGGCAAGGTGGGCTATCGGGAGGTAATGTCCTAAATGGGGTAGGTGTTCTAAGATTAATTGTTATTAATCACCAAACAGAACCTTGTCACTATTCAGGACTTCGGCATGGAATTCCTGCCCCCCAGCTCGAAAGTGACATGGCTTGGCTGTAAAAGCCATTCTGGGATTTCCCCATGGAAATGTAATTGAAGGTTTCTCTTTTATGTGCTCCCTTTGGAACAGAGTTGTCAACTCTATTTCCTCTGCTGGCCGCATCAGCGTTATGGTTGGCCTCAAAAATCTGGTTGTAGGAGTAAGAATTTAAATAGATATATCTATCCGCAGTGTGCGACCCTCCTTTTCAACTGGCATAGACATGTATTATTTTAATTATAAGCAGATATCCAGAGCACCCCACCCACCTTAAATCAGATGTCAAGAGTCCCCCACTCTCCCCTATCGCATCACAGTGCACCCCCTATTTACCTTGTACCACTACTGAGAAGAATCTGTGTGGCAGAGCTGGGAAGCAGAAAGTGCCGGGTCTGGTGGGGACCTGGGGTTTGCTGAATGCTGAGACCAGGGGAAGTGGAAACTAGGGTTGCTCCATCTGTACAGAGAGGGGCAGGAAGAGTTCTATCCTCTCTGCTGCCGACTGCTGAGACAACATGGGGGTGCTGCAGGAGAGGTGCGAGGGCCACGTGCAACGGCTGGACTCGGCCCGCAGGCCTTGCGTTCGACATGTATATTAGAGTATTCTTTCTGGAAATGCATGGGGACAGCCTTACACTAAGAGGAGGGGGATATCCGCAGGTATGTGTGTTGTACAGCAATGTAGATCCGGAAAGGGAGAGAACCCGGCCCACTTCATCTATATCTGAGACCTTCTTGGCATCATCTTCCTATTTCTGATATGCAAAACATAGTTTGGAGAGTTTAGTAGAGAATCCGCTTTGACAATTTATTAAGTATTATAGTATTTGTCTCATTTAACCACTTTACCACCGGAGGATTTTGCTGTCTTACGTCCAGGACACTTTTTTGCGATTCGGCGCTGTGCGACTTTAACTGACAATTGCGCAGTCGTGCGATGCTGTACCCAAACAAAATTTGCGTCCTTTTTTTCCCCACAAACAGAGCTTTCTTTTGGTGGTATTTGATCACCTGTGCGATTTTTACTTTTTGCGCTATAAACAAAAAAAAAACAACAATATTTTTAACATTTTTTTTTATATGAAATTCCCCCCAAAAAAATGTAAAAATCAAATTTTTTTACATTTTTGGCCAATTTGTTTTCTGCTACCTATGTTTGGTAAAAAAAAAATCACAATAAGCTTATTTTGATTGGTTTGCGCAAAAGTTATTGCGTTTACTAAGGCTCCGTTCACATGTAGGCGTTTTGGGGCGTTTTTGGGGCGTTTTTCTGCTCTAGGATCAGCTCTCAAAACGCCCAACAAGACAAATCCTATTCATTTCAATGGCCCCTGTTCACATCTGAGCGTTTTGAAGCTGTATACAAAACGCCCAACGCTCAAAAAAGTACATGAGCTTCTTTTTGGGCAGATTACAGGCGTTTTCCATTGATCTCTATTGAATCTAAAAACGCCTGCACAAAAATCGCGGTAAAAATCGCGGTAAAATCGCGGTAAAAAACGCCGCAAAAATCGCGGTAAAATCGCGGTAAAAAACGCGCGAAAAACGCTACGCTCAGGTGTGAATGTAGCCTAACTAAGGGAAAGATTTTTGTCTTTTTTTTTTTTTTTTTAACGAGTAATGGCGATCGGCGATCTTTTTTGCGGGACTGCGACATTGTGGCGGACAGATTGGACCCTTGACTGACATTTTTGACACTTTTGTGGGTACCAGTGACATTACTACAGTAATCAGTGCTATAAATATGCACTGTTACTGTAAAAATGACACGGGCAGGGAAGGGGTTAACTGTATTGGAGAGGGAGGGGTTAATGTATGCCTGGTGCTTCCTAACGTGTGTGGGGGGAGGTGACCGAGTGACACAGGGACAGATCGGATGTTCAGCTATGCTGAACACTGCAATCTGTCACTGTTTGTCACTTAGGAGATCCGCCCGCTCTGTTTACACAAGCGGGCGGATCGCCAAACTCGATTCCCCGACGATCGGGGAAGAGCAGCGGCGATCGCCGCCACTCCTCCCCTGGCCCGTCTCCCGCTGTGACTGAAAACAGCGGGAGCGCGCCTCCGGCGGCGCGCAAGCGTCGCCTACAGGGGGAGGAGTCCAGTGACGTAGAGCCACTTTGCCGCAGTACAGTCCCAGTGACTGGTCGGCAAGTGGTTAATGCATTTGAGTTTTAAAAAAAGTTATTTTTTTCTTGTGAATTAAACTATAATAGATTCTGTGTGATTTCATTGACCGCTCTCTGGTTATTGCTGATGGTGTGTTCTCAGGTATCGGCTTCAGACGGTGAAATCTCTGGCTGGAGTGAGTCTTATGCTGCGTCTCCTTTGGGCAAGTTTACGATGGGACGATATGGCAGCCAAGCCCCCTCCTGGTAGTAGCACCACACGTACAGGTACGCTATCCGTTGGCATATGTAGGCTCTAATTAATGTTTGTCTGTCTGCACATTATCATTAACTTGTAATGTGTATCCTTTTTTTATTCACAGAATCTACTGAAACAGAGATCACCACGACTGAAATAATCAAGCGAAGAGATGTTGGTCCGTACGCCATCCGATCAGAGTATTGCGTTAGGAAAATCATCTGCCCAATCGGTGTTCCAGAGGCACCAAAAGGTGGGGAATCCTGTCCTCCAATATTTCAGCCATTAGTTCAACTTGTGATCTAGAAAAAGAACAGATGAAAGAATCCTATTATCTTGCAGAAACTCCGACCCCGCAGAGGAAGGGCCTTCGATCAAGTGCTCTGCGACCAAAAAGGCCTGAAACTCCTAAACATACTGGCCCGATCATTCTGGAGACCTGGGTACCCGAGGAGGAGCTCGACCTGTGGGAGATAAAGTGCTTTTCTGAAAGGTTATTTTCTGCTTTCTACCAAAGTCTCTCTTTTTTTGTTTTGCCACCTCTTAGCTTAGCCTGGTGCCCTCAAGCTTCATGTGTTGGTACTTTGTGCAAGCGCAGTGATTGCACAGTTCCTGCTTGTTCTCACTCGCTTCTCTTCTAGAACAGCCTTTTTCAACCAGGGTGCCCAGGCACCTTGGTGTGCCCTGAATTTCCTTCAGGGGTGCCTTGGCAAAATGCTTAAAAATTGCCCAAAAATTCTATATGAGCCAGTGTGTGGATGAAGTCTGCCCTTTTAGTTACACTAAGTCACAGGTTTGCATCATCATTTGATAAGGAGGATGTCAGTCACCTGCATAGCATCCTTGTTTGACCCTCCTCTGCCCATCTCCATCAGCGTTGGCGTCACATTAGCTGCGTGATGAAGACAAACTGAGGGAGAAGAGGAACATTGGAATACTAGTAAGTACCAGTTTGCAAAAGTTTATTTGCTTTGGAAGAAGTAATCACCTCTTATGTTGAGTGTCCTACTTGGACTTGTGGATGTTGCTGCATAATGTAAAACTATTAGAAAAGCTTTTACATTTTAGAATGGGTCTCCTCTAGAGTGTCCATAATTTTTAAAGGGTGCCTCAAGATTGTCCAAAGTTTTTAAAGGGTGCCTTGACTAAAAAAAAATGGTTGAGAAACACTGTTCTAGAACTTTCCTTTCTTCCTAACCTGTATCTGACAAGTATCACTGCATCTCCCCCAGCCCTTCTTTTCCTGGTATACACTGTGTGCACAATTATTAGGCAAGTTGTATTTTTGAGGATACATTTTATTATTGAACAACTACAGCGCTCTCAGTTAATCCAAAATGTTAATAAACCTCAAACTTTAGAAAATAAAAGTGGGATTTTGGCTTGCTTAGGAGAATACTTGGTCACATGATCATGGTATCATTGTGCTTGATTGGCCAGCAAACAGGCCTGATCTAAACCCCATAGAAAATCTGTGGGATATTGTCAAGAGGAAGATGAGACACCAGACCCCAACAATGCAGACGGGCTGAAGGTCACTATCAAAGCAACCTGGGCTTCCATAACACCTCAGAAGTGCCACAGGCTGATCGCCTCCATGCCACACCGCATTGATGCAGTAATTAATGCAAAAGGAGCCTTGACCAAGTATTGAGTGCATACTATACTGTACTGTACATAGACTTTTCATTAAGCCAACTATACAATCCCCTGCCGGACTGGGCGATTGTCTGGATAATCTAGATCCAGTGGTCACCCCAATCTGACCAGCGAGCGCGCAGACCTCAGCGACATAGCCCCACTGGACGGGGCTGGCCCGCACATTCAACATCTCGCGAGGTCACGTACGACCGGGTCTCGGCCCAATTCGCAGTGTTCCTACAGTTCCGACAGCCACCCATTTCGATGGAGAGTAGGTTTTGTCTGGAGTGGTGCCCGCCTGGTTCCTGGTATGGTAAGTAACTGTCCCCCCTCTACCACTGGAGGGTTTTGGGTTGGACATGGGCCCCTATATGGAATGGTCGGACCCCTGGGTTCCCCTCCCCTCCGTTATGCACCCCCCTCATCGGTCTGGTGGTCCCTGTTGGCCATCTCACCCCCATCTGACCCCCCCCCCCCTTCACTGACGCTGGGGCTGTGGGGTGGCCTGGTCCACCGGCTAGGGTGGAAGCAGGGTGCTGTGCGGACGATGGGGGCTGAGGGGTGCGCCGCCAGCGATCGGGGGTGGGGGCTGTACCTGGTGGGGGCTCCAGACAGGGTCCCCCCTTCCTGTCTGTACCATTTTCTGAGGCCTAGGAATCCCTGGGAGCCTCGTGGAGCCGCCATTTTCTTGTAGCCTGTGTGCTTAATCCACAACGGCCATGTTTGTGTAGTCTGGTGGCCATTCTGCAGTGGTTTGCCGTTGAAAATAGCGGCGGCCATGACAGTGGAGCCCTCTGGGCGGCCATTTCGGCAGTAAGACCCCCTCCTCATCCCCTGGTGCTGACTCCTGGATCTTTTCATTTCCTGATCTGAGTTTGTGCAGTGCAGATTCTCCTGGTAGCTGCAGTGCGTGGTTTCTGCAGGGTGGTAAGTCTGGCGGGGTCCTCTCCCTCTCTACCCTCTCTACTGAGGATCAATTGGTGCTCTATGGCTGGCAACCAGATGGGCTGCCAGAGCAATGGGGGTTGTCCCTTAGCAGTGTTTTACACTTTTTTGTGGGGTCCCCCTGGTGACTAATGGAGTCTTTGGAGCACATCCCCCCACCTGATCCCCTCTCTGGAGCAGCAGGGCCCTTCGGGTCCCATCCATTCATCGATGCACTGACGGTGATCCTGGAGTCCTTTGTGTCCCGGGTGGAGGTGGCTTTCAGCCGACGGGCTAGCAAAGAGCGCCCCTTCCCCTGCCTCATCTGTCTCGTCCGATCCTGAATCTGATTTGCCCACCGCAGACGCGTGTCACCCTGCTGGGTCTGTGACCACACATCCTTAATCCTCAGTGAGGAGGATTCCTCCACTTGTGCAACCTCGTACGAAAAGGCCCTGGTGGATGCACTGATTGTAGCTTTGTGTGAGACCTTAAAGATGGAGGATTTTAGGCATTCACAAGCCATCCAGAGCGGGAAAGGGGGTTCCCTTTCTTTTAACAAAATTGTCACTAAATAGCAGGGATGACTAAAGCGTCCCTCTGGGGTCCCTAAGTGATTTTGCTATGTGATACCCCTAGGAGATTGCCTGGTTGGTGCTACCCTGGATGAGACCCTGAAAGGTCTCACGGGGGGAGTACCTTTCTTCTGCAGGCTACTAAGGGCAAGGACCCTCGTCGTAGTCGTGGGCCCCCCTCCTCGGCTCATACGTTTTTTCGTCCCTCAGGGTCAACTGACAAGGAATCGGAGTTCTTCGTGGCCTCCTCTGGAGAATCCAAGCGAATATGGTCTGGCAAGTCAAGAGCTGGCTTCTCCAGACACGCGGACAAGGCCCCTTCAACATGAAGGTGCGCCCACACCCGTATCTAGGGTTGGGGGACCACTTCGCTTGTTCCCAGACCCGTGGATTTCCCTGGTACAAGTCAGGGGGATCCATGAGGTAATTCGGCCCGGCTACAAGATTGAGTTTCGTTATTACCCACCAGTAAGGTTCTTCTTTCCAACGTGTGACTGTCCCTGGTCCGCCCACAGGCTCTTTTCGACTTTTAAAGACCTTTTACGTTAAAGGGCGATTGTCCCGGTTCCGACTTCAGAACGTTTTCAGGGGTTTTACTCTAATTTTTTTACAGTCCCCAGGAAGGAAGGCAAAGTGCGTCCAATTCTGGACCTCAAGGCGCTGAACTGCTTTGTGCGGGTGCAGAAGTTCAGAATGGAGTCCGTTCGCACGGTGGTGGCTTCCCTGCATCAGAGGGATTTTTCTTGCCTCCATCAACATCAAGGACGCGTACCTTTACATTCCAATAGGTGCCGGTTTCCAGCGCTTCTTTCGCTTTGCCGTGGAAGAGAAGCATTATCAGTTTGTGGCGTTACCCTTGGGTCTTCACGAAAGTGTTGGCCCCATTGCTAGCATTGTTAACGCCAATGGGGGAATCGCGGTACTGGGCTACTTGGACGACTTCCTTCTGCGAACTGAGTCTCCTACTGCTCTGGTGAAAAACCTGAAAATCACCATACGAGCTTGAGGGTGTTTGGCTGAATTCTGAATTTTCAGAAATCTGCTCTGGTTCCGCCCACAAAGCTGGACTATGTGGGTCTGAGTCTGGACATGGCCTTAGCGAGATGTGCTCCTTCCTCTGGACAAACTCCAGAAATTGCAGGCTGCAATTCGTCTCCTGCTGTCCAGCAGATGGTCATCCCTCCAGACTTGCATGCGGGTGCTGGGTTTGATGGTGTCTACCTTTTTGAGGCGGTTCCGTGTGCACAGTTCAATACGAGGTCCCTGTAAGGGAGTCCTCAGGGATGTCCAGTGCATAATCAATCGGACAATGCCACAGCCGTGGCTTATTTCAATCACCAGGGGGACACAAGATGTGTCCTGGTATCTCTGGAGGTAGACAGCATTCTAATGTTCGTTCCAGCCCTCTCCGCCGTACACATTCCCGGGGTGGAAAACTAGCAGGCGGATTACCTCAGTTGGCAGGCGTTGGACCAAGGGGAGTGGTCCCTTCATCCGGAGGGGTTTCATCAGTTGTCTCCGGTGGGGCATTCCGGAGGAGGATCTGTTGGCATCTTGGCTCAACAGAAAGGTGCAGAGGTTTGTGGCTTGATCACTGGATCCTTTTGGCGGACGCCATGGATGCGTTGGTGGCCCAGTGGGGTAATTTTTGTCTGCTTTACCCCTTCCCTCCTCTCATGTTTCTGCCAAGACTTCTACACAGGATCGAGGCAGGAGAGATTCTGGTCATCTTAGTGACCCCGGACTGGCCTTGCCGGGCTTGTTATGCCGATCTGGTGCAGCTGGTCGCCGACATTCCTTGGAAGCTTCCTCTAAAGGAGGATCTGCGGTCCCAGGGACCAATCTTCCTTCCTGCTTTACAGTCGCTGGCTTTGATGGCTTGACTGTTGAACATCAGGCGCTGATAGTTAGAGGTTTGTCAGTGATTCCAACACTGTTAAAAGCTAGGATATCTACTTCTAGGAAGATCTTCCATCATACGTGGAAGACATACATTGCATGGTATGAGTGTCTTGGGGTTCATACTCGTTCTTTTTTCGATGGCTCGGATCTTGACCTGCCTTCAATGGTGGGTTGAGCAGAAACTGGCCTTGAGTACTATCAAGGGTCAGGTGTCGGCCTTAGTGATCTTCTTTTAACTGCCCTTGGCCACATACTCCTTGGTACGTACTTTTCTTCAGGGAGTTAGGCACTTGACCCCTCCAATGCGGTCTCTGTTGCTGCCGTGGGACCTCAATTAGTCCTCCAGAATTTTAGGGACATTCCCCTGCTTACGTTGTCCTAGAAGGTGGCCCTTTTGGGGGCTTTCACCTCTGCACGCAGGGTGTCGAAATTGGCAGCGTACCCTTTTGTTCACCTTACTTGGTGGTTCACAGTGTTCCTTCGCCCCTGTCCGCCGTCCGTTCTTCAGGTTATCTCTGAATGACATTGTGTTGCCTTTCCTGTGTCCCAGGCCAAAACATCCGAAGGAAATTGCTTTGCATGCCTTGGATGTGATCTGGGCAATTAGGGTGTATCTGGCAGCTACGGAGTCTTTTAGGAAATCAGACTCGCTAGTTTGCTCACGGATGGGCCTCGGAAAGAGTTGTCCGCTTTCTCTGCGACCGTTTCCAGGTAAATTAGAGAGACAGTGATTCAGGCCTATTCATCCAGGTCAGATTCCTCCTTTCCCTGTCAAGGCACACTCTACTCGGGCGCTCAGTGCCTCCTGGGCTTTTTGTCATCAGGCGTCAGTGACGCAGGTTTGCAAGGCGGCCACCTGATCATCGGTGCACATTTTCAAAAAGTTCTATAAGGTGGATTTGTTGGCATCTGCGGATGCTTACTTTGGCCACAAGGTTTTGCAGGCTGCTGTTTTAGAGCTCCCCAACCTTTTTATCGCCGCAGACCGGTCAACGTTTGATCATTTTACTGCGGCCCGCAATGTGAACCGGCTCTGAGGGGGGGGGGCGTTGATTGTTTATGCTTTAGATTGTTTTGATTTAATCATTTTAATTGTATTTAAACATGCCTTCAAAATAAAATACAGTTACACCAAAAAATGAATATAATGGCGCTTTTCCACTGCATGGAACCGAACGGTTTGGCTCGCTTTTGTGCTTTTCCACTGCTGGTACCGCATGGTATGGTGTAGGAACGGTACGGTAAGGCGGCGCTTTTCCACTGCATGGAACTGAACGGTACGGCTCTCAAAAACAGTACCACCTCGATTGTGGTTCCAAGAGGTACCATATCCGGTACCATATCCCACAATCCTTTGCATGCAGTCACTACTAGCCACTGATTGGTCAGAGAATCCCACCCACCCCATTGTTATCCCACCCACTTAACTTTAGTACTACTTTAGTGGAAAAGCAAACCATACCGTACCGAACCGTTCCAACACTGTACCATGCGGTACCAGCAGTGGAAAAGCAAACCAAGCCAAGCAGGGCCGAGTAGAGCCGAGCCGCTACTTGCAGTGGAAAGTGCCATATAATTATTTAACATTTTAACTCACTAGAACGCTAAATCAATGAGAACCCTGAGCTTGGAAAAGCAAACCAAGCCAAGCAGGGCCGAGTAGAGCCGAGCCGCTACTTGCAGTGGAAAAGTGCCATATAATTATTTAACATTTTAACTCACTAGAACGCTAAATCAATGAGAACCCTGAGCTTGTTTATAACTTTCTAACGACGTTCTCATTTTTGCTAATTTGTGGGACATTTGGGTAGAACTCCGCTTTAATGCCTTTATTGGCTCGCCACGCAGTAGAGTACTTTGATGCATGCGATGGAGCATTGTCCTGCATATATATCAGTTTTCCTGAAAGATGCAGATTTTTTTCCTGTACCTCTGCTTGAAGAAAGTGTCTTTTAAACATTGGCAGTAGGTTTGGGAGTTGAATTTGAGTCTATATTCAACCCGAAAAGGTCCAACTAACTCATATTAAAAATACCAGCCCATACCAGTACCCCACCTCCACCTTGCTGGCATTTGAGTTGAAGTGGAGCTCTGTGCCCATTATTGATCCAGCCACAGGCCCATCCGTCTGGTCCATCAAGAGGCACTCTCATCTCATTAGTCCATAAAACCTTTGAAAAATCTGTCTTCAAATACTTCTTGGCCCAGTCTTGACGTTTTTGTGTTGTTCAGTGGTGGTCGGGTTTTAGGTCTTCCTTACCTTGGCCATGTCTCTGAGCACTGAACACACCTTGTTCTTCTGGCCACTCCAGGTAGGTTGCAGTTCTGGAATATGACGGCAATGGTGAAGAATGGCTCCCAGGTAGCTTCACGTTTGATTCTTCCAAAATACTTGGCGTTTAATTAGCATCTTTTTTTCCCTCAACACGTTTCTTGCAACCCCGTTGACTATTTGCAACAAAACGTTGATGGTCCTGTTATTTCACCCCAATATCTTAGCGGTTTCAAGAGTGCTGTATTCCTCTGAAATACTTTTTACAATTTTTGACTTTTCAGAGTCAGTTAAATCTCTTTTTTGGCCCTTCTTACCTGAGAAAAAGACGCTGCCTAATAATTACGCTCATTTTGATATAGGGTGTTGATTTCCTTAGGCCACACCCTCCCCCATTACAAAAAATCGACATTGCCTGTTATGCTTAAATCCAATAAGCATTCAAGTTTATACAGCTTGGAGTTGGACAATATGCAAAAGAAAATGATGATTTGGGGAAAAAAAACTCACTTGCCTAATGTGCACACGGTGTATATACTGGCCCACTATCACCAAACATTGAGGTTGATTTGCTAAAACCGAAGAGTGAAAAATCTGGTGCAGCTGTGCATGGTAGACAAACGGCTTTTAACTTAAATTTAGCTTTTACTGTAAAACCTGGAAGCTGATTGGTTTCTATGCACAGCTGCACCAGATTTTGCACGCTCCAGTTTTAGTAAATCAACCCCCATTGTGTCCTGCCAACAGAATCAGTATCAGGATAGTTCCTGCCTGTCCTAACCTCTCCTCCTTGACAGTATTTCATTCAGCGTTGTTATCCTGTTCTCCAGTGCTGTACCTGATAGATGCTCGCCCTAGCTGCCCGATAGATGCTCGCCCTAGCTGCCCGATAGATGCTCGCCCTAGCTGCCCGATAGATGCTCGCCCTAGCTGCCCGGTAGATGCTCGCCCTAGCTTGCCCCGTAGATGCTCGCCCTAGCTTGCCCCGATAGATGCTCGCCCTAGCTTGCCCCGATAGATGCTCGCCCTAGCTTGCCCCGATAGATGCTCGCCCTAGCTTGCCCCGATAGATGCTCGCCCTAGCTGCCCCGATAGATGCTCGCCCTAGCTGCCCCGATAGATGCTCGCCCTAGCTTGCCCCGATGGATGCTCGCCCTAGCTTGCCCCGATGGATGCTCGCCCTAGCTTGCCCCGATGGATGCTCGCCCTAGCTTGCCCCGATGGATGCTCGCCCTAGCTTGCCCCGATGGATGCTCGCCCTAGCTTGCCCCGATGGATGCTCGCCCTAGCTTGCCCCGATGGATGCTCGCCCTAGCTTGCCCCGGTGGATGCTTGCCCTAGCTTGCCCCGGTGGATGCTTGCCCTAGCTTGCCCCGGTGGATGCTTGCCCTAGCTTGCCCCGATGGATGCTTGCCCCGATGGATGCTCGCCCTAGCTTGCCCCGATGGATGCTCGCCCTAGCTTGCCCCGATGGATGCTCGCCCTAGCTTGCCCCGATGGATGCTCGCCCTAGCTTGCCCCGATGGATGCTCGCCATAACATAATTGTCCATTTTGTGTTCATCTTTCCAGGGTGGAGAAGGAGAAGGGCCAGTCTGGTGAACAGGGGAAGGGTTCTGATCCGAAGAAGGGTGAAGATGGCAAGATGGAATCTCAGTTGAAGCAGCAGCGACTCTCAGCCCAGCAGGTGCTATATAGTAATATAATAAAAGCATCAACTTTGGTTTCTAACACGTGCCTAATGATGACCTGTTAAGAGTTGTAAAGGCAGAAGGTGCATTCTATGCATTAGAATAAAAAGTCTTCTGTGTGTAGCACCCCTAATACTTGCCTATCCAGCGATGTACACGAGTCCTCCTGATTGGCTGAGACACAGTAGTAGCGCCATTGGCTCCCGTTGCTGTCAGCCAATCAGGAGGGAGAGGGGGTGGGGCTGAACAGCTGTGTGTCTGAATGGAGGCACGGAGCTTCAGCTTGGGTGCCCCCATAGCAAGCTGCTTGCTGTGGGGGCACTCGATCAGAGGGAGGGGTCAGGCGCTCAGAAGAGGGACCTGAGAAGAGGAAGATCGGGGCTGCCCTGTGCAAGAGGAAGAAACCAACTGCACAGAGGAGGGAAGTATAATATGTTTAATATTTGAAAAAAAAAAAAAAAATGGGAGACGTTACAATCACTTTAACAAAATTTAAAGACAAACCGCACTCCTAAAATTCAACTCTGTAAACATAGAAAATATAAAGTGCTATGCTATAAACAAAACATGTGTTGAAATTAGGTGATTGTGGATAAAGTGCTTGGTGCAAATCAAATAGCAATTCATAGATAGAAAAAAATATTTGCGTTCCAGAAAGCGGAAGTAACATTCGCCGGAAGATCCCGCAAGCATTTTTGAAAATCACAACCAAGCACTTCATTGAAGATTCTAATGAACTTTATATGCGATTTTTCACTTTTGTTTTTTTTTTTTTGGACTACAGTATTATATACACTATAGAACTAAACACTATAATAATAATAAGAATAATATACACTATATTGTCAAAAGTATTGGGCCGCCTGCTTTTACACGCACATGAACTTTAATGGCATCCCAGTCTTAGTCTGTAGGGTTCAATATTGAGTTGGCTCCACCCTTTGCAGCTATAACAGCTTCAACTCTTCTGGGAAGGCTGTCCACAAGGTTTAGGAGTGTGTCTTTGGGAAGGTTTGACCATTCTTCCAGAAGCGCATTTGTGAGGTCGGGTACTGATGTTGGACGAGAAAGCCTAATTCATCCCAAAGGCATTCTATCAGGGTGCAGGCCAGTCAAGTATCCCCCCCCCCCCCCCCGAACTCGCTCATCCATGTCTTCAGATTCCTCTATTCACATCAATGTGGATGAAGAAATCTCTACCAGAAAGTGTGTGGTATGCCCACCAATAGACCTCCCAGCATCCACCCACTTCTAATGATGGGCATACATGTAATGTTCTTTTTTGGCTGAAGGAAAAAAAAAAAGGAACATCACAGATTCCTCCATTCACAACGATTGATATGGATGAAGAAATCTCTGCCAAGAAAAGTGTTAAAAAATATATGGCAAAGCATAGGGGAGATCTGCCCTCTGTCCACCCCATGCCCTATGCTTCGCCATATATGTTTTTTTTTTTTTTTTTTTAAATCACTTACAGCGCTGCAATCATTGATTTACGTATATGCTGAGAGCAAATGCTGTTGCTGTCAGAATAAACAAACAAATCAGTGCTGCAACTGATGGACGTACCTGCAGAGCAAACAATGGTTAACAATAAAACAAAGTACCAATAAAACATTAGATTATAGTATATAGTGCAGTAAAACAGTACAATGGTGGTATCTGCAAAGCAAACTATGGTAACAATGAAAAACAGTAACAAAACATTACAGTATAGCAGTATATTGTAAAATACAGTAAAACAGTAAGAACAGAAAATTAACTCCATAAAACGACAACTATTTTTGGGGGTTTTAATTTTTTTGGGGTTTTTTTTTAAATCTTTTTTGTAACTCTTAAGAAACTTTAAATGTTCCAGGCTAGGGTTTCTCAAAATGCGCTAGCCATCTTACATCTTTTGAGACCTTGTGTGAAAGTGTGCCCTAGCCTGTGCCATGCTGTACCATATACTAATACTCTACTAGTGTGTGGTAGTGACGGAAACAGTCCCTGATGCAGAGACCAGTTTGGCCAGGACAGGAGGGACAAAAAAAGCAGGTGTCACGCCTATATCTGCTTTTTCTACAGACACCATCATCTATATTAGAGCTTCAGGATTAATTGTAAGATCGCAATCTCAATTCACCCTCCTGCAACCTCAGTCACCAATTTTCACGTTTCTCAGTGCAGTGGGTTAAGAACGGAGCCGATGCTTCCTGTATAGTTCCGGTCCCGTTCTGTCACAGGCGGAGTGATATCAAATGCACTCTGTATGTGAGAGAAGACCGAGGAGAGCTATAGGAAGCATCAGCTCTGCGCCGCTCCTCACACTCACCCACCAGCCAGCAGTACCTGCAGGCAGTACCCACAACAATACCCACCAGCCAGCAGTACCTGCAGGCAGTACCCACAACAATACCCACCAGCCAGCAGTACCAACCAGCAGTACCCGCAGCAGTACCAACCAGCAGTACACACAGCAATACCTACCAGCCAGCAGTACCCGCAGCAGTACCCGCAGCAGTACCAACCAGCAGTGCACACAGCAATACCTACCAGCCAGCAGTACCCGCAGCAGTACCAACCAGCAGTACACGCAACAGTGCACACAGCAATACCCACCAGCCAGCAGTACCCAGGGGTAATCCTTGCCACAGCTTTATTTCAAATGGTTTATAAATATATATATTTGTGTGTGTGTATATTTATTTATTTTTTTTTGAGAATCGTGAGAGAATCATGATCTTCATTCTAAGCAAAAAAATTGATTCTCTTTTTTCCCAGAATCATGCAGCTCCAATATATATATTTATATGTTAGTGATCTACCGATATTTAGGCCAATGCATATCGGTATCGGTTTCGTACATTTTTTTTTTTTTTTTTTATTCGACATGTACTCTTGTGGAGGGATCTGGGGGTAATTTTTTTTTTAAACTGGCGCCAGTCCCTGGACGTTTTTAAATGGAGACCCGATCAGAGCATAATGCGGTTTTGATCCGGTCTTCTCTTCGGCGGCCGTGCTGGCTGGTTGCCCGGGTCTCCCGGTGGGACGGGAGACCCGGGTGAGCCGCCGGAGGAGAACGTCCCCTCCCGCTCCTTGTAATGACAGCAGAGCGGCTTCTCAGCCGCATCGGTTGTCATTACAAGACAGCCGACCGTCGGGGTGATGCCTCTAGCTGCAGACATCACTCCGGTATATGCACTTTCCCGAAATATCGGCAATATCGGTAACCTCAGGGGCCGATTCCGATATATCAGGGAAAGTGCAGATCGGCCATCGATATATCGGCTTTGCTGATAATCGGTCGATTTCGAATATATATATCTCATCGTTGGGGATTGAATAATCATACACTATATATTGTTTATGCACTTTGATATGGACTGCACTATTATGCACTTTATATGTGATTCACTTGGTTTATCTGATATGTCATATTTGTTTTATGGATATGATTGATTCAATGCATGCATTCGCTGTAGATCTTGCGCAACACCTTTTACAAAAATGCATTCCCTAATAAAACTTTCAGATGACATTCGATGATCCGTGGTGTGCTGGCAAAAATGTACATTGAAGCCTTAGAAATATTCAATTTTTTGGCTACATTGATAATAATGGTTTAGATAATTGTACCCTCACTGCGGTGCAGAGGTCTCTCTTTGTAGCCCAAAGAGTGATAATAATGTAATGGATTGCTATTAAGCCTCTCACTATATAATTGCCTAATAAAGCGCCAGCATTAGAAAAAATTTGAGGCGCTCCATTAAAAATAAAAATCTATTCGGTGATTTGCAATCACTGGCATGACATAGAAGGGCACTGATTGTATTATATGTGCCAGGAATAGGGGTTGTGAATAAGTAGAACCCTTTATTAGGTCGGAAGGAACTAAGGGGTGTCGCCTGGAGAAAAAGCAAAGTCTTAGTAGGTTGCCATTAAAACAGTAAAAATTAAAAGTTGATCTGCGGCATCGCAGCAGGGACCTCCATCCCTATATCTGTATCGAAGCATAAAAGAAAAGGGGGGGAAATAGGGGAAAAGGGGGACTTTAAATGAGGTCAATGCTGCATGTAATAAATGAAGAAGATGGTATGTAAAAAAATTAATTTATTAATGCTACATGATAATAAACAATCACGCAGCATATATAAGATAAATTTAGATATAAATAATGAATGACCATAAGTATGGACATGGATCAGAAAAGCAAATATAACATATCATATCATATATGTACACAATTCACAAATATAAATATATTAAAACATATTGAAGCATATCATACAATGGCACAATTATACATGTCATATACATGTTGCATGATTCCTGATCTGTGTTTAGATCCATATAGGCATTACATAGCTCTACGCGTTTCGTGGAAATCGCATCCACTCTTCAGGAGCTTTATAACATAAACTAAAATAAAAAACCAATTAATCCAAAAAACTAGAAATGACAATTGCACCGATGCTGTGAACGATTTGTATCGACAAATACGAAAGTCGAATACTTGCATCTCAAGTGGGAGAAAAAATATATTTTTTCAACTATCAACCAGTAAATTACTGGGACGACTCTAGGGTCCAATATTAGGCATGAGGAATTAGTCCGTTGCAGGGATGCACACAGAGGGTATATGTCTGATCCGGGACTGAGGCGGGTAATACGCCACATGGTCCAAGGGGAGAAAAGAGGACGAGCTGACCAAAAGAAAGGGGAGGGTGATTAGTGAAAAGGTGAGTAGGTTGTCATTGTTTTGTGAATGGAAGGACCTTGTTTTTGTGATAAAAAAAATAATCTTCTGCAACAATAATTGATTGGAGTGTGTAAATGTAAGACCCCCCCCCCCCCCGTGTAACACAGAACAATCTTGCACTTTCAGAAACGTCTGGAACAGCAGAAACAGCAGCCGTCGAGCAGCACCGCCATCAGCACAACCGCCACCGTAAGCCGCGCAGTCTCCCCGCTCTCCACAGCCCACAAAGTTGTCATGAGTTCTATCGCCAGTCCTGTGACTTCCGGGACCAAAGTGGTGCTCACCACAAAGGTCGGGTCTCCTGCCGTGTCTTTCCAGCAGGGCAAGAATTTTCACCAGACATTTGCAACATGGGTCAAGCAAGGACAGACGACATCGGGTAAGTCTGAAGGGTGGGAATGACTTTTTGGAAGTAGGGATCCAGGCTGCCTGTCTGTACACCGTCTAAGAAGTCACTATGGCTTAATATCTGTGTCTGCTTTATAAATAGTACAATGAATTCCAAAATCTCTCTGTACATCAGCTGCATAGATGCCCAACCACGCTCCGGTAGGGTCTGCACTCTTTTAAAGTGAGACAGTGCCTTGAAAAAGTATTCACACCCCTTGAAATTTTCCATGTTACAACCAAAAACGTAAATGTATTTTATTGGGATTTTATGTGATAGACCGACACAAAGTGGCACATAATTGAGAAGTGGAAGGAAAACGATAAATTATACAAATAAATCTGTGAAAAGTGTGGCTGCATTTGTATTCACCCCCCGGAGTCAATACTTTGTAGAACCGCCTTTCCCTGCAATTACAGCTGCAAGTCTTTTTGGGGATGTCTCTACCAGCTTTGCACATCTAGAGAGGACATTTCTGCCCATTCTTCTTTGCAGAATATCTCGAGCTCTGTCAGATTGGATGGAGAGCGTCTGTGAACAGCGATTTTCAAGTCTTGCCACAGATTCTCAATGTGATTTAGGTCTGGACTGTGACTGGGCCATTCTAACACATGAATATGCTTTGATGTAAACCATTCCATTGTAGCTCTGGCTGGATGTTTCGGGTCGTTGTCCTGCTGGAAGGTGAACCTCCGCCCCGGTCTCAAGTCTTTTGCAGACTCTAACAGGTTTTCTTCTAAGAGGGGGATTCTGCAGCAGGTTTTTTTTTTTACCTTCATGAACAGAATGCATCAGGGTAAAAAAAAAAAAAAAAAAAAGCCTTAAGGCTTTAGAACCACTTTAACGTGTTTCATGCAAAGAGATCTAGAGGGGAGAGAGCAGGAAAAGCCTCCGCTGTGTTGATGCTCATTCACAGTTCAGTGAGTACCCTGGAGTAAGACCGGGAGCTGATGCGTTATTTTGGTGTCGCCTTCCTGGGTGTCCAGTGAAAGGCTCTGAGATTTGGTTTAGTTTATATCTGGGACCCGCCTGGACATTTGTCCTTATAAGCACACACCGCTGTCTTCTAGCCTCAAGCACTGATGTGTCATCCACCTCTTCTATCACCACGTCCGGCCAAACGTTCCAGATCACTGGGAGCCCTGTGACTGTGGCCGGGAAAGTGCTCACCAAGCTGCCTCTGCCAGCCAACAGTAAGCTTGTCACCTTAAATGTGCCCTCCACGCAGGGAGGTAAGGGTCCGATGTGACCGAGTACATTGTCTTCCCCTCTATTGTATACGAGTCATGCTGACAGATCTCCTTATCGTGTCTCTCAGGGGTGGTTCAGGTACAGCAGAAGGTACTGGGGATCATTCCAACCAGCACAGCCGGACAGCAGACCTTCACCACTTTCCAGCCACGGACGGCAACCGTTTCCATTCGTCCCAACAGCCTGGGGACAGCGGTGACCACAGCCACCACACAGCAGGTACTTCATTCATTCATACAGCAAACTAAATAAAACAATGTTACAAAAGGTCCCAATCTTCAGCTACTGAAAGTAAGAGAGGTGCACCAGGCTCTGTGTAAGAAAGCCTTGTCCGTGTAATACTGTAGATTAGCTGGATTATTCCTTAATACCCTCTGAGAGCACAGGCAAATACTGTATGTATGTATATGTATGTATGTATATATATATATATATATATATATATATATGTGTGTGTGTGTGTATAATATATATATATGTATGTGTGTGTGTGTGTGTGTGTATGTATATATATATATATATATATATATATATATATATATATATATATATATATATATGTGTATCTATGTGAGTGTGTGTGTGTGTGTATATATATATATATATATATATATATATATGTAGGCTCTACCTAAAGGAGGTTGGAGTCTGAAAGTTGCTCCATGTTTCTTTTATATTTTGTTTAACCAGTTCTGGGCCACCCACAGTGTATTTATGTTGCTACTTTGACATTAAATATCGGGGTTATGGCCGCAAATAGCTGCCATAACCCCAGTATTTTCCTACAGAACCGGTGGTCCTCTTTACTATAAAAGTGGTCCCAGTGGCAGGTTTGTGACGGGATCACTTTTATGGGTGGCAGGAGAGGTGCCCACCCCACTCCTGCCGCTTCCCGGTCCTTTTTCCCCGCTTATCGGAACCGTCGGTAGTGGGGAAAAACGATCCGATCCTCTCTGGTGCTGGGCAGGAAGTGGAGTGAGGGCAAGATGGCCCCCATGTGACTCTATGCCCTTGCAGGACTGGAGCAACATCAGACGTCGCTTCCACCCAATGGCCTTAAAGGGCCACATTTATTTATTTTTTTTTTTTGATGGAAAAAGTCGTTTTTTTTTTTGTTTTTTTTATCATTAAATCTGAAAAAAGTCACCATCTTTTACATGGAAAATGGAGTGTCTGGTGGTTTGAGTCATCCATCCCCAGTGATCTATTATTACATGTAAGATTACTGTGGGAGCTGTGGATTAATACCATGCGTGTTTGACCCTCTTGCTATATGGCACCTGGGTCCACACAGTCCGGTGAGCATACATCTTTATCCCTTTCCTGTGGGTTTTGGCTCTTCACTTGGTTCCCATTAGATGATATAAACTGCTTTGGAAGATTTACAGTCCCTGTTTTGGAGTCTTCAGGACACTGTTTTCAATTTTTTCAGCATTTTTTTTTACTTGGACTCCCTCTCGGAGGAATTTGTTTACACTAACTTCACTTTCAATATATTGGTGACAATGTATTAGTTATTATTACTTAGCGCTGCACTTTGTATTGTATTTACATTGTGTGGAATATATAAATAACAACAAAAAAACACTTTAATCACTTACCGACTGGTCGCCGCCACATATATACTGCAGCAAAGTGGTGGTGTTGTGCGAAACGACGTACCTGTACGTCGTTTCAGTCAATAGCCACTAGATGCCGCCATTGCAGCGCCGGAGAGCCCAATGACACCCTGGGGGCTTATATAATAAGTTATAATTTAAAATGTATCTGGACACCATTTAGTTGTAGCCCACATGGTTCTCAAAGATTGGGAACAGGCACTTCTTTATATATTTTTTCTTACTAACTGAGGGTCTCGTAGGATCAGCCATGCCTGACCGGCAGCCGTTGGGCCACACCGATACACATTGGTGCTCCTTTCCTCTGTTTCAAAGAGCATTCTGATATAACTCCAGTTGTGTGAAATGATGTTCTGTGGGTGATACGTATATCTGGACCTATGCCAAGTCTTGTTATCTTACAGGTGATAACCGCAGGGACCCAGATCAGAGCCGGGATGACTGTGATCAGGACGCCATCTTTGCAGCAGTCCACTGTTGGGAAACCTATTATGAGGACTCCACTGATGGTACAGCAAGGAATCATCCAGTCTGGTAAATGCTTTCACATTGTTTGTACAGTTTTTTTCAAACAGAGTTCAGCCAGCAGCAGGAGAGCGACTTATAGAGGAGGAACAGTAAAAAACCACAGTGCTGCATTACTGAGGAGGAAGCCTTGCTTGTAATGAGTAAATAGGTCTTCAGCTTGCACCTTTATGTGATGTGTGGCCCGCGGAGCCCCCTGATGTGTAGGCCCGCGGAGCCCCCTGATGTGTAGGCCCGCGGAGCCCCCTGATGTGTAGGCCCGCGGAGCCCCCTGATGTGTAGGCCCGCGGAGCCCCCTGATGTGTAGGCCCGCGGAGCCCCCTGATGTGTAGGCCCGCGACCTCAAACCAAGGAAGCCCACTTCAATTACATTCTGCAGGTTTTGTATGCGTTCAGAAAATGGACCACACCTGCAAAACCCAATGGAAGTCTAGTGCAAATCGCAGCTAGCCCGCTGGAAACTGCAGTCAAACTTCGCTGCACCCGCGGTGCAGGTAAACCGCAGTGCATCACTCTGAAAGCAGCCCTATGGGGGGCTCAGAACATTAAGTGCTTGTTTGCAATTTAGGGGGCAGTAAAACCCCATAGTTGGGACATGGTAACCCTGGCCCATGTGACCTCCCTGTCACTTTCCTTTTTTCACACTTGGACAGGAGGGGCATTGGGGGAGGCATATACAGGAATCGATTCTTCATATTCCTCCCCCCACCTGCTGAAATCCGGCTTCTCCTCTTTCCCACGCGAGCATTCAGCGGCTGCAGGAGGAAAATGTTCATTATGCTATTCAAAATAAAACCTTTTAAATTCTGAACCATTTAGTTTCATTGTGGCCCGCGACCGGATACCAAATCCCGGAAGGCGTAACTAATTCCCCTCTGGGTGATCTCTTTACATTGCAGGGATTATAACAACCTTTGTTGCAGATTCCTAACATTTTGTTATTCTGAATAAATCCCTTTTTGTTCCTCTGTGCTGAGTGGGTCTAATGGGAGTGGTTTCATAATTATTAGTCAGCTGTAGCATCTGCAGGGCTCTAATGAGGAAATCTGCTTGGCCTGCATCCCTTTAGACGTGTTCCTATTGGGATGATCTCACCAAAAAATGACATTTTTGTTGCAGGGGATGCCAGAAATCTGACTTGTATCTTAGTGCAGACTTATGGGAAAATCAGTGAGCCAATCACACAAGCAGGAAATTATTTTTCTGGGGGTGTGGTCAGTATACATTCTGTGTACAGAACAGCTCCAGGCGGCCATATTGCATTGCAATTTGAGAAAATTACAGCAGCTGCAGATTTATTAACTTTTTAGCTTAAATTTAAATTTAGCTTTATTAACTTTTAACTGCAGATTTTATTAACTTTTTTATTAACTTTTACCAACTGCAGATTTATTAACTTTTATTAACATTCAATTACAATATGACTACAATTGTATGCACTATATTATTTTTTCCCCCACAAAAGTGGTTACCCGTTAAGTGGCTGCGCTCTTCAAAAGGTTGAGCACCCCTGATGTAGATCTAAAAATATAAAAAATAAAAAAGAATCTTGGAAGTAGGTGGTAGAATTTTAAAGCTCCTCTTCCCCCCACCATTTTGGTTCCCCTTACCATTTGACTAGAGCATTCATTTATCTCTTGTTTTTCAGGTCAACCCCAGCAAGTGGTAACCCAGATCATCCGAGGGCAGCCCGTCACCACCTCGATGCCCATTGGGACCGCAGTTTCCAGTGGAGGGCAGAAGGTTGGCACGCCAGTGCAGCAGGCTCAGCCACAGGCAACAACTCCGCAGGCTGTGCGACCGCTGCAGCACGGGCAGGTTAAACTGACCATGGCACAGCTCACCCAGCTCACCCAGCAGCAGGTAAAGGGGGATGGCAGCATTTCTAACATCCTATTGGTTCTTCTAGGGCAGTGATGGTGAACCTTGGCACCCCAGATGTTTTGGAACTACATTTCCCATGATGCTCAACTACACTGCATAGTTCATGAGCATCATGGGAAATGTAGTTCCAAAAAATCTGGGGTGCCAAGGTTCGCCATCACTGTTCTAGGGGTAAAGAAAGCTTGGCATGGAAGCAAAAGAAACCTAATGTGACTTTTGAAGAGCACACACTAGAGAGTGACATGCTTAGGGGGAGATTTACTAAAACTGGTGTAACTGTGCGTAGTAACCAATGCGCTTCAAGATTTTGGCAAAGCTGAAGATAGAAGCTGATTGGTTACCAGGCACAGCTGCACCAGATTGTGTGTGCAACAATTGTAGTGAATCTTTCCTTTTGTATTCAGTAAAGGCACTTTTAGTTTCTTGGCTCTTGCTGCTCTCTAATCCAGGACAGGAGCTGTAATCTCGAGCACAGTATCCCAGAAGGCAATGCATATATATCTGGCTGCTCTCTGTAATCCAGGACAGGAGCTGTAATCTCGAGCACAGTATCCCATAAGGCAATGCATATATATCTGGCTGCTCTCTGTAATCCAGGACAGGAGCTGTAATCTCGAGCACAGTATCCCAGAAGGCAATGCATATATATCTGGCTGCTCTCTGTAATCCAGGACAGGAGCTGTAATCTCGAGCACAGTATCCCATAAGGCAATGCATATATATCTGGCTGCTCTCTGTAATCCAGGACAGGAGCTGTAATCTCGAGCACAGTATCCCAGAAGGCAATGCATATATATCTGGCTGCTATCTAAAGAAGTCAAAGCCACTTGTGTCTGTTTTGAGGGTGTGTGATTTGCTGCTCATTCTCTATCAGTCACCCCCTGTTCTGTGTCTGCTTTATTTAGGGCGGAAACCAGAGCTTGACTGTTGTGGTCCAGGGTCAGGGCCAGACCACCGGGCAGCTGCAGCTCATTCCACAGGGAGTGACTGTTATTCCCTCTCCAGGGCAGCAGTTAATGCAGGCCGCAATGCCAAATGGCACCATACAGAGGTTCCTCTTCACGCCGCTTCCACCAGGGACCACGACTGTCACAACCGCATTGACACCGACCCCTTCCACCTCCACCACAACAGGTATGTGCATGGAAAATGGTCTCTTATTTCGGCTACGGCCTCTGTGCTTTTAAACCACTAGGTGGCAGCAAAAGAAGTGTAAGTTTGGCATATTCCTTTGTCTTTTGGTGTAATCTTGCCCTTTCGAAGGTTGCCCCCCCCCCCCCCTTCATGACCAGGTTTTTTTTTTTTTTTTTGCTTAAAGCGGAGTTCCGGGCACAAAATCGACCTAATCGATTTTGTGGCCATCCGCTTGCTCTTCTTCACCTGAAAAGGAATTGGATAGTTAGGATTGTTTTTTTTTTTTTTTTTTTTACTTACCTTGTAATTGTAGAAAGAAATACTCCCCTAGTTTCCACTTCCTCCCTCTGTGGCCGCGGCCCGCGCTGTCACTTCCGGTTTGCAATGATTCCTGGGAGCTGAACGTCATCGCTCCCAGGAATCAATGCGACGGCACCGGCCCCGCTCGTCACTTCCGGTGCGACGCCGCATTCCCTGCTAAACAGCTTCTGGGCATGCCGAGAGGGGCCGGTGAAGGCGCATTCTGGGAGAAGAAGACGCAGAAGAGGATCGCGCTGGCTTCAGCTGCCCACAACAGAGATGGCAACGCTGTAGAAGAAATTTTATAAGTGAGTATTTCTTCTTGCAGGTAAGTGCAAACCGGGACAGATCAGAGGCTAGCCATTGTGGAATGTACTAGCCCTGACTGTCCCGGGGGTATGTTCATTGAAAAAATGTTTTTGTGCCCGGAACTCCGCTTTAACCGGTTTCCGACCGCCCACCACAGTATTACCGCGGCAGGCTGGCTCTCCTGCACGAACCAACATAACTCTGTCGGTCGCATGCAGGGTGCTGGGGGGTGAGTGGCAGCGAGGATGCTGATCCACAGGGCCTGGTGGCTTCCATTGTTGCCAGCCGCTATTGCCGCTGGGCACCCGCAACCGCAAAAGAGAGGACGGTCGGATGTTGTAAACACAGCTGACCGTTCTTCTCTCTGAAATGATCAGAGCGCCTGTGATCCTTCTATATAGGAACACAGGTCTCTCTGATCATTTCACAAGCCCATCCCCCATACAGTTAGAAAATACTCCCCTAGACTCACAATTAACCCTTTTGAAAAAATATTTTTTTTTTTACTTTGTTATAAAACATATCCAATAAAAAAAGTTTAAAATCAAATTTATTCGTACATTTATGTCTATGTATTCTGCTACATGTTTTTGGTAAAAAAAATAAAATAAAAAAAATATCATTAAGTGTATATTGATTGGTTTGCGCAAAATTTATAATGCGCGTACAAACTGGGATATTTACTGGAATTTTTTTATTTATTTTTATTTACTAGTAATGTCGGTGATCAGCAACTTATAGCAGGACTGTGATAGTATGGCAGGCAATCTGACACTAACTCACACTTTATAGGAACCAGCGACACTGGTATAGTGATCAGGTCTAATAACATACACTGTCCCTATACTAATGACACTGGCTGGGAAGGGGTTAAACATCTAGGGCGATCAAAGGGTTAAATGTGTGCATCACAGTGCTTGGTGCATTCACTGTGAGCGGTTTTTACTAAGGCACCTGCCAGTTTTTATTCCCTGCTTTGTAGGGAAACAAAAACCGGCATATCTCCGCTGACAGGACAGAGATCTGTTTCATTTACTCTTTCCCGTCTTCCTGTTCACCGATCAGCGGGTGCAGACGGTCAATCTTTGGCCGACACTCGCTGATCGGGTTCTGCTATCCCGCCTGCCCAGAAGTGCCGGATCGCATACTAGATACATGATCCAGTGCAGGAGAGCGCCTCTGCTGCTGTACTCCTACATGAGGCGGTCAGCAAGCGGTTGATGAATGTGGTTATAAAGCTTCAGTTTTTTTTTTTCCCCTAAAAAATAAACGTCATACTTTCCTGCTCTGTGCAATGATTTTGCACAGAGCAGCCCCGATTCCCTTCTGGGGTTCACACCGGCACTCCAGGCCTCTTCTCTTTATCCGTTGCCTCCAGGGAAAGCCGCTTTCCCTGGGGCCCCCTGTCCAGGGTGTCTCCCGAGTCCCGCTGCTGCTTCCTCCATTGAAACAGGCAGTGGGACTCGGCCCTGCTCCCATGTCACTTGAGTTGATTGACAGCAGCGGGACCCAATTGCTCCCCCCTGCTGCTATGCATCTGTCCAATGAGACGAGAGACCGTGGCAGAAACCGCTGCACTCGTGCACATTGTTGGATCAGATGGGCTCCGGTAAGGAAAAGAGGGGGTCTGGGGGGAGCTGTAGCACAGATTTGTTTTTCACCTTAAAGGCAGAAGGTGCATCCTTTGCATTAAGATAAAAAGCCTTCTGTGTCAATGACTTGGCTCTTTACCCATTTGATCGGCTCTGTCCAGTCACAGCCGGTCACATGTAAATGAGGAGGTGCCGTTATTCGGCTCTCCTCGCCCCGCACTGTCAGAGTGTGTGGCGAGGAGAGCTGATCCTCGAAGGGGAGTACAAGACGAGTAATCAGGGCACTGATGATCAGTAGCCTGGTTACAATACAGTAAAATAAATGCACAAGGATGACATCAAACATGACAATCAGTGCCCATTAGTGATGCCTGTCAGTGCCTGCTCATCTGTACTGCCCACCAGTGCTGCCCATCTGTGTCCACTAGTGCCCATAGCTGCCACCTCCTCTGTGCCCATAGCTGCCACCTCCTCTGTGCCCATAGCTGCCACCTCCTCGGTGCCCATAGCTGCCACCTCCTCGGTGCCCATAACTGCCACCTCATCAGCGCCACCTCATCAGCGCCACCTCATCGGCGCCCATAACTGCCACCTCATCAGTGCATATAACTGCCACCTCCTCGGTGCCCATCAGCGCCACCTCATCGGTGCCCATAACTGCCACCTCATCAGTGCCCATAACTGCCACCTCATCAGTGCCCATAACTGCCACCTCATCAGTGCCCATAACTGCCACCTCATCAGTGCCCATAACTGCCACCTCATCAGTGCCCATAACTGCCACCTCATCAGTGCCCATAACTGCCACCTCATCAGTGCCCATAACTGCCACCTCATCAGTGCCCATAACTGCCACCTCATCCGCGCCACCTCATCAGTGCCCATAACTGCCACCTCATCCGCGCCACCTCATCAGTGCCCATAACTGCCACCTCATCCGCGCCACCTCATCAGTGCCCATAACTGCCACCTCATCCGCGCCACCTCATCAGTGCCCATAACTTCCACCTCATCAACGCCGCCTCATCAGCGCACATCAGTATAGAAAAATTACTTATTTTCAAAATGTTCTGTCTATTTTCTTTTTTTAGTAAAAAATAAGAGAGCTCTATTTGTGTGAAAAAAAATAACATTTTAATTTGGGTACAGTGTAGCATGACCGCGCAATTGTCATTCAAATTGTGACAGCGCTGAAAGCTGAGAATTGGTCTGGCCAGAAAGGGGGTGAAAGTGCCCAGTATTGAAGGGGTTAAGGTGAAATCCCTTAAGGCTTTAGTAACACGTTAAGGTTATGATGTGTGGGTGTATACGGCATGTTTTATTCATTATAAGTTTCTCCTCATTCTGTTTGGTTTGATAAAGTCTCTTTGCATTCTTTAACCTTTTAATTTACCAGTGGCCGCAGCCCCAGTGCAGACTTCTTCAGGGCAGAGTGTGGCTCAGGGTACCCAGCCAGCGCCGCCTCCACTTGCTCCATCCCAATCAGGTTCATCGGCTCCATCTTCAGATCAATCCACGATTCCGCCCCAGTCACAGCCCTTTCCTCAGGTCACACCTCAGCAACTGCAAACATCTCATCTACAGTCTTCTGCCACTTCTGAGGACAGCCAGGCAAATGAACATCTTCAGGCGTCAGTCGGCACTGCACAGCCAGTACCAGAGACAAAGCAGCCAGTTGCTCCTGTCCAGACCCCGGTGTCAGCAGAGGCAAAGACTTTAACTGCTCAAGTCCCTTCTCAGGCTTGCTTGTCGCAAGTTGCTGTCCAAATGCAGCCTCAACCTTCCTTACAAGGCCAGACTCAGCTTGTGAGTCGACCTTCAGTTCAGACTTTGTCACCCGCAGTCAGCCAGCCTCAGGCCTCGATCCAGATGACCCTGCCCGCTTCTTTTCACATTCAATCCCAGCTTCCTCAGCAACAGCCCATCCAGGCCCAGTCGAAACCTCAGTCTCTCATGCCGTCAGCCAGTCAGGTGACAGTGCAATCTCCGTCACGGGCTCAACTGCAGATCCAACCCACCCAGACCCAGGTCATCACAATGCCGCAACTCCACCAACAGGTCCAGGTCCTCTCCCACCTTCCGTCACAAGTGGTGGCTCAGCTCCAACAAGGAGGCATTGCCCAGCAGATCAAACTACAGTTGCCCCTCCAGATCCAGCAGGCAGGGGCCACGCAGTCCCACCAGATTCAGAATGTGGTGACCGTTCAGGCTTCCAGCGTTCAGGAGCATCTGCAGAGGATAAAACAGATCCAGGAACAGCAACAGCTAAAGAAGAAACAGCAGGAGGTGAAACGTGAGCAGAGTCTGCAGGGCACCAACCAGAGCGAGATCATCCAGAAACAGGTGAGTCCATGTCTAATGTGCAATAGATTAGAGAACGCTTCGAGCATGTGTCAACCAATAACTTGGTTTTCTAATTTTGGATAGTCATAGGAAGTAGAATCACCCCTGACAGGGTTTTATTTACTGCTGGAAAATCTGCAACAGGGACAAACGGGTGCACATCAAATCTTGAGAGAAGTCCAAATATGTTATAAGCCGTAAGGGTGGCACACCAATAGTTATGTAGACCATCCATTGTTTTAGATTTTACTAGATAAGAGTGCTAACGCGTTTCAGGAGATTAGACACACCCTCTTCATCAGGGCTTGCTTATTATGTGATCTCAAAAATGGCAGCACTCATCAGATTGTGATTGAAGCAGACTCTTGTGTGAGCTTTCTGAAATCCGCAGACAAGGACCATTTATAAATGTCTTGGTATTCAAGGGGTTAAAACAAGCAGCTATACGCTTGGTATTTGTTTACTGCTGGCAATCCGCTTTCAGGTAAAAGCGATCCCAGTGCCTCTAGAGGCACCCATTTTCTTTTATGGGGCATGTTCTCTGCTTGATTAGCTGCTGTGGAGGGCAGGAGAGACATTGGAGGTGTAATAGACCCCTGATATCTCCATTAGGACCCTTCACCTACCTATTCTTTCACATAAGGAATTTGTTGGATAGCAATAAAGTTAAAGGATAAGTTCACCATTGGGAGCGTGTTAGGTTTCACCCATTTTTAGGGTGAAACTGGTAACGTGCCCAATGCTCCCCAGCATGCTCTCCTATGTCTCCCCCGGCATGCTTTCCTATGTCTCCCCCGGCATGCTTTCCTATGTCTCCCCCGGCATGCTTTCCTATGTCTCCCCCGGCATGCTCTCCTATGTCTCCCCCGGCATGCTCTCCTATGTCTCCCCCGGCATGCTCTCCTATGTCTCCCCCGGCATGCTCTCCTATGTCTCCCCCGGCATGCTCTCCTATGTCTCCCCCGGCATGCTCTCCTATGTCTCCCCCGGCATGCTCTCCTATGTCTCCCCCGGCATGCTCTCCTATGTCTCCCCCGGCATGCTCTCCTATGTCTCCCCCGGCATGCTCTCCTATGTCTCCCCCGGCATGCTCTCCTATGTCTCCCCCGGCATGCTCTCCTATGTCTCCCCCGGCATGCTCTCCTATGTCTCCCCCGGCATGCTCTACTATGTCTCCCCCGGCACGCTCTCCTATGTCTCCCCCGGCACGCTCTCCTATGTCTCCCCCGGCACGCTCTCCTATGTCTCCCCCGGCACGCTCTCCTATGTCTCCCCCGGCACGCTCTCCTATGTCTCCCCCCCGGCACGCTCTCCTATGTCTCCCCCCCGGCACGCTCTCCTATGTCTCCCCCCCGGCACGCTCTCCTATGTCTCCCCCCCGGCACGCTCTCCTATGTCTCCCCCCCGGCACGCTCTCCTATGTCTCCCCCCCGGCACGCTCTCCTATGTCTCCCCCCCCGGCACGCTCTCCTATGTCTCCCCCCCCGGCACGCTCTCCTATGTCTCCCCCCCCGGCACGCTCTCCTATGTCTCCCCCCCGGCACGTTCTCCTATGTCTCCCCCCCGGCACGTTCTCCTATGTCTCCCCGGCACGTTCTCCTATGTCTCCCCCCCCCGGCACGTTCTCCTATGTCTCCCCCCCGGCACGTTCTCCTATGTCTCCCCCCCGGCACGTTCTCCTATGTCTCCCCCCCGGCACGTTCTCCTATGTCTCCCCCCCGGCACGCTCTCCTATGTCTCCCCCCCGGCACGCTCTCCTATGTCTCCCCCCCGGCACGCTCTCCTATGTCTCCCCCCCGGCACGCTCTCCTATGTCTCCCCCCCGGCACGCTCTCCTATGTCTCCCCCCCGGCACGCTCTCCTATGTCTCCCCCCCGGCACGCTCTCCTATGTCTCCCCCCCGGCACGCTCTCCTATGTCTCCCCCCCGGCACGCTCTCCTATGTCTCCCCCCCGGCACGCTCTCCTATGTCTCCCCCCCGGCACGCTCTCCTATGTCTCCCCCCCGGCACGCTCTCCTATGTCTCCCCCCCGGCACGCTCTCCTATGTCTCCCCCCCGGCACGCTCTCCTATGTCTCCCCCCCGGCACGCTCTCCTATGTCTCCCCCCCGGCACGCTCTCCTATGTCTCCCCCCCGGCACGCTCTCCTATGTCTCCCCCCCGGCACGCTCTCCTATGTCTCCCCCCCGGCACGCTCTCCTATGTCTCCCCCCCGGCACGCTCTCCTATGTCTCCCCCCCGGCACGCTCTCCTATGTCTCCCCGCACACACAGGCTGTTATCAGCAGTTTTTGGCAGGGGGCGTTTTCTGGCTGTAAAATAAAAATTCACACTTAGTGGGTTTTAGGAGGCGTTTTTCAGCTGTAAAAACGCTCTAAGGGTCCTTTCACACGGGCGATGCGATCAGATACACCTGTCAGTTTTTCAGGCGGACCTGATCGGATGCTCCATGCATCCCTATGGGGCAGCGGATGTCAGCGGAGACATCTCCTCTGACACCCGCTGCTATCCGCTTCCAATCCTGTCCGGGAAATCCGGACGGAAGGAAACCCTTTTTTCCATCCCTCCATCGGATCGGATGAGAACGGACAGGCGGTCCATTCTCATCCGATTCCCCCAAAGAGGACAGCGGGGATCTGACAGCTCCGTCTCCGCACACAGAGCAAAGACTGAGCTGTCATCCGCCTGCTCAGCGGGGATCGGCGGATCGATCCCCCGCTGAGCAGAGAACGGACCTCGTCGGACGCTGACCATGTGAAAGGACCCTCAGTCCCGGTTCACACATCCGTGTTTGTGGAGATCGCATGTAATTCGGAGCGCACTGCTCCTAATTACATGCGATCTGATGTGCGGATGCGAGTTCAGCCATACACTGAATTCGCACTGTATCCGCACCAAACACGCACATGAGGCTTTCTTTGAGCCGCAGTAGAATCGGATCGCACAGTGGTTCACACTTGTACGATCGGATTCTGTGCGTACTTGCAGATCGCACTGCGATATGCGATCGCAACTGGGGATGTCACTTTAATTGACACCCCCTGCGTATCGCATATGGCAGTGTGAACTGCCAGATGTGCGGATGTGATGCGGGAACAGGCTGCATATTCGCAGCGTTCCCGCATCGCAGAAGTGTGAACCGGCAATAACTCTGGTAAAAGCTAAAAAATGCAGAAAAAAAGCGGCTGTTCAGTGTTTAAAAACGTTTTTGAGGCATAAGCTTTTGTGGGAGTATAGTTCTGCTAAAAAAATGCCAAAAAAACGCTGCTGCAAAAAGGTGAAAAATGCCGTCAGCCCGCTCCATAGACCGGAACGGTCCAATGCTGAACTGTTGGGGTGGGGAGGGGAGTGTGGTTTTCTGAAAGATCGGTGGGTCAGATGAGTATCACCTTTAGTCCCACTGTATGGGAAGAATTTTTATTATTTTTCATTTAAAGCCTAACTCGGGGAAAAAAAATTGCGCTAGCGTAGGGCTTTAGCCTTTTTAGCGGTATTCCCGAGCGTGGCTCGGGGTTACATTTCAGAGCCAAAAACGGTACCCCCGAGCCACACTCGGGGTACCGCCAGAAGCATTGCTTGATCCTGTAAGCAGGGTTACTTACCTTGTCACCGGGATCCAGCGATGTGTCCCGGCGGTGTCTCGCGGCGGATCTTCCTCCCGATCGTCTCCGTGCCCCGGCTTCTGTCTCCTGCGACGTGACGTTCGCAGGGGATTGGAACCGGCGGCAAATTCAAATGTAAAAACACACCAACACACTGATACCATTCAAAATAAAAAGGTAAAAGCATGCCCAGTGCGCCTACTAGTAGAGGAACCGATTTTGGTTGGAAGTGGGTTCTGTTGTTGAGTATTATTGTAAACACGACTGCATATGGCACACAATCATCACCCCAAAATCCACGGCTAATGGTGACCTGCAAGGGATGAGCAGTTCATTTTTAAAACCTTTCCAGGAACAAGGAAAGCGGTGGATGAACCCCGCTGGCTGCCGGGTGAGGTAGGAATCGGCCACTTGTGACTTCTCTGTTTTCATCTGTCAGGTGGTGATGAAGCAGAATGCAGTCATTGAACACTTGAAACAGAAGAAAATTATGACGCCGGTGGAGAGAGAGGAGAATCAGAGGTTTGAATTTGTCTTGTCTTTTTATTTGTCTGTCGAGTTTAACAGTCTGTAACGCTACAGTGTCTGTCTGCTTTCCAGGATGATCGTGTGTAACCAGGTGATGAAATACATCCTGGACAAAATCGACAAAGAGGAGAAGCAGGCGGCTAAGAAGAGGAAGCGGGAGGAGAGCGTAGAGCAAAAGAAGAGCAAGCAGAACGCCAGCCGGCTCTCCGCCCTACTCTTCAAACACAAAGAGCAGCTGAAGGCTGAGATCCTGAAGAAGAGAGCGCTGCTGGATAAAGAGCTGCAGATTGAGGTCCAGGTGAGAAGACATTCTGCTGTAGAGAACGGTTCAAAACTTGGAAGTGCTTAGCCTTTTTTTTTCAATACTTTGAAATGTTTTTCAGGATGACCTAAAGAAAGACCTGAATAAGATTAAGAAAGAAAAAGAGAGAGCCCAGGCAGTAGCTCTTGCGGCTGCTGCAGCTGCTACCCCACTGCCTCCGCTACCACCACCTAAATTGCCCTCACCACCACCATCATCTAAATTGCCCTCACCGCCACCATCATCTAAATTGCCTTCCCCGCCACCATCATCTAAATTGCCTTCCCCGCCACCGTCATCTAAATTGCCTTCCCCGCCACCGTCATCTAAATTGCCTTCCCCGCCACCGTCATCTAAATTGCCTTCCCCGCCACCATCTAAATTGCCCTCACCACCACCACCATCATCTAAATTGCCCTCACCACCACCATCATGTAAATTGCCCTCATCACCACCACCATCATGTAAATTGTCCTCACCGCCACCATCATGTAAATTGTCCTCACCGCCACCATCATGTAAATTGTCCTCACCGCCACCATCATGTAAATTGTCCTCACCGCCACCATCATGTAAATTGCCCTCACCGCCACCATCCTCTAAATTGCCCTCACCACCACCATCTAAATTGCTCTCACCACCTCTACCTTCACCTCCTCAAACAACCCATAAGGCAACCCCCACCTCCCCAACATCTGGCTCCACCAGCCTGCCTTCCCATAAGAGGAAGAGAGAAGAGGAGAAAGAGTCCCCTCCTTCCAAGTCTAAGAAAAAGAAAATGATATCCACTACCTCAAAAGACTCCAAGAAAGACAACAAAATCTACTGCATCTGCAAGACGCCCTACGACGAATCCAAGTGAGTATTTGTACCTTCGGACCTTGCTCATGTTTACTGGGTATGAAAAAATGAAGGCACTGCATAGAAGTCTGAACTGCAGTTTCTTGTAGATGAGTCACCTGACCTGGCTGATTTTCAACCTGATTGGGTGATTTTGTCATAGAATGGCACCAGATATTTTCCAGGGTATCTATCAGATCTTCGATAGTTTAACACAGCACCTCTTTCAAAACTTGTTCTGGCTTAACAATGGGTAAGTGTATGACCTGATGTCATCGTTACACTGCTCATGTTTGCTCCACTTTGGAAGTTTTGATGGAGAGAAAACACCATACATGTCCAAGGGAGACAACACCATACATGTCCAAGGGAGACAACACCATACATGTCCAAGGGAGACAACACCATACATGTCCAAGGGAGACAACACCATACATGTCCAAGGGAGACAACACCATACATGTCCAAGGGAGACAACACCATACATGTCCAAGGGAGACAACACCATACATGTCCAAGGGAGACAACACCATACATGTCCAAGGGAGACAACACCATACATGTCCAAGGGAGACAACACCATACATGTCCAAGGGAGACAACACCATACATGTCCAAGGGAGACAACACCATACATGTCCAAGGGAGACAACACCATACATGTCCAAGGGAGACAACACCATACATGTCCAAGGGAGACAACACCATACATGTCCAAGGGAGACAACACCATACATGTCCAAGGGAGACAACACCATACATGTCCAAGGGAGACAACACCATACATGTCCAAGGGAGACAACACCATACATGTCCAAGGGAGACAACACCATACATGTCCAAGGGAGACCACACCATACATGTCCAAGGGAGACCACACCATACATGTCCGAGCGCCCTCTGAGGGAGACCACACCATACATGTCCGAGCTCCCTTTGAAGGACACTACATCATACATGTCCAAGCGCCCTCTGAGGGAGACAACACCATACATGTCCGAGCTCCCTTTGAAGGACACTACATCATACATGTCCAAGCGCCCTTTGAAGGACACTTCATCATACATGTCCAAGGGAGAAAACACCATACATGTCCAAGGGAGAAAACACCATACATGTCCAAGGGAGAAAACACCATACATGTCCAAGGGAGAAAACACCATACATGTCCAAGGGAGACAACACCATACATGTCCAAGCGCCCTAGGAGGGAGACTACACCATACATGTCCGAGCCCCCTCGGAGGGAGACTACACCATACATGTCCCAGCGCCCTAGGAGGGAGACTACACACCATACATGTCCGAGCGCCCTCGGAGGGAGACTACACCATACATGTCCGAGCGCCCTCTGAGGGAGACCACACCATACATGTCTGAGCTCCCTTTGAAGGACGATACATCATATTTGTCCAAGCACCCTTTGAAGGACACTTCATCATACATGTCCAAGTGCTCTCTAGGAGAGATTACATCATACACGTCCAAACACCTTCTGAAGGTTGCCAGGTTATACATGTCAGACCACCCTCAGAAGGTGGTCAGATCATAAATGTCCAAGCACCCTCAGGAGGTGGCCAGATGGGCATCTGGGGTCATACATGTCCAAACACCTTCCAAAGTGTGTTTTTTAGTTGACCAGTATAGAGCACTGCTGACCTTTATTACAGTCCAGCTGAATGAAGCAGTGGTAAACACTGTATCTGATTTCATTTTTAAATATTTTCCTTTAGTTTGGGAAAGGGTTATTATTGAAATTTGAACTCTGGAAAATGAAATAGTCCTTCCGTGCAGTAAGGGCTGAGCTTGCACTGCAAAGTTTAACTGCTTATTTAATCTAGGGGATGGGAAAAACACTTTCTTACCAGATCCTCTGCTCTGGCTGTGCACGGTTTCTCTGCATCCTCACATCCAGTGCAAGTCTGTGTGTTGTGCATTGGTCTTGATGACCTTAGACTACAAGAATGCAGGGGAGAAGAGGCTGCAGGGACCAGTATGGAGAATATTGTGGGTAAAACTGCTTTGCACAGGCCCCCTAGGTAAAAACGAGCAGTCCACCCTTGAAGTAAGGGTGCAGCACAACTGCAAGAAGGAACTTTTCAGTTTTCTGGCACTTAGCTTTAAAGCTGAATTCCAGGAACCCTTGCCACTTTGTAAAAATTGCAGGCACACTATGAGTTAAGTCCAAGGAGGTGCATCACATCTCCTGAACGTGTATCTATTATTTATATCTGACCGGTTTATGGCTCTGCCAGAGCATACACTGACGTTTGGGGCTGTGAGAGAGGCACACAGAGCAGCTACACCCAACCCTCCCCTCTGCTGCCTATTCAGAGGAGCCTTTGTTTTTTTGTGAATATGTTTACATAATGGAAAGGCTTCTGTGATTGGGCAGTAGGAGGGAAGGGACAGGATGTTTTATACCTGAAACATCAGTGTCAGGCTCCCAGAAATACAGCATATATATTATATATTATATATATATATATATATATATATATATATATATATATATATATATATATATATATATATATATATATATATATATATATATATATATATATATATATATATATATATATATATAAAACGCAACACGTTCCGCCCTGATTTTCTCTCAAACGCAACAGTCATGCCCCTCTGCATATATATATATATATATATATATATATATATAAAACGCAACACGTTCCGCCCTTGATTTTCTCTCAAACGCAACAGTCATGCCCCTCTTTGAACTTAACTCCAAAGTGTGCCTTCACTTTTTACAAAGGACCAAATTAGTTGAATTTAGCTTTATTATGCATTAGCTGTATTCTATTATTCTATTTATATAAGCCTAAATCCTTTTGTTAATTTTCTCAGTTTTGTTAACTATATCGGTGACCCCATTGGGAAGAACCCCCTAATTTCTGTTCGTGGGAGACCTGTTCATGAAGTAGGGGGGACAAATTGTCATTTATACAGCTATAAAAGCCTTGTCAGGGCACACCTAGGAGACCACATATCCTCTAACCACCCCAGTGAAGTTTGTAATAAAGGGAATCTGTCAGATCTTTACACGCCTGTCTAAACTGAAGCTCCAGAACCATCACTGAAGACTGTCCTTCCTGTTCCAAGGCATTGCTTACCTGGGGAGCCAGGTCACAACAGGTGCTGCTGCTGGGGAGGGGAGGTGAGCCTGGCAGCCTTAGGTGATGGATCTGGGGCTTTGACTCAAGACAGGTAATAGGTGACAGGTTCCCTTAATAAGAGATGTATTTCCACATTGATGTGATGGTGTAACCGCTACTACTTATTGTATCAGGGACGGATATCTTAGGACAGGAGAAGGTAAGTGAGATCTCACCTTGTTGACAGAGCCACCATCCTGTCTGCCATGACACTATCTTTCATGTGTCCCCCGACATGCGTGTCACTCTCATTCTTGTTGTGATTTGGGCTCATTTTGTTTTTTGTGTCCTGCATGGAGTCTCCAGTTTAAAGTAAGATTTGTCCCCCCCCCCCCCCCCCCCTCCCCCGTGGTGATCGGTGCCTCTGTGAGATATTTGGCCATCACACCTTACCCTGGTCAAGGAGGCAAATGACAGACGAAAGGGGTTGTGGTCTTGTAAAGGTTCAGCAATGTTATTTTTATCCTGTTCTGGAAACACACATCAGCGTGCTCATTGATCTGAATGAAGCCCACATGTATCTGTGTTTCCTGCATGTGGCTATGCTTGTCTCCATTCCTGTCCTCATGTCATGCGGGGGATTCCTCTACAGTGATGTCTGAGATTCCTGCTTGTGGTCCGTAGACTACCTTTAGGTCCCCTAATTTTAGGATGTAGCCGCATGCAGATTGTCTATGTTGTTGCTTAGCTGATATCTCGGTTAGTGAATAGGTAAGGTTGCTCTCCCTATTGTTAAATGGCTTTACAATCTGACAACAATACAAGAGTCGGTGGACCTGCAGAAGCTCACCAGTGAGAATTGTGTACAACATCCCTGCCCAGGGGAGACCTGTATATGATCATCAGTGCAGCCCCAACAGTGCCCATCAATGATGCAAGTTACCTGCCCATTCCGGGTTCGGGTTATTACAACCCAATAACACCGCACAACACGTTATAACCTATGTCATGGGTAATGTATATTAAAAAAGAATAGCGCGCAAATGCAAAGGAAATTACTACCAAATCTGAAGAGAGTCCATAAATAAAAATGGGGGTTTGGTCCCACCATATGGCCATATCATGCTCAAGCCCACTACTGTGTCAAAGTACCCCATTACCAGTGGGTCCTACACTATCCATGAAAAAGAGATGAATCCAGCCTTTCTAACCCATGGAGATAATACTCCTTGCTGGGAAAAATGTGCAAATGCACTACAGGGAACTCCTCCTATATCCACTTGAGTGGGTAATGGACTCTATAGCTAACGTTGCATTGCACTGCTATCCTTTGTCGTTTGTGCCTCAATGCACATTTACAGTGGACTGCAACACACCGGCCCTGTTGCACACCACAGTGCTCTGGGTTGTGATGTGGTGTATTTAAAAAATAAAAAAATCATCCGTGTTGACAGCTCACTTTGATGTGAATGAACCATTAAAACCGAAATTTCCAGGAATTCTTCAACTTTGCAGATGGTGAAGCCACACTATGGGTTAAGTCCGATTAGGTGCATGTCACCTCCCGGACTTATCTCTCTTACTCATATGTGACAAGTTTAGTGCATTCCCTCGAGGATATGCTGTGGCTGTGAGAGGAGAGCACACAGAGCAGCTATGCCTTCCTGCTCCCATATACAGAAGCCTTTGTATTTTGTGAATCAGTTCACATACTACAAAGGCTTATGTGAATGGGAAGGGGCAAGATACACTCCTGTTGTGCGAGGAGAAAAGCACACAGCAGCTATGCCTCCCATTCACAGAGGCCTTTGCATTTTGTGATTGAGTTCACATACTACATAGGCTTATGTGAATGGGAAAGATACACTCCTGCTGTGAGAGGAGAAAAGCACACGCAGCAGCTATGCCTCCCATTCACAGAAGCTTTTGTATATTGTGATTGAGTTCACATACTACAAATGCTTGTGTGATTGGGCAGGAGGAGGGTAGGGTCAGGATAAACTGGCTGTTAGAGGAGAAAAGCACACAGAGCAGCTAGGCCCTCCGCCTCCCATTCACAGATGCCTTTGTATTTTGTGAATGAGTTCACCCAATACAAAAGCTTCTGTGAATGGGCAGTAGGAAAGGAGGGGCAGGCACAGCAGTTCCAGCAACTCTGCTTTTGAAGGAACTGAGACCACAGTGAGCAGCCTTAGAGCTCCAGAAATGTAATAATTGAGATAAGTTTGCGTGGCTGCAGGCACCTCATGGTATGCCTGCGGTTTTTACAAAGTAGCTAAATTCCTGGAATGCCGCTTTAGAACGCTATATAGAATTGTCAGCATGGCCCGTGTGACTAACATTGTCCCCAAATCCTTGCACCTGTTATATAGTCTATTTACTTAGAAGGCAACCCCCACCCCTTGGTTTTCCACTGCTATACTATACTAAAATATAATATGTGGTGCTGTGAGCTAACTTGGCGTGGTCCGATTCCTTGCAATATCTGTAGTGTTGGAGATAGATTAGTATATAGTGTTTTCTGGCATCATTGTGGATCTGTGTCACTTGTGAACAGGAGTCATTCATCTCCATTCATTGTAAAGATGTATGCCGCATCTCCCCCTGTGTTCTCGGAGGAATGATCGCCTCCCCTCCTCCCCCCTCCCCCCTCCTACCAGCAATTTGCCATCCATGCTAGCTGTGTGGCCTGTCCTTTAATTATGTAGCTGTGACAGCCAGGATGACTTCTCTGCAATGACCTTTGTCGTGTCGTTGTGTTGTGAATGTGTTCTAGGTTCTATATTGGCTGTGAGCTTTGTGCTAACTGGTATCACGGAGATTGTGTTGGCATCACAGAGGCGGAAGCCAAGAAAGTGGATGTGTACATCTGTAATGAGTGTAAACGGTCACAAGAGGGCAGCAGTGAGGAGTTGTATTGTATCTGCAGGACACCCTATGACGATTCACAGTGAGTTCCGGTGATAACTTCTTATGCACTAACTAGACAGCGCTCGCTGGTCCTGTGCGGTAGATGCTTTGTCTCGTGCCTTCCCTTATTAACCTGGCCAGAGCATGCTCTCACCCCTTTCCTGCCATGGGGGGCGCAGGCCCCTGCCAATCCCAGGTCCCCCTGGTAGTAAAGGATCTTCCTTTTATATATGATGCATGTTTTCTGGACTGATAACTTCTGAGCATCATATCTATTATCTGCTTCCTGTCTGGGGAAACAAGCTATGGAAGGGCTTCCATCTTCTGGGGGCTTTGGTGGCCTCTGCTGTTTGGCTACGTGTACTGCAGCTCTAGATGTGTCCAGCTTTGTGTAGGGAGCACCGTACCTGCACCTTAGATGCTCCTTTTAGATATCCTATCACACTGCCATATGTCTAGCTCTTTTTTTTGTATGCCCGCCTTGTCTTTTACTTATTTATGTTTGGTGTGCGCAGATTTTATATTGGCTGTGATCGCTGCCAGAACTGGTTCCACGGACGCTGCGTCGGGATATTACAGAGCGAGGCGGATTTAATAGATGAGTACGTGTGCCCGCAATGCCAGTCGACTGAGGATGCCATGACTGTTCTAAGCCCGCTTACAGATAAGGATTATGAAGGACTGAAGCGCTTCCTGAGATCGCTGCAGGTAGGTTGGTTCATATGGTGGCAGGATTCTCACTTTCTCCCCCCCCCCCCCCTCTCCCTCCCTATACTTCTCCCCCCTATTTTTTTTTTTTTTTAACCCCTGTTCCCCCTCCCCTTCACCCCCCCCTTCATCGTTGTTTCATCTTACCCCCCCCCCCTTTCCTCGCCCCTTTTTTCACATTTTTTTTTTATATTTCTGCCCATCTGCTATTCCTCCTCTTGATTACATTTTCAGATTGTCACATGTATTTTCATCATATAAAGTGCTTTTTTGATCTGTATGCCTACACACATACTTTTATATAAGTTTTTTTTACCTTTTATGCAATTTATTTGTATGCGATTATTATTATTATTTTTTTTTATTATTTTTACATTTTCTTATTGCCGCTTGTAAACCTAAAAAAAAAAAAACCCTGCAAGACAAAGGCATAATAAGCTAGTATGCATCGCATACTAGCTCATTATGAATTACATTAGAATGAAGCCCCGACACGGACACCGCTGTGGGAGCTGACATGATCCCTCAGCATCTCTTCCGGGTTCGGCGGCTCCGGCGCTGTGATTGGCCGGAGCCGCGATGACGTCACTCCTGCGCATGCGTGCGGGAGTCATTTTCCGGCAAGGAAAGCTGGAGGTCCACCGGACCTTCAGAGCGCATGCGACGCTCGCGTGAGCGGCTGCATGCAGTGCAAATATCTCCTAAACCATGCCGGGACTGAGGATCTGAGGACAGATCGGACCCCTGACTGACATTTTTGACACTTGTGGGGGTACCAGTGACATTACTACAGGAATCAGTGCTATAAATATGCACTGTTACTGTAAAAATGACACTGGCAGGGAAGGGGTTAACTTTATTGGTGATCAAGGGGTTAAATGTGTCCCTAGGGGCGTGATTCTAACTGTTGGGGGGCGTGGCTGGAGAAGTAACCACAGAGACATGCGATCCTATATAGAAGGATCGCATAGCCTCTGTGATTACTTCAGGGAGAATGACAGTTGGCTTTGTTTACATCAGCCGCCTGCCTTTCTCCCTCTCCAGTGATAGATTGCGAGTGGCCGGAGGACATCGGAGCCGCTGGTCACTCGCGCAGGGATATCGGGACGAGCGGGGACGGGAGCGCGCCTCCGGCGGCGCGCTCACCCCCTAGAGGCTTGTGGGCGAGTGACGTACCGGTACGTCACTTTACCCAGGAGGGGCTGACTGCCGCAGTATATAGTCGTGAGGCGGTCGGCAAGTGGTTAAAGAGACACCGGGAATCACATAGCCTCTGTGATTACTTCAGGGAGAATGACAGGCGGCTTTGTTTACATCAGCCGTCTGCCTTTCTCCCTCTCCTGCGGGAGATCGCGAGTGACCGGCGGCCATCAGAGCCGCCAGTCACACGCGCTGGCTCAGCAGGGAACTAGAGGGGGCGGGAGCGCTGCGGTGTGCGCTTGCCCCCTACAGGCGTGTGGGCGAGCGACGTACCCCTACGTAACTTTGCCTGTAGGGGGCTGACTGCCGCAGTATATAGTCATGCAGCGGTCGGCAAGTGGTTAAGCATTTCTATTTCAATTGTCAAGATTGCCTATAATTTAACACATGCTGCAATCCTGCACCAAAATGGCCGCTGTTATGTTCAGCAGGTCACATGACCAGCTTCCCTAATCCGTTATCACTGTCATTCTTTCCTCTAGACTCATAAAGAAGCCTGGCCCTTTCTGGAGGCTGTTGATCCTGAAGATGCCCCTGATTATTATGCTGTGATCAAGGAGCCAATGGGTAAGTACTGCAGACTGTAAAATGATTGGTTGCTGCTACAGGCAACACAGATAGTATGAAGTCAGTGCAGGTAGTCCTGCATCTTTCTATAGTAATGAAATGTTATGTCGGTGTGTAGGGGGGAGGCGTTAGACGAGTATGAGTGTCTGTCTGTTGTATGGCGGTCTCCTTCTATGGTGTAATCTGAGGTCTGGGTGTATTTGTGATCAGGATACGGATTGCTGGCCGCATACAATAGAATTATTATAGACTCTGCGCGTTGAATATGTTCGGAATGGGGTCGGGCGCCAGCGGCGCTCTGCCTTTCGCCATCATCATGACGCGAGCCTTGTCTGGTGAAATTCAGGTTGCTGGGGGGGGGAGCAGACAGAGGTCGTGCAAGTTTTACAGCGCAGTAAAGCCATTGGCTGTTTGTTTGTTGTCCTGCCAGGCTCGCCGTTTATCACAGTCCAGTGGCTCACATCACAAAAGCCTCGTTCTAAAGGCTGACATTTTATTGCTCTCCCCGGGATAACAGGAAACACAAACACAGACCTGGAATGTTCCTAACTGTACCCTCAATTAGTGTTTGCTCAGTTGTTCTACGAGTTTTATTAACCTTGTCACATAGACGTGCCGGCTGGACTCCGGCCTGGCCTCTCACAGCAGCAAATATCTGAAATCTATCCTTTACAGTCCTGACATTGGCCTCAATTATTAACCACTTAAGCCCCGGAAGATTTTACCCCCTTCCTGACCAGGGCCTATTTTGCGATTTGGCACTGCGTGACTTTAACGGACAATTGCGCAGTCGTGCGACGCTGTACCCAAATGAATTTGACGTCCTTTTTTTTCCCCACAAACAGAGCTTTCTTTTGGTGATATTTGATCACCTGTGCGATTTTTTGATCACGCACTATAAACAAAAAAAGTGTCAATTTTGCAAAAATAACAATATTTTTCACATTTTTTTATAAGAAATTCCCCCAAAAAAATGTAAAAATCAAAAATTTTTTAACATTTTCGGCCAATTTGTTTTATGCTACATATGTTTGGTAAAAAAAATCGCAAAAAGCCTATTTTGATTGGTTTGCGCAAAAGTTATCGCGTTTACTAACAAATGGAAAGATTTTTGTCATTTTTGTTGTTTTTTTTTAACGCATAATGGCGGTGATCTGCAATTTTTTTTTTTTTTATTATTTTTTTTTTATTATTTTTTTTTTTTTTTTGCGGCATTGGGGTGGACAGATCGGACCCTTGACTGACATTTGTGACACTTTTGGGGGTACCAGTGACATTACTACAGTAATCAGTGCTATACATATGCACTGTTACTGTAAAATGACACTGGTAGTGAAGGGGTTAACTTTTTTTGAGAGGGAGGGGCTGTGTGTGTCCCTAGGGGCGTGATTCTAACTGTGATTGGCTGTGGCTTGAGCTGTAGGAACAGTGATCAACGGTCCTACATAGTAGAACTGTATGATCACTGTTTCTACACAGGGGAGAATGACAGGCGGCTTGTTTACATCAGCCGCCTGCCTTTCTCCCTCTCCCCCCGACGATCACGAGTGACCGGCGGACATCGGGTCCGCCGGTCACATGCGTGGGGGGTTCGTGACCGCGCGGTAGCGCGCCTCCGTCGGCGCGTGCTCGCTCCCCAGAGCCTCACCAGTACGTCACTTTGCCTGTGAGGGGCTGACCGCCGCAGTATATGTACTTGCAGCGGTCGGCAAGTGGTTAACCACCTCTTGCTCGCCGTATAGGGAAAGACTGCAGATGGGATCCTCTCTCGTTCTGGGGTGAGGTCATAGAATGACTCCTCTAACGACTCCGCTATTGTGCGGGGGCACACAGTGTGGCGATTGTAGGGACCCCGATCTTAGCAAAGAGCTGATGACACGGCTCTTTACTCATGTGATCGGCTGTGTCCAATCATGTAAACACGGAAGTGTTGTTTATTGGCTCTCCTCACCTCACACTAACAGCGTGTGAGGAGAGGAGAGCCAATCAGCGGAATCTTCTCACAGGGGAGACCTGTATATGTAAACCTGGCACTGATCATCAGTGCAGCCCCAACAGTGCCCATCAGTGATGCAAGTTAGTGACCATTTGTGATGCCAATCTGTGCCCATCAGTGATGCAAATTTCTTCCCATCAGTGATGGAAATTTGTGCCCATAAATGCTACTTTTCAGTGCCTGCCCATCAGTGCTGCCTATTGGTGCCGCCTCCTCAGTGCTGCCTATTGGTGCCCATCAGTGCTGCCTATTGGTGCCCATCAGTGCTGCCTATTGGTGCCCATCAGTGCTGCCTATTGGTGCCCATCAGTGCTACCTCATTGGTGCTCATCGGTGCCCATCAGTGAAAAATTACTTATTTACAACATTTTCTGACAAACTAAAACTTTTTTTCCCCCCCAAATTTTTAGTCTTTTTTTTTTTTTTGCTAAAAAAAAAACCCCAGTGGTGATTAAAAACCACCAAAAGAAAGCTCTATTTGTGAGAAAAAAAATGATAAAAACCTCATATGGGTACAGTGTAGCATGACTGAGCAATTATCAATCAAAGTGTGCCAGCGCTGAAAATTGGCCTGAGCAGGAAGGGGGTGACAGTGCCGGTGTTGAAGTGGAGTTCCTGCCCCCTTGTCAATTTTTGTTAAAAAGCACCCCCATGATCTTCTTTGCTATTAGGCCCCTTTCACATAATGTTGCTAGCTGGCACTGAACCCAGGGAACCCTGCGCAATTCTGTTTCCTGCTGAATAGGGTGCTTTACAGGTCCAGGGCAGTGATACCGAGCTGGGGAATCCAGTCCCTGCAGGTCCTTTGTGACCATGTCTGCAGTGAAGGATAGGGGGTCCTGTGCCTGGCCTGCTAAGTGCCCTGTGGTAGCTGGGACATCCTTACTGCCAGTTACCTCCTTCTCACCCCCCCTCCTTCTTCTCACCCTCCTTCCTCCTCACCCCCTCCCTTCTCCTCCCCCTTCTCCTCCCCCTCCTCCTCCTCCCCCCTCCTCCTCCCCCCCTCCTCCTCCTCCTCCTCCTCCTCCCCCCCTCCTCCTCCTCCTCCTCCTCCCCCCCTCCTCCCTCCCCTCCTCCTCCCCCCTCCTCCCCCCTCCTCCCCCCCTCCTCCCCCCCTCCTCCTCCTCCTCCTCCTCCTCCTCCCCCCCCCTCCTCCTCCTCCTCCTCCTCCTCCCCCTCTCCCCCCTCCTCCCCCTTCCCCCTCCTCCTCCCCCTCCCCCCTCCTCCCCCTTCCCCCTCCTCCTCCTCCTCCCCCCCCTCCTCCTCACCCCTCCTCCTCCTCCTCACCCCCCTCCTCCTCACCCTTCCTCCTCCTCACGCCTCCCTCCCCCTCCTCTTAAACCCCCCTCCTCACATAGCAGGAGGAGGAAGAAGATGGCCCTTCTTCATTGCACACGGTAAGTAAACATTGAGACGCATACAAGATAGCGGAAGCTAGTTTGGGCCAGAGTTGCCTACACCATCCTGCAGGGTTAGGGGTAAATGTACTAGAAAGTTTTCCAAACATTTGGTAGAATTTGTTAATGGGGACGGGTTTTGTAGCGGCAGTTGGCAGGGTTGTATAGAGGGGTGTATTTTAGCCATGTATCTGGATTTCCACTTCCAAGAGCGGATTTATGCGATCCTGTAATTCGATTATTTATCTTTTATGTTTTCTTCCTTTGCATGTCACAGACCTGTCCACCATGGAGGAGAGAATCCACACCCGATACTACAAGAAACTGACAGAGTTTGTGGCTGACATGACCAAAATATTTGACAATTGCCGCTACTACAACTCCAGCGAGTCGCTATTCTGCAAGAGCGCAGACGCCCTGGAGAAGTTCTTTGTACAGAAGCTGAAATCATTTAAAGCCAGCAGGTGAGCGATGGGGATCCCCCTTCTTCTCTGACCAGTTCACGTGTCTTGTCGGTTATTTATTAAGGAGTCTTACGTTGGCACGGAAATATCAGCTGTGATCTTGGTCAGCTATTGGGGCCCAGAAACTCCTTGGGTTATCATAGCGATAATTAAACAGGGCTGCATTTCTTTCACACATGAGAGGCAGCAAAAGGGTTCGCCTTTCTGCTCTCTGCAGTTGGTTTTGCGCAAAGCATCCCTGATCCTCCTCTTCTTGGGTCCCCCGCCGGTGCTTCTGGCTCCTCTGCCTGTCGATTCCACACCATAGCAAGCTGCTTGCTATGGGGGCGTTCTTACGGGCTCACTCCTGAGCCTGCTTTGTGTGTCCATTGCTCAGCCCCTTTCCTTGCTCCCTCCTCACTGGCTGTGATTGACAGCAACGAGAGGCAGTGGCTACTGCTGCTGTCTCTGAGCCTATGAGGAAGGACTGAGTCGGGAGAACAACTGCTCTCATGCACAGCGCTGGATGGAGATCAGCTCGGAGGGGCTGCACTCCGATTGTTTTTGTCCCTAATGCAGAGAATATATTAAGGTTAAAAAAAAAAAACCCTCAGGCATTAGAACCACTTTAACCCCTTCCCGGTATCCCTTTTAACCACTTGCCGACCGCCGCACGACTATATACTGCGGCAGTCAGCCCCTCCTGGGCAAAGTGACGTACCGGTACATCACTCGCCCACGAGCCTCTAGGGGGCGAGCGCACGCCCGCTGGAGGCGCGATCCCGCCCCCGCTCGTTCCCTGACATCCCTGCGCGAGTGAACGACGGCTCCGATGTCCGCCGGTCACTCGCGATCTCCCGCTGGAGAGGGAGAAAGGCAGGCGGCTGATGTAAACACAGCCGTCTGTCATTCTCCCTGATGTAACTGCAGAAACTACATGATCCTGCTATGTAGGATCGCATGTCTCTGTGGTTACATCACAAGCCACGCCCCCCCCCCCCCCCACAGTTAGAATCACGCCCCTAGGGATACATTTAACCCACGGATCACCAATAAAATTAACCCCTTCCCTGCCAGTGTAATTTTTACAGTAACAGTGCATATTTATAGCACTGATTACTGCAGTAATGTCACTGGTACCCCAAAAAGTGTCAAAAATGTCAGTCAGGGGTCGGATCTGTTTGCCGCAATGTCGCAGTCCTGCAAAAAAAATTGCAGATAGCCGCCATTGCTAGTTTAAAAAAAAAAAAAACAATAAAAATGACGTAAATCTTTCCTGTAGTTAGTAAACGCAATAACTTTTGTTCAAACCAATCAAAATACGCTTATTGCAATTTTTTTTTACCAAAAATATGTAGCAGAAAACAAATGGGCCTAAAATGTTACTATCTTTTCATGTGACAACACTGAAGAAATGACGCTTTGCTACAATGTAAAGTAGTGAGTGTACAGCTTGTATAACAGTGTAAATTTACTGTCCCCTCAAAATAACTCAACACACAGCCATTAATGTCTAAACCGCTGGCAACAAAAGTCAGTACACCCCTAAGTGACAATGTCCAAATTACACTGTTTATACAAGCTGTACACTCGCTACTTTACATTGTAGCAAAGTGTCATTTCTTCAGTGTTGTCACATGAAAAGATAGAAGAAAATATTTACAAAAATGTGAGGGGTGTACTCACTTTTGTGAGATACTGTATATGCTGGGGGAGGGGGTATCTATGTGGAGAACTAATATTGGCCAAGTGGCAAGGTCTCTTATGACCTCCAGGATGGTGATGGTCTTGGAAGAGGACAGTCTAATGCAGATATGGGCAACCCCACCACTGCAGCTGTTGTGGAACTGCAAGAGAACTGCCACAGGCATGGCTCAGAGGCATGATGGGATTTGTAGTAAATTTTAATTGTAGAATAAAACATTTACAAAAAATGTGAGGGGGGGTACTCACTTTTTTGAGATACTGTGTGTGGGGAAGCAAAGAAGGGGGGCTTTAACGCCCGAACGCTGCACATGTACATCCATTGATTGCCAATGTTTCTGTACTGAAAGCCGCCTGTGTTAGGCCCCGTTCACATAGGGGCGATCTGACTTGGGGGGGCGACCTCCGAGGTCGCAGCGCGCTGCTCGCGGCCGCCACGGACTTCATAACATTGAAGTCTATGGTGGTCGCCTCCCGGTCGCCCCAAAGAAGCTCCGGACCCTTTTTCTAAGTCGGAGCGACTTGTGTCGCTCCTATTAGAACGGGTCCGCAGCTTCCCTATGGAAGGCGACCTACGGCGACCTGTGAGGCGACCAGGTCGCCTCACAGGTCGCCTTAGTGTGAACGGGGACTTAAATTTGCGGCAAATAGTTATTTGTAAGAATAATATAAATATAGAATTAAAAAATTCATGATCTGAATGCGATCATTTTATAATTTTACCGTATTTGTCATAAATCATGCATCTGCCTGACGAAGTGTCCTGGCACGGTGTCCATTATATGTTCCATTTCCGGTGGCAGCTCGGACCTGACGTCCCGCCACGCGTTGCATGCTGCACTCAGTCACCCAACACTTCTTTCTTCTCTTGCAGATTGTGATTCTTGTAGCCCCGGAAGTCGGATGTTGTCTCCATCAGCTTGCTTTTTTTTTTTTTTTTTGCCACCCCCCTCCCCGCCATCTCTCCACCACGCATGGTCACCCATTGCACGGCCAGACGGCCTCCATTCTGTACCTTTTTGGATGCTGGGCCCAAGTGCCTGACTGTCGTCTTCATGTCCGGTTCCACCTTCGGCAGTCCTTGTACTATATAGTATATATTTTTGTACATAGATGGTGAACATTTGACACTGTTTGTGAATATCCATTATCGGCAGAAGTTGATGTGTTGAACCTTTTCATCATATGTATATTTTTTTTTTTCTTTCTAAATCTGATCACTAAATACATCAAATGTTTACAGTTGTTTCCGAATTCCTGAATTCATTTTGAGAAATCCATTAAATTCATCCCCCTGTCATGGCATCCTCCATGCAGTTATGTTTCGCCCGGCAGACGTAATCAGTACAATCCTGACGTTGTTTACAGGTCTCACAGCAACAAACTGCAGTCGGTCCATTAACTGTCGGTGACAGGCGGAGCTGCGCACTCTCTGCTTGGGTTGGAGAGAGAGAGAGAACAGGACTCGAGACTTTGAACTCTTATTCCTCCTCAAGCTATTTCTGATCGAAGAATTAATTTGTCCAAAGGACAAGAAGCGGAAGAGAGAGACGGGCAATGGGGGGGCGGGTTTGGCGGTTTTCTAGCACCGACTGAAAGTCTTTTTTGCAGGCACAAGCAGGAAGAAGGCGGGGCAGGAACATTTTTTTTTTTTTTTTTTTTGGTGAAGGCGGGCTTTTTGGATTCAGCGATGGAGTTGGACGAGAGCTCCATGGATCATGACGACGCATGTTCTTCAATGAAGAAGCTGGTTTAAAAAAAAAAAAAAATACTCACAGATTTCTTTGTATTTATTTATTGTTCAGAGACACTTTTTTATCGCTACTCTCATTTGTCGACTAATTATTTTTTCTTATTAAAATATAAAAAAAAGAAAATTTGTCTAAAACGAAAAAACAAAAAAAAACAAAAAAAAAAAAAAAAAGACGAGAGAAGGGAGGAGGCTGATTGGGCCCGATCCAATTAAATTTGTCCTGTATTTTAACACGATTCCTGTAATAAAAAAAAAAAAACAGATAAAGAACAAGTCTTTTCTTTCTATGAAAGGAGTTTCTACCTTCTCCACCCCCCCCCCCCCAAATAAGTGGAGATTCAGCAGAGTTTCTTGTTCATGGTACAGAGAGAGGGTGACCACACAAAACAAGGAATTAGGGGAACCGAACTTGTGCGCTCCGGACCAGCTCTCGGCGTCCTGTCTCAAGGTATCTTGTTTGTACAAATTTGTCAGAATTTAAAATTTTTTTTCTTTTGTATGTAAAACTGAAAATATGGATGTATATGACCCAATAAATGGAGATGATCTTCTCCCTAGAGATCTGTAAGTTACGTCTCACTAATTTTAAGAGCACATGACATTTATTTACTGTTTTCTATGTTCATTGGTATGCAAATGAGGGGGAGGAGGCTTTTTATTTATTTTTATTTATATATATATATATATATAGCAGCAGAGCAAGAAAATGGCTTCTGATGCTGTATGTCAATGAGGAGGTAAATATTTTAAATAACTGATTTGGGGAATATGCAAATGAGACTGATGTGATATGCAAAATGAGGGGGAGGAGATAGATCAAGGTATAGCCAAAGCCAAAATAGTTATTTGTTTTTCTTATTTTGAAAGGAGGGAGGTGTTAGATCTATTTACCTCCATAACAATCTAAGTCAGTGGTTCCCAACTCCTGTCCTCAGGACCCACTAACGGGACAGATTTTAAGCAAAACCTTAGGGCGGAGGCGTAGCTAGAACCTTCAGGGCCCCGTTGCAGGGAGGCCGGGACCGAAAGAAGCCTGTGGTGTACGTGCCCCTAGGGTGGCAGCCTAGGGGTGCCGTAATTCTCACTGGTGAGGGGCAGCTCATCTTGAGTTTTTTGGCACCTTGGTCCAATGCTGTATTTTGGCCTAGGCCCAGGCCTAGGGCGGCACTTTGCAGGGGGGCAGCAAAATAGCTGCCCCCACCTCCACCTGAGACTCTATTAGCCACTATTTGCTAGAGCAGGCTGGCATCTAGCAACCAGTGACGTCACGGCTGTGACGCCCTGGCCATGATTCAAAGTGGAGGAGGTTTTAACTTCCTCCTCCTCCACACCTAGTGCTTGTGGGGCCCAAAGAGTCCTGCTGGTCCGGTTACAGTGGGGTGCAGGGCAATAAACCAAAATTGACCAATCCACCGCCGACAGCAGCTGCTGCTGCTGAGCTGCGACGTCTTCACACAGCAAGCGGGCAGCCGGCCGACCCTGGAACCTGGCTAGGACTGAGAACCTGCGAGGGAGAAGACCTCAACTGCCATGGCGCCACCCTGTCCTAAGCAGCAGCGAGTGCAGCATCCCTGGCGCCTCCCAGAGCCTGCACTCCTTCTCAAACCTCTCTGTTCCCAGCTGGGACATCAACAGGCTGACTGAGGGCCCAAAAGATGAGGAAAGGCAGGAGGTAGGTGCATCACACAGGAAGGGCTGGGCAAATTTAAATTGGGGGGGTGCCCAATTTTAGTCTTGCCTAGGGCAGCACAAAACCAAAATACACCACTGCCTTGGTCACTGCACCACACACACTTTTTACGCACCTGCCTCTTGGGATGGGCCTTTTGGCTAGGACCAGAGGAATTTTTTATTCCTGGCCAAGGGGCCTGTCAAGGTCTCACACCTTGACACTACCAGCACTTCTACACTTCCCCTTCCCCACTCTTGTGTGTTTATTTGTAGTTTGTCACCTTTCCTATTTAACTTTTTTCACGATGAGTAGGGTGTGGGTCCTCGGGCCTGCCCTGAAAGTCTTGGGAGGGGGTGAATATGGCCTTCTGGCTTAGTTCGCCCTCTCTCATGGGGTCTCCCTTCGGGGTAGCCCCACCTAGTACTTGGGGTGGGCTGTTTCGGCAGTCCTCCCAGAGAACAGGGCTTTCCTGGTTTCGGCAGGGCAAACCAAAGTGAAGTACCTCAGTCCCAGTCAGGAGTCTTGCGCCCCAGGGGATCAAGGTCAGGGTCCACCCTCTTCAGAGGAGGATCATTCTGCACACCCTGTGCACTTTTTGTGTTCTTCACGTTTGCGTGTGTGCACTTTTTTATGCACCGGGTGTTAGTTTGAGTGTGTTCAGTGCAAGAAACCATGAAGGGCCCATCGGATCCCTGGCCAGGGCCCTTCCCTTCAAGACTGGGGCTCTTCCCACTGATCCTGGGGCCCTTCACTCTCATTGTTAGGCCCTTTATTACGGTCCTGCTGCAGGACCCTTTCACAAGTTCTGCAGTGGGCCACCTTCCTGCCATCTTGGGGCCTCCCCACGGTGGTGGAATGCCAGGGCCCGGTTGCAAGTGTGACCTTTGAGATCATGGAAGTTCTCCCACTGGTGACGGTAGTTTTTATTTATTGGTATTTTAATTGTATTATTTTTTATCATTTTATTTTATTTTTTCACTGACTATGACTCTGTCCATTCAGAAAAGGAAGGAGCTGGTAAATTACATATTTACTGACCCCTTCCTGGTTCTCTATTTTGAAACATTCCCTGCAACAGCTGGAGAGGGGAGAGAGGCAGGAGAGGGGAGAGAGCACAGTAGGGGGGGGGCGGCCCAGCCCAGAAGGGGGACCATGGGAGCACACAGGGGCCCAGAGACAGCAGAACACAAATGAACTGGATAGGAGGAGTGGCGGGGGCAGCATACAGAGGAACCAATCGCCTCCATTTTCCTCCTGCAGCTACAGGAGGAGAAAGGAGGACAGTGATTTCTCTACACGCTGCCTCCACCGCTCCTCCTATCCAGGTGTACAGGGGAGCCGCATGGGGCCCGGTTGCAATGACAACCCCTGTAGTTACGCCCTTGCCTCGGGGAGATGCAGACTAGAATACTGCAATCACTGAGCAGCAAAATATATCACCTGGGATGTATTTCAGTTATCTTGCAAACCTGGCCTGTTAGTGTGCCCTGAGGCCCGGAGTTGAGAACCACTGATCTAAGTGAAAATGTCATTCGCATGCCAAAGATTCCTCAAAAGAGTTCAAAGCTTTATTCCCTGTTCTCATAGTAGATATGTAGCAACGTTTCGGGGCCACACAGGGCCTCTTCATCAGGCAAGTGACGTCACTTGCCTGATGGAGGCCCTGCGTGGCTCCGAAATGTTGCTACATATCTACTATGAGACCACGGAATAAAGCTTTGGACCCTTTAGAGCAGGGATCCTCAAAATACGGCCCTTCGGCTGTTGCAGAGCTACACATCCAAAGAGGCATTGTAAAACTCTGACATTCACAGACATGACTAGGCATGATGGGAATTGTTGCTCCTAAACAACTGGAGGGCCGTAGTTTGAAGACCCCTGCTTTAGAGGAATCCTTGGTGTGCTGGTGACATTTCTTCACCTTGAGCTTCCACGGTTTCCAAGCTGTGGTCATTACAGCACCCAGCATCACTGAACTGCCCGTTTTCTTGAATGTGTGCGTGGGGAATATTGCATTTCCATAACAGTCTATTCTCTCTGTCTGTATGTACAATCACCTTTTATTAGGTACACCTGTTCAGTTGTTTGGCTGTTCCGTAATTCGTGTTACCAATCACATGGCAGCAACTCAATGCATTTAGGCATCTAGACTTGGTGACGATGACTTGCTGAAGTTCAAACCGAGTATCAGAGTGGGGAAGAAAGTGGATTTAAGTGACTTTGAAAGTGGCGTGGTTGTTGGTGCCAGATGGGCTGGTCTGAATATTTCTGGGATTTTCCTTTTCAAATAATTTTATTTTGAGAAATGTGAAAAGAGGTACGATTGAATATCCTCAAAGGCTATACATAGAGTAGGAACAGTTCTTAAATAAACACATAACTAATAAGCAGGTAACAATAAAATCGGTTAAAGTGCGTTGCAACAGGAACGTCAATAACATAAGAAAACCACAAGTTTTAGGAGTGGATGAGTGAGTAAGATTGCTGGGTATAGTTGTGGACTCAAATATATCATGGGTAAGGGGCCCAGTCGCGTTGGGTACACGGAGCAGGTACAGGGCTGTAGAGGGTGACGGGGAGCAGAAAAGGGGGGGGGGGGTAAGGAGGGAACTAGGGGGAAGAGGCAAGGCAGGGTATAGTGGGTGCCCGGAGAGAGTCCCGGTTTACCATAGTGGGCTCTGGCGGGCTTGTAGGGTATAATAGTTTGGACCATAGTTTAAGAAAGTACAAGGGAGTCGTCAAAGCCTGGAGGCAGGCAGTTGTCAATCTAAGGCCTCCAGAGTTTTTCCATAAGGGGTCAGTTTGTCTAATATTACCTCTTCAGTTTTTGCATGGATAATGGCTTGCGTGACCCTGCTTGTCATTGCCAAGATACATAGCGTGTAGGATTTCTAAGCTTTTGCTATGGTTTGTTTGGCTGCGGTGGGTATAAGCAGTAAAAGTTGGTGTGTAAGATCGAGTGGTTTGTGATTCAGGAGTGCAGTCGCTGGCTCAGGGGTGAGAGGCATGTGGAAAAAATGGTTGATAGAATTTTGTACACTTCAAACCAGAAGGCATGATCTATAGGGCATTCCCACCGTATGTGTACGTTGGTGCCCAGAGCTTCGCAGCCCCTCAAGCAACGAGGTGGGTACTGAGGCACGTATTTGGAAATCCTGGCCAGGACGAAGTACCACCTGGTGAGTGCTTTGTAGTCTCTCAAAGGCCACAATGTTTGAAGACTCAGATTTAGTCACCTGCCATATTTTTATTCAGTCTGCTTCATCGAGTGTGAGATCTAGGTCCCTCTCCCACTTAGTGGTGTAGATTGGTGGAGTGGCAGTTTGCGTAGCCAGGAGTTAGGCATAGATGTCTGATACGAGCCCTCGCCTGGGTGGGTCAGTTTTACATGCGCATTCAAAAGTTGAAAAGTGTGAGGGGCTATCTTGGGAGGGTGTAGATCGTGCATAGAAGTGCTTAAGTTGCAGATAACGAAACAGTTCTCCAGGAGGGAGCTTGTGGGATTCGCATAGTATTTCTGGGAATTTTGTGCACAACCATCTCTCGAGTTTACAGAGAATGGTGGGAAAAAGAGAAAATTGTGTGGAGGAAAATGCGTTGTTGATATCCAAGAAGAATGGGCAGACTGGTTCCAAATGATAATAAGGCTACAGTTTCTCAAATAATCACTCGTACATCCAAGGTATACAGAATACCATTTCTGAACGTGCAAAACATTGAACCTGGAAGCAGATCGGCTACAGCAGCAGAAGACCACACCCGGTGCCTCTCCTGTCAGCTAAGAACAGGAAACTGAGGCTACAATTGGCACAGGATCACCAACATTGGACAATAGAAGATTGGAAAAACGTTGCCTGGTCTGATGAGTCTGGATTTCAGCTATGACATTCAGATGGTTGGGTCAGAATTTGGCGCATGGATTGATCCTGCCTTGTATCACCGGTTCAGGCTGGTGGTGGTGTACTGGTGTGGGAGAGGAGGGGAGGTAATGGTTCAGGCTGGTGGTAGAGGAGGGGTAATGGTTCAGGGTGGTGGTGGGGGTGTAACGGTATGGGAGGGGAGGGGAGGTAATGGTTCAGGGTGGTGGTGGTGGTGTAATGATGTGGCAGAGGAGGGGAGGTAATGGTTCAGGCTCGTGGTGGTGTAATGGGGTGGGGGGTCTTGGCACACTTTGGACTCCTTAGTCTCAATTGAGCATTATTTAAACGCCACGGCCTACCTGAGTATTGTTGCTGACCATGTCCATCCCTTTATGACTACAGTGTCCCCATCTTCTGATGGCTCCTTCCAGCAGGATAATGCACCATGTCACAAAGCTCCAATCATCTCACCACTGGTTTCTTCACCATGACAATGAGGTCACCGTCCTCCAATGGCCTCCACACTCACCACATCTCATCCAATAGAGACCCTTTGGGATGTGGTGGAATGTGAGATTGGCATCATGGATGTGCGGCGGACATCTCCAGCAACTACTTGATACTATCATGTCACTATGGAGCAAAATCTCTGAGGAATGTTTCCTACACCTTGTTGTATCTATGTCACCAAGAATGAAGGCAAAAGGGGGTCCAACCCTCTACTAACAAGGTATACCTAATAAAGTGGCCAGTGTAAGTGGGGGGGGGGGGGCAGGGTATGTGTGTCCTGGTGTAAATGTGTAGAGAAAAAGAGATGGATAGGGAGCAATAGATCTCTCCTGGCGCCAACACGTTTTAAACTATAAAAGGAAAGCTAGAGCAACCTCCTCCATTCTCCAGAAAGATCAGATCAAAGACGGGAGAGTTCCTATGCTGCCATGGATTGGCTCCAGAAAGGAAAATGTTGGTATTTGATACAATTTTCCATTAAATAAGCGTAACATTCTGACCACTCACATGTGAAATTAATAGCATTGAATATCTTATTACAATGGCACCTGAAAATAGGTGGGCTATATCAGGCACCAAGTGATCAATGGTGTCCCTGAAGTAGAAAAAGTGGAGTGTAGGGATTTGAGGGACTTTGACAAGGAGTAAAGTGTAAGGTCTATAGATGACTGGGTCAGAACAACTCTGCAAGGGCAGCTCTTGTGGGATGTTTCTAGGGTGCCGTGGTCAGGACCGACCAAAAGTGGTCCAAGCAAGGAGAATCGGTGACAGGTGGCTATGGATCGTTGATATAGGTGGTGGGGGGGGGGGGTGGGAGTTGCAAAGATTCACAGATGGAGGTGGTGTAGGAAAGGTTCACTGATGGAGGTGGGGTAGGAAAGGTTCATCAGTGGAGGTGTGGTAGGAAAGGCTCATTGATGCGGGGGTGGGGTGAGGGGGGGGGGGGGTAAAGGCTCATTGATGCAGGTGGGGAAAGGGAAGGCTCATTGAGGGGGGGGGGGGTGAAGGCGCTTATTGATGGAGGTGGGGAAGGGAAGGCTCATTGATGCAGGGGGTGAAGGTTAACTGATACAGATGCGGGGGTGGGGGGGTGAAGGCTCATTGATGCAGGTGGGGAAAGGGAGTGCTCATTGAGGCTGGCGGGTGGGGGGTGGTTAAGCACTTATTGATGGAGGTGGGGAAGGGAGGGCTCATTGATGCAGGCTGCAGGGGTGAAGGTTTATTGATGGAGATGGGGGGGTTGAAGGCTCATTGATGGGGGGGGGTTGAAGGCTCAATGGTGAAGGTGGGAAGGGAAGGCTCATTGATGCAGGGGGTGAAGGTTAACTGATACAGATGCGGGGGGGGGGTGTGAAGGCTCATTGATGCAGGTGGGGAAAGGGAGTGCTCATTGAGGCTGGCGGGTGGGGGGTGGTTAAGCACTTATTGATGGAGGTGGGGAAGGGAGGGCTCATTGATGCAGGCTGCGGGGGTGAAGGTTTATTGATGGAGATGGGGGGGTTGAAGGCTCATTGATGGGGGGGTTGAAGGCTCAATGGTGGAGGTGGGGAAGGGAAGGCTCATTGATGTAGGTTGGGGGGGGGGGGGGTGAAGGCTCAATGGTGGAGGTGGGGAAGGGAAGGCTTATTGATGCAGGTTGGGGGGGGGGGTTGAAGGCTCAATAGTGGAGGCGGGGAAGGGAAGGCTCATTGATGCAGGTTAAGGGGGGGGGGTGAAGGCTCATTGATGGAGGTGGGGGGGGGTTAAAGGTTCAATGGTGGAGGTGGGGAAGGGAAGGCTCATTTTTGCAGGTGGGGAAGGGGATGCTCATTGATGATTACAATACCAGTCAGGGTGCTCATGCTGACCGTGTACACAGCCAAAAGCCTTTACAATACGCATGCGAGCATCAGAACTGGAGCAGAGAGCAATGGAAGAAGGTCTACTGGGCTGATGAATCAAGTTTTTTTTTTTTTTTTTTTTTACTTCCTCTGGGTGGTGGAAAGTGCTGATCGGACTCTTTTGTTTTTTTTTTTTTGGATAGGCACCTGTAACAATTTCCATAGTTACCTGTACGATTGCTGGGGTCCTTATACACCAAAGGCCATAAATACTAAATGAGAAATTTCCATTATTCTCTGACAAGTCATTTATTGTTAAGTCATACAACACTGTAATCTGCATGTAATTTCAGGAGACAGCATGCATCACTTTCCAGCGGCTTTGGGACTGTATGCCGGAAGCGATGATGGAGTTATAAAAAAAATTGGAACAAAGTGGCCCAACTCCCGGTGTTTGGGGGCTCTGATGGAGGAGCCTGTGCTAACCTCTGACCTAAACCGTCACCTAGTCCCTGACCCCGCTGTAAGCATCTTACCTGTACTTCAGCCTGCAAGAATATCTGGCACCTTATGAAGGTGCTCGGTCCTGGTTAGTTGGCTGTAAACCGAGCGCTATCACATGACTGGGGAAGTGATCGCATTGCTATGCCCCAGTCACCAACATACCCAATCTCAGCACTGACTGCATAGGAGCGATGAGCTGCAAGGGGGTGCATGTGAGGTAAGTTGTAGGGGGGGGGGGTGCAGGAGGAGTTTTAACTAAGCGTGCCCCACCGTGAAATATGACACGCTCCAATTATAAACCCAGGGGTTCGATATGTAAAGGCAATAAACCAAATGTGACCAATGATGACCACTGGAACAAGATATCTGTAAGCAGGACTGGAAGAATGAGAAGGCCTCCGTTAAGGCAGTACAACCGGTCCTATTATACTGGCCCTGGGCCCCGGCCCCATCAGCTCAACAGGGGCACCCATGCAGCTTCATCATTCAATTCTGCCTAAATAAAGAAAAGGACTTTGATGAATTTATGTCCTCTTTTTTTTTTTTTTTTTTTCAACCAGACTAACCATGTAATGTTAATAAATTAGCACATTACGATTTGAAATAATCGGAGTGCAAGGCTTCAGCTGATTTATAGATGTACATTAAGGTTTAAGGAAAATTTATGCCTTATGCCCCATACACACGTGCAGATTATCAGCAGACATTTGTCTGCAGACTTACCAAAACCATATAATATGAGGTCAAACCTAAACACTTTCAATTTGTATGCAATCCAGCAGGCCCTTGCACTACATAGAAAAGGTAAGTCTGCAGACAAAAGTCTGCAGATAATCTGCACGTGTGTACGGGGCATTAAAGTCATCTGCAGCATTCTGATTAGCAGCGATAAGCTGAGGGGTGTTGGGAAACTTGTCTGACCCCTCCTCCGCTATCCTGCCAGGAAGCTCTCACTGCACACCACCAATCGTAAGCTGCCAAGACATTCCCCAGCCGAATGCAGACACACCTCTTGTATATGTGTTGCTGCGGAACAGGGAATGCCTTGGCCGCTATAAATGATATCTGGTCTGGGATTAAAAGTACTGTTTCAGTTTGCAGATGACACCAAGCTTTGCAGTGGAATAACTTCCACACAGGATGTTTCCAATGTAGAAGCCAACCTCAATGCACTGTTATATTGGGCAACTATGTGGTAAATGAGGTTTAATGTTGATAAATGTAAAGTTATGCACTTGGGGGGAAGAATATGCATGCATCATACATACTAGGGGGAGTAGAACTGGGGGAATCCATAGTGGAGAAGGATCTCGGGGAATCCATAGCGGAGAAGGATCTGGGGGAATCCATAGCGGAGAAGGATCTGGGGGAATCCATAGCGGAGAAGGAACTGGGGGAATCCATAGCGGAGAAGGATCTGGGGGAATCCATAGCGGAGAAGGATCTGGGGGAATCCATAGCGGAGAAGGATCTGGGGGAATCTATAGAGGAGAAGGATCTGGGTGTTCTGGTAGATTATAAGCTTAATAATAGCATGCAATGCTAATCTGCGGTTTCCAAAGCAAGCAAAGTCCTTTCTTGTATTAACAGAGGCATGGACTCCAGAGAGAGAGAGATATAATTTTGTCCCTGTACAAATCATTAGTAAGACCTCATCTGGAATATGCAGTTCAGTTTTGGGCACCAGTTCTTAAAAAGAATATCGGGGAACTGGAGAAAGTGCAGAGAAGGGTAACCAAACTGATAAGAGGCATGGAGGAGCTCAGCTATGAGGAAAGATTAGAGGAACTGAATTTATTCTCTTTTGAGAAGAGGAGATTTAGGGGGGATATGATCACCATGTATAAATACATAAGGGGGAATATGATCTCCATGTATAAATACATAAGGGGGGATATGATCACCATGTATAAATACATAAGGGGGGATATGATCTCCATGTATAAATACATAAGGGGGATATGATCACCATGTATAAATACATAAGGGGGTGATATGATCTCCATGCATAAATACATAAGGGGGGATATGATCACCATGTATAAATACATAAGGGGGGATATGATCACCATGTATAAATACATAAGGGGGATATGATCACCATGTATAAATACATAAGGGGGTGATATGATCTCCATGCATAAATACATAAGGGGGGGGGGATATGATCACCATGTATAAATACATAAGGGGGGGGGAGTATGATCACCATGTATAAATACATAAGGGGGGGATATGATCACCATGTATAAATACATAAGGGGGGATATGATCACCATGTATAAATACATAAGGGGGGGATATGATCTCCATGTATAAATACATAAGGGGGGATATGATCTCCATGTATAAATACATAAGGGGGGATATGATCTCCATGTATAAATACATAAGAGAGATATGATCTCCATGTATAAATACATAAGGGGGGGGATATGATCACCATGTATAAATACATAAGGGGGGATATGATCACCATGTATAAATACATAAGGGGGATATGATCACCATGTATAAATACATAAGGGGGGGATATGATCTCCATGCATAAATACATAAGGGGGGGATATGATCACCATGTATAAATACATAAGGGGGGGGTATGATCACCATGTATAAATACATAAGGGGGGGATATGATCACCATGTATAAATACATAAGGGGGGATATGATCACCATGTATAAATACATAAGGGGGGATATGATCTCCATGTATAAATACATAAGGGGGGATATGATCACCATGTATAAATACATAAGGGGGGATATGATCTCCATGTATAAATACATAAGGGGGGATATGATCTCCATGTATAAATACATAAGAGAGATATGATCTCCATGTATAAATACATAAGGGGGGGGATATGATCACCATGTATAAATACATAAGGGGGGATATGATCACCATGTATAAATACATAAGGGGGGATATGATCACCATGTATAAATACATAAGGGGGGATATGATCTCCATGTATAAATACATAAGGGGGGATATGATCTCCATGTATAAATACATAAGGGGTCCAAAAAGTGAACTTGGTGTTGAGTTGTTCACTTTAAGGTCATCACAGAGGACAAGGGGGCGCTCTTTACGTCTAGAGGAAAACATATTTCGTCTCCAAATATGGAAAGGTTTTTACACAGTAAGAGATGTGAAAATGTGGAATAGACTCCCTCCAGAGGTGGTTCTGGATTCTTTCCTGGGTGTACATAATATAAATGGGTACTAATATTTATAGGTAAAATTGATCCAGGGAATATCTGATTGCTTCTCGGGGGATCAGGAAGGAATTTTTCCCCTGCTGTAGTAAATTGGATCATGCTTTGCTGGGTTTTTTTTTTTATTTTGCTTTCCTCTGGATTAACTGTGGGTCTAGGATTGTATATATGGAATTGCATTGTTGTTTTCTGGTTGAGATAGATGGACTCGTGCCTTTTTTTAACCTAACTATATGTTTTATCACAATTACTTTGATCACCCATAACTTTATGACCACCCACCTAATATTAAGTATGTCTCCTTTTGCCACCAAAACAGCCCTGACCCGTCCAGGCATGGACTCTACTAGACCTCTGAAGGTATGCTGTGGTTTCTGGCACCAAGCTGTCACTAGCAGAACCTTTAAGTCCTGTAAATTGGGAGGTGGGGCCTCCATGGAGCGTACTTGTTTTTCCAGCACTCCCCACAAATGCTTGATTGGATTGAGATCTGGAAAACTGAAGGCCAAGGCAACACCTGAAACACATTGCCGTGTTCTTCAAACCTTTCTTGAACCATTTTTGCAATGTGGCAGGGAGCATTATCCTGCTGAAAGAGGCCACTGCTATCGGAAAATACGGTTTCCACGAAGGGGTGGACGGGTTCACATACAATGTCTAGGTAGGTGGTAAGCGTCACATCCACATGAATGGCAGGAGCCAAGGTTTCCCAGCAGAACATCCCCCAAAGCATCGCACTGCCTCATGCCGGCTTGTCTTCTTCCCATACTGTATCCTGGTGCCTTTTCTTCCCCAGGTAAGTGACGTACCCGGCCATCCACATGATGTAAAAGAAAATGGGATTCATCAGATCAGACCACCTACTTCCATTACTCCGTGGTCCAGTTCTGATGCTTAAATGCTGTTATTGGCTGTGGACACGGGTCAGCATGGGCACCCTGACTGGTCTGCAGCTACACAACCCCATACACAACAAACTGCGATGTCCTTTTTTTTTTTTTTTTTGCTCAACACATCAACTTTAGGAACAACATGTTCACTTGCTGCCTTATATATCCCACCCACTTTCAGGTGCCATTGTATTAATCAGCGTTTCTGCCTGTTTCTGTCAGTGGTCATAAAGTTGTGACTGAGTGATGTGTGTGTACTGTATATACACTGAACAAAATTATAAACGCAAGACTTGTTTTTGTCCCCCTTTCTTATGAGCTAATATATTGTTCACATATCTGGCTAAATCTGTGTTAGTGATCACTTCTCCTTTGCCGAGATAATCCATCCACCTCACAGGTGTGGCATATCAAGATGCTGATTGGACAGCATGATTATTGCACAGGTGTGCCTTAGGCTGGCCACAACAAAAGGCCACTCTAACATGTGCAGTTTTATCACACAGCACAATGCCACAGATGTCCCAAGTGTTGAGGTAGCGTGCAATTGGCATGCTGACTGCAGGAATGTCCACCAGAGCTGTTGCCCGTGAATTGAATGTTAATTTCTCTACCATAAGCCGTCTCCAAAGGCGTTTCAGAGAATATGGCCGTACATCCAACCGGCCTCACAACCGCAGACAACGTGTAACCACACCAGCCCAGGACCTCCACATCCAGCATCTTCACCTCCAAGATCGTCTGAGACCCGTCACCCGGACAGCTGCTGCAACAATCGGTTTGCATAACCAAAGAATTTCTGTACAAACTGTCAGAAACCGTCTCAGGGAAGCTCATCTGCATGCTCGTCGTCCTCTTCGGGGTCTCGACCAGACTGCAGTTCATCGTCGTAACCGATTTGAGTGGGCAAATGCCCACATTCGATGGCATCTAGCACTTTGGAGAGGTGTTCTCTTCACGGATGAATCCCGCCTGTCACTGTACAGGGCAGATGGCAGACAGTGTGTATGGCGTCGTGAGGGTGAGCGGTTTGCTGATGTCACTGTTGTGGATGGAGTGGCCCATGGTGGCGGTGGGGTTATGGTATGGGCAGGCGTATGTTATGGACAATGAACACAGGTGCATTTTATTGATGGCATTTTGAATGCACAGAGATACCGTGACAAGATCCTTAGGCCCATTGTTGTGGCATTCATCCACGACCATCACCTCATATTGCAGCATGATAATGCGCCGCCCCATGGTGCAAGGATCTGTACACAATTCCTGGAAGCTGAAAACATCCCAGTTCTTGCATGGCCAGCATACTCACTGGACATGTCACCCATTGAGCATGTTTGGGATGCTCTGGAACGGCGTATGACAGCGTGTTCCAGGTCCTGCCAATATCCAGCAACTTCACACAGCCATTGAAGAGGAGTGGACCAACATTCCACAGGAACCAATCACCAACCTGATCAACTCTATGCCAAGGAGATGTGTTGCACTGCTTGAGGCAAATGGTGGTCACAACCATGATGCTGCCACCACCATGTTTCACAGTGGGGATGGTGTGTTCAGGGTGATGAGCTGTGTTGCTTTTACGCCAAACATAACGTTTTGCATTGTTGCCAAAAAGTTTGATTTTGGTTTCATCTGACCAGAGCCCCTTCTTCCACATGTTTGGTGTCTCCCAGGTGGCTTGTGGCAAACTTTAAACAACACTTTTTATGGATATCTTTAAGAAATGGCTTTCTTCTTGCCACTCTTACATAAAGGGCAGATTTGTGCAGTATACGACTGATTGTTGTCCTATGGACAGAGTCTCCCACCTCAGCTGTAGATCTCTGCAGTTCATCCAGAGTGATCATGGGCCTCTTGGCTGCATCTCTGATCAGTCTTCTCCTTGTATGAGCTGAAAGTTTAGAGGGACGGCCAGGTCTTCCTAGATTTGCAGTGGTCTGATACTCCTTCCATTTCAATATTATTGCTTGCACAGTGCTCCTTGGGATGTTTAAAGCTTGGGAAATCTTTTTGTATCCAAATCCGGCTTTAAACTTCTCCACAACAGTATCTCGGACCTGCCTGGTGTGTTCCTTGTTCTTCATGATGCTCTCTGCGCTTTAAACGGACCTCTGAGACTATCACAGTGCAGGTGCATTTATACGGAGACTTGATTACACACAGGTGGATTCTATTTATCATCATTAGTCATTTAGGTCAACATTGGATCATTCAGAGATCCTCACTGAACTTCTGGAGAGAGTTTGCTGCACTGAAAGTAAAGGGGCTGAATAATTTTGCACGCCCAATTTTTCAGTTTTTTATTTGTTAACAAAGTTTGAAATATCCAATAAATTTCATTCCACTTCATGATTGTGTCCCACTTGTTGTTGATTCTTCACAAAAAATTACAGTTTTATATCTTTATGTTTGAAGCCTGAAATGTGGCAAAAGGTCTCAAAGTTCAATATAATTAGATAAAGACATACATATAGGGACAAGGAATTAATTTGTATATAAATAACCTCACTAATAATCTTTCATTCTCAGTTTTGTAAATCTTAAATATGATAGATTTAATTTAGAAGGACATTATTTCAGTTATGAATGAATACACATTCTACATATAGGGCTGTAATGGGAAGACATCCTGATATAAAAGTGTGGACAGCACAGTTGCTTCTTTTACATTTTCCATTACTAGCACCCCCTGTGTGTAGGATATAGGTACAGCATCTCTTTGTCAAACTGGTCTCCAGTCCATGACTTTTGTGGGAGAATCTTCTTGGTCGGGGACCTGTATAATGGCAATGTGTAGGTTGCAGTGGCATGTTGTCCTGGTGTAATAGCAGACAGATTCTGCTGTTCATTGATAAGTTGTGGTGTATCCGTATTATTTGCACTTGGAATGGGCAGCTGCCATCACCTTGCGATCCTTTTTGCGGTTATATCGCCGCACAAAACTACTGCTGCTTGTTAGGAGTCCATCTCCAGCTCTTAATCGTCCGCTGACCGTCCTTTGTATTGAAAGTGGTAACTCCATTCTCTTGTGGAAAATTCGCCCCATTATAATGTAGCGGCCCCCTGAACACAAGAGAAATATTGTTATAAGCTTTGGAAAAGTCATACAAGTGTGCAAAGTCCTTCCTAATGGTCCATTGTAATACTCTGTTATCTCCGCTCCTCAAACTGAGACAGCCAGAAAATTAGTTGACAGTGGTGTCCCATCGGGATCATTTCTTTTCCATCTCCCTGTAGTCTTACAATTTCCACTGCTTTGCAATCTACCCCACCCCACTACCCCCCAGTTCATCCCTCTGCCCCCCAGTCCACCCCATTGCTCCACTTGGTTCATCCCATTGCCCCCCCCCCCCGTCCACCCCTCTGCCCCACCCAGTCCATCTCTCTACCCCACCCAGTCCATCCCACTGCCCCCCAGTCCATTCCACTGCCTCTAATCCAACCCACTGCCCTCCAGTTCACCCATCTGTCCCCGCCAGTCCACCTCACTGTCCTCAGTCCACTCCAATGCCCTACAGCCCATCCCACTGCATTCTAGTCCATTCCTCTGGCCCCCCAGCTCTGCCCCCCCCCCCAGTCCACTCTGCTTCCCCCCAGTCGGCCCCACTCCCCCCCAAGTCCATCCCACTGCACCCCCCTCCCCCAGTCCACCTAGCTCCCTCAGTCCACTCCACTGCACCCCCATCTACCCCATTGCCCCTCCGTCTGCCCCAATGTCCACCCACCTGTGCACCTGACTACACCCTACCCACCCCACAGTACAGCTGCAGCGTCTATTGCTTTGCAATCTTGACAGAAACAAATTATTTCCAGAAGCAATCATTAAACTTTAACTAAAGGCAAAACTTTTTTTGTTTTGTATTGGATACAGTGGAGAGGGATGAGACCCCCTGTAAGTTTTTATTTGTCTGTGTCCCTGTTAGGGAGATTCACCCTCTCTATGTGTCCTGTTGACCATTACCATTAAGAGTGTAAGCCTTGCAACTTCTACTGCTTTATAATCTGCTCCACCCATTCCACCCCACTGGCCCCAGTTCATCCATCTGCCCCCCAGTCCAACCCATTCCCCCACCCAGCCCATCAAACAGCCCCCTAATACATCCCACTGCCTCACCCCGTCCACCCCACTGCCCCCCAGTCTATTCTACTGTCTCCAGTCCACCCCACTGCCCTTCCATCCACCTCACTTCCCCCCAATCCATTTCACTGCCCTTCCATCCACCTCACTTCCCCCCAGTCCATCTCACTGCCCTCCAGTCCACCCCTCTGCCCCCCCCCACTCCACTTCACTGTCCCCCTATCTACCCCATTGCCCCTCTGTCTGCCCCAATATTGACCCACGTGTGCACCTGACTACACCATATCCACTCCATGATCTTGCAGCTTCTACTGCTTTGCAATCTTGACAGAAAGAAATTATTTCTACAAGCAATCATTAAAATTTAACTAAAGGCAAAACTTTTTTAGTTTTGGAGAGTGTGGAGAGGGATTAAAGAACCCCTGTCAGTTTTGCTTGCTGTCTGTGTCCCCCATTAGGGAGATTCACCCTCTCTCTCTATCTGTCCTGTTTACCATTGACATCAAAACTGAAAGTAAAAGAAAATCTAAAATTTTGGGTCGTCTCCAAGAACAGTAATAGAGGGGACAGTGCTGGGACAAGGCTATCTAGCGCCCAGGGCAAAGATGCCAAGCAGGTCCCCATCCCCCCTTTCCTTAGGGTTAGGATCAGGGCACCCACATCCCTGCAATAAACCATTGCACCCAGGGCAGCCTCCCTTCCTGCCCACCCCTTGTCCTGGCCCTGAGAGGGGAGATCTTCCAATGGGCCCACTAGTTCTGGTGAGCTGCTCCCAATTGATTCCTCTCACTTCCTGTTTTAGATTTGGGACAGGAGGTGAATATATCCCCAATATATCCCCAAGATGGCCAAAATAAAAAGTTGACGGGGTTGTAACCCCCCCCCCCCCCCTTACTCTATCCAAAATGAAAATCAAAAAAGTTTTGCCTATAGTTCTACTTTAATTCTCTTTAAAGTGTAACAGTATAACTAAAGTTGCCCAGAGCATGGCTTGATCCCACCTCCATTTTTGTAGTATTGCCTTGCTGACCTTTGAACTGTTTCTGGGGTCACCCGGTCAGTTGCTGAAGCAAAGCATTGTGGGGCTTCAATCCTGGCAGCATATCCTTTGACACTTCATATTAAAATGCTTAAAGAAGCTTTACAATTGGCCAGCATTGTGCAGATGCCTTTCTTCTATACCACTGATAAAGTTAAAAGGGGAGCAAGGGATTACGTAACCCCCTGCCCCCACTGCAGATGGTTAAAAAATGCTAAATACATACTGTACATCCCGTTAATCCAAGGGTCCTCTGGCCAATACCATGATATCTTGGGTCCTTCATCTTGAGCTGTCCTTAATGCCTTTCTGAGAAGCGTGCATGATGATGTGTAGGCCCCTTCTAGCACAGCAGAGCAGTGGGCCAAGTGCATGATGATGTGTAAGCACCTTCTAGCACAGCAGAGCAGTGGGCCAAGTGCATGATAACGCATAGGCACCTTCTAGCACAGCTGAGCAGTGGGCCAAGTGCATGATGATGTGTAGGCACCTTCTAGCAGAGCAGAGCAGTGGGCCAAGTGCATGATAACGCATAGGCACCTTCTAGCACAGCTGAGCAGTGGGCCAAGTGCATGATGATGTGTAAGCACCTTCTAGCACAGCAGAGCAGTGGGCCAAGTGCATGATGATGTGTAGGCCCCTTCTAGCACAGCAGAGCAGTGAGCCAAGTGCATGATGACGCATAGGCACCTTCTAGCACAGCAGAGCAGTGAGCCAAGTGCATGATAACGCATAGGCACCTTCTAGCACAGCTGAGCAGTGGGCCAAGTGCATGATGATGTGTAGGCACCTTCTAGCACAGCAGAGCAGTGGGCCAAATGCATGATGATGTGTAGGCACCTTCTAGCACAGCTGAGCAGTGGGCCAAGTGCATGATGATGTGTAGGCACCTTCTAGCACAGCAGAGCAGTGGGCCAAGTGCATGATGATGTGTAAGCACCTTCTAGCACAGCAGAGCAGTGGGCCAAGTGCATGATAACGCATAGGCACCTTCTAGCACAGCAGAGCAGTGGGCCAAGTGCATGATGATGTGTAGGCACCTTCTAGCAGAGCAGAGCAGTGGGCCAAGTGCATGATAACGCATAGGCACCTTCTAGCACAGCTGAGCAGTGGGCCAAGTGCATGATGATGTGTAAGCACCTTCTAGCACAGCAGAGCAGTGGGCCAAGTGCATGATGATGTGTAGGCCCCTTCTAGCACAGCAGAGCAGTGAGCCAAGTGCATGATGACGCATAGGCACCTTCTAGCACAGCAGAGCAGTGGGCCAAGTGCATGATGACGTATAGGCACCTTCTAGCACAGCAGAGCAGTGAGCCAAGTGCATGATGACGCATAGGCACCTTCTAGCACAGCAGAGCAGTGGGCAAGTGCATGATGTTGTGTAGGCCCCTTCTAGCACAGCAGAGCAGTGGGCCAAGTGCATGATGTTTTGTAGGCACCTTCTAGCACAGCAAAGCAGTGAGCCAAGTGCATGATGATGTGTAGGCACCTTCTAGCACAGCAGAGCAGTGGGCCAAGTGCATGATGACGCATAGGCACCTTCTAGCACAGCAGAGCAGTGGGCCAAGTGCATGATGATGTGTAGGCCCCTTCTAGCACAGCAGAGCAGTGGGCCAAGTGCATGATAACGCATAGGCACCTTCTAGCACAGCTGAGCAGTGGGCCAAGTGCATGATGATGTGTAAGCACCTTCTAGCACAGCAGAGCAGTGGGCCAAGTGCATGATAACGCATAGGCACCTTCTAGCACAGCAGAGCAGTGGGCAAGTGCATGATGTTGTGTAGGCCCCTTCTAGCACAGCAGAGCAGTGGGCCAAGTGCATGATGTTTTGTAGGCACCTTCTAGCACAGCAAAGCAGTGAGCCAAGTGCATGATGATGTGTAGGCACCTTCTAGCACAGCAGAGCAGTGGGCCAAGTGCATGATGACGCATAGGCACCTTCTAGCACAGCAGAGCAGTGGGCAAGTGCATGATGTTGTGTAGGCCCCTTCTAGCACAGCAGAGCAGTGGGCCAAGTGCAGGATGTTTTGTAGGCACCTTCTAGCACAGCAAAGCAGTGAGCCAAGTGCATGATGATGTGTAGGCACCTTCTAGCACAGCAGAGCAGTGGGCCAAGTGCATGATGACGCATAGGCACCTTCTAGCACAGCAGAGCAGTGGGCCAAGTGCATGATGATGTGTAGGCCCCTTCTAGCACAGCAGAGCAGTGGGCCAAGTGCATGATAACGCATAGGCACCTTCTAGCACAGCTGAGCAGTGGGCCAAGTGCATGATGATGTGTAAGCACCTTCTAGCACAGCAGAGCAGTGGGCCAAGTGCATGATAACGCATAGGCACCTTCTAGCACAGCAGAGCAGTGGGCCAAGTGCATGATAACGCATAGGCACCTTCTAGCACAGCTGAGCAGTGGGCCAAGTGCATGATGATGTGTAAGCACCTTCTAGCACAGCAGAGCAGTGGGCCAAGTGCATGATAACGCATAGGCACCTTCTAGCACAGCAGAGCAGTGGGCAAGTGCATGATGTTGTGTAGGCCCCTTCTAGCACAGCAGAGCAGTGGGCCAAGTGCATGATGTTTTGTAGGCACCTTCTAGCACAGCAAAGCAGTGAGCCAAGTGCATGATGATGTGTAGGCACCTTCTAGCACAGCAGAGCAGTGGGCCAAGTGCATGATGACGCATAGGCACCTTCTAGCACAGCAGAGCAGTGGGCAAGTGCATGATGTTGTGTAGGCCCCTTCTAGCACAGCAGAGCAGTGGGCCAAGTGCAGGATGTTTTGTAGGCACCTTCTAGCACAGCAAAGCAGTGAGCCAAGTGCATGATGATGTGTAGGCACCTTCTAGCACAGCAGAGCAGTGGGCCAAGTGCATGATGACGCATAGGCACCTTCTAGCACAGCAGAGCAGTGGGCCAAGTGCATGATGATGTGTAGGCCCCTTCTAGCACAGCAGAGCAGTGGGCCAAGTGCATGATAACGCATAGGCACCTTCTAGCACAGCTGAGCAGTGGGCCAAGTGCATGATGATGTGTAAGCACCTTCTAGCACAGCAGAGCAGTGGGCCAAGTGCATGATAACGCATAGGCACCTTCTAGCACAGCAGAGCAGTGGGCCAAGTGCATGATGATGTGTAGGCCCCTTCTAGCACAGCAGAGCAGTGAGCCAAGTGCATGATGACGCATAGGCACCTTCTAGCACAGCAGAGCAGTGGGCCAAGTGCATGATGACGTATAGGCACCTTCTAGCACAGCAGAGCAGTGAGCCAAGTGCATGATGACGCATAGGCACCTTCTAGCACAGCAGAGCAGTGGGCAAGTGCATGATGTTTTGTAGGCACCTTCTAGCACAGCAAAGCAGTGAGCCAAGTGCATGATGATGTGTAGGCACCTTCTAGCACAGCAAAGCAGTGAGCCAAGTGCATGATGATGTGTAGGCACCTTCTAGCACAGCCAAGTCACCCCCAGGGGTGTCCATGAAGTGGGTGCAATGACACTGGGAATGACTCTGCCCTAAAGCGGAACTTCACCAAGAAGGGGAAGTTCGACTTGTTTGCCTCCTCCCCCCCCCCTTTACTATTTGCCACTTTTTTCTAGGCGGGGGTGGGGGGGTGGAGCGGTTACATGGTTTTACAGGTAACGCTAATTCCCGCTATGGGGGGTGGAGCGTGAACGCTAATTCCCGCTATGCAAAAGTGTGAATGGAGCCTTAGAGTATCCTCCTTTCCGCTGTAAGCTGTAAGCATGGCTGTGGCAGCAGGAACGGAGTCGGGGGGGCAAAGCAAGTCTGGACGGAGGAAGTTCTGCCCTTCTGTGAATGCTGGGGCAAGATCTTCATTAGTTGTTTGGTTGTTCGAACATTGGTCCTGAACTCAAAACTGCAGGGGGGGGGGGGGTTAGGGTAGGGGGGTAGAGGGGGGGATATGAAGCAGAGACCTTAATCAGCCTCTGCTGACCATATTAAAAAAAAACTGTCCACGTTAAATACACCCAGTAAAGGCACAGGTTTGTCTAGTGCCCAGGGCAAGGATCTGGAACTGCACCCCCTCCCCCACTGTTAATGCATGCTGTAGAATGGGTTTTAACTGCCCTATGTCAATTCTCTGACCCCTCCTTGCTCTGCTGTACCCAGGGCAACTGTCCCTCCTGCCCACCCCTTTCCTAGCCCTGAATACACAAAACTCACCCTAGCTTGGGGGTACACAGGCCATAGTTTGGAGACCCCTGGTCTTCTGTACTTTAAATGAAATTGTTTTAGATATGTATGGAAATCATGAATGTAAAAAAAAAATCTTTACCTACTGTATTTTTAAAAGAAAACAATTTGATGAACAAAGAGCAGGACAATGAGATGTCTATAGGTTTTTCTCACCGAGCTTGAAGTCCAAGCATGATTTTGGGCAGTTGAAATGGTCCACAGCCAAGACTTTAACCCTGAAGAAAAAGCCATCGGGTGTGATATAGAGACGATTGATCTTGTAGAGCCCACCGCTGTTCACCAGTATGGTCAGGAGCTGGATCCCTTTACCAAGAGTGTCCACGTCATGTACAATCCCGTTCACCGCTGTGAGAAGAGAGGGCATACACATATCAACTGGTATAATCTGTGACCACTAACCTTCATCTGTTCATGGATTTGGAGAACTAGATGTCAGGAGTGTGTAGCACTCCCTATCCTTGATAGCTGCTGGTCTCATTCCAGCTTCCTTGTTTTGGCTGTGATACATTCTCCCTGTCTGCCTGTCCACCTGCAAGGTGATTGATGTAGCCAGTCTTTGGGTGGAGACCAAACCTGATTTAAACCAGCCAAGCCTGCAGTCTCATGCTTGTGATATTGCCTTTGTAACACGTGCTCCAAGCTCTGTTTTTCTGCCCTGGCTGCTAGCTTGTTGATGGCCTTGGATCAGATATTGACTACTCTCTGAATTCTCCCTGTCTGTCTGTCCACCTGCAAGGTGATTGATGTAGCCAGTCTTTGGGTGGAGACCAAACCTGATTTAAACCAGCCAAGCCTGCAGGCTCATACTTGGGATATTGCCTTGCTCCAAGCTCTTTGTTTTTCTGCCCTGGCTGCTAGCTCTTTGATGACCTTGGATCGGATATCGGTTACTCTCTGAATCCTTCCTGCCTCTTGACTACAGATTTGACCCTGACTATGCTTAACCTTTCCTGCCTTGTATCTGCACTGTCATTGAACCACTCTGCTTGTCTGTCAACCGCAAGTACCTGTTTGCTATGCTCAGTTCGCGTCTGCGCGAACTGAGCATAGAAAACTCGAGTTTGCTTATTGTGCAGCGTTGGCCACGTGATTTGGAGTCCAAATCCCGAAGTGTGATTGAAGCCTAATAGGGAAGGGGGGACTTTGATGGTCCCACTGATGTCACTAAAGAGGACCCAGATGAGGACACGTAAGGGGGAAGCCCTTTAATGGAAGCTCTGAAAGGCCCTCTGATGGGGACTTTGATGTAAGGTGGGGATGTTTTTCTGGCCCACAATTATTTGTAAAATATACAATGCGGACCTTGTACTGAAGAGTTGGGAGACCCCCTGGTGTAGACCAACCAAGCATTCATGGAGCCACACCTGGTCTCAAGGGTGTCCAAAACAAACCAATACTGACTGTTGCCAGTGTTTAAAGAGGAGCTTCAGTCTTCCCCATAAAACTAAAAGTCAGCAGCTACAAATACTGTAGCTGCTGATGTTTAATATAAGGACACCTACCTGTATAGGGGTCCAGCGCTGTCCCCATCTGAGCTTGTTCTTTATTGGGATTCGGGTCCCTAGCACCAGCATCTTAACTAACATAAACCATCTGTGAAGCAGCGATGTGCTTTGTGAATAGTGCCGCAGCCTTCTGAAACCTGTGATGTGTCCCAGAAGGCTGCGGGTGGAGTGGTGAACTTGTGCTCGGATCTCTATGGCGATTCGAGCAGAAGTAGGAGCAGGTGCCTGTAAAACCAAGTAACCGCTCCACCCCCATAGAAAAAAAGTGGCAAATAGTAAAGATAAGGGGGGGAGGAGGCAAGCAAGTGAAACTTCCCCTTCTTGGTGAGGTTCCGCTGCCCAGGTGTGGTAGCCAGGCACTATAACATTGTGTAGAAGTCCTGGAGGCAACTGAGTACTGGTAGGCCTGCTTGCCTTATGGTAAAGGGGGCTGCTATAGGTAAAGAACTCAGAATCCAGCTATAGTGCCTGACCACCTCTGGGTAAGCGACACAAAAATGTGTTTAGTTTAATTTAGGATTGGTTCGTTAAGGTAAAAATTGCATCTAGTCATATTCGTTATGTTCGATTTATATATTTTTAGAATCCGATTCGGATTTGTTTAATATATTTGGATTTCAAATCAATTTGACTTTCCGAGGTTGGCTGTATTCTTTTCTGTTCTATTTTATTCTAATCTATTCTATTTTTTTCTATTCTTATCATCTTATTCCACTTTTATACCTTACTGTATTTATTGCAATATATTTCCATTTAAAATTCACTTTTAAATTCAAATTCATTTTCACACTATTCAAATTAATTTCCAAATTTTTCAAATTTATTATTTCATTACATTATTTTTTTTCGGATTCGTTGATGTATTGTGATTGGGAAATTTGGATATATCCGAATCTCCGAATAATGAAAATTTTGTCTGTATTTCGATTTGACAGGAATTGCACATGTCTACTGAGGACTATCTCACCAACCTATTAGTCTACTTACCAAAGTCACTGTTACAGTAGGCCTCCCTTTCATCTCTGTTTTTGTGGCAATCCAACTGACAGCTTCTTTCTTTGCTCTCGAATTCTACAAAATAAACCCAAATAATTTAATAAGAAACTATATTGGTGGAGATAATGAAGTTTATACTTCAGAAAAGAAAATAGGTAGCCTCTCGTTTAAGAACCAGGTGCCCCATATGGCCTGTAGTTTGTGGACCCCTGACCCCCACACCTCTATGATTTTATTGAACGTCATATTTCAGATCCATGGCTGTTAAGTTGACCCTCCCCATATGGCCATTTTTATGGAGTTACCCCACCCATCTTGTGACTATGACACCCTCAACTCTTCTGGAAAGACTTTCCACAAGATTTTGGAATTTCTACCCATTTATGAGGTCAGGTACTACTGTACTTATGCTGGATGAGAAGACCTGGCTAACAATTGGCGTTCCAATTCATCCCAAAGGTGTTCAGTAGATATATAGTCAGGGCTCTGGGCAGGACACTCCAGTTCCTTAACACCATATCTTCATGGAGCTGGTTGTGTACACGGGGGGCACAGTCATGGGGGGTAAGAAAAGGGTCTTCACCAAACTGTTACCACAAGGGCACAATTGTCTTCAATGTCTTTGTATGATTGAGTATTAACAGTACCCTGCACTGTAACCACTGGAGACACCTGAACTCAGTGTAGCACCCTTCTAGGTAGGTGCTAGAGAGAAAGTATAGTTTTGAGTCCTGTCTGCTTACCAGAAGGACTGCAGGTAAATCTATAATATTCACTGCCTACCTGAGAGCAGGATCTGTTAGTGACGCCTGCTCATTGTGCTCAAGGTGCAACACGTTCTATCTGCACAGTGTTTTACACTGGTCCAATAGGGAGGCATATTGGACAGTGGGAGGTATATTGGACAGTGGGAGGAAACCTCACAAATGAGTGCACAGGCTTTTGATACAGCGCTGGTGATTTGGCAGAGGAAAAGTGCCTCGGTGCATGCTGGGATACTGTATAAAAGCCAGGTGTTCGGGGTCTTTCGGCTTGATAGCGGAGTCCTGGAGGGAGGGGTGGCTGACTCCTCCTCTGTAGGGGTTCCACGCGGCCTCGGGTAGTCAAGGGAAAGCTGACTGAAAGGGGAGATACTGGAGGATCTGATTTTGCAGTACAGTGAGTACAGATCTGTGTCAAGGGGCCTGACCTGAGAAGAGTCAGTGAACGGGTGTCAGTAAAGGGGATTTTAGTGAGTGTCCTGAAGATAATGTAGGATCACCAAGTCTATTGCTGGAGAAAAAATAGCAAGGAGACTTAACCTATTCCATACATGTGGCAGTATTGATTAACCACTTAAGCCCCGGAAGATTTTACCCCCTTCCTGACCAGGGGGTTTTTTGCAATTTTTTACTGCATGACTTTAACGGACAATTGCGCGGTCGTACGACACTGTACCTAAACGAATTTGACGTCCTTTTTTTCCCACAAACAGAGCTTTCTTTTGGTGGTATTTGATCACCTGTGCGATTTTTTGATCATGCGCTATAAACAAAAAAAGAGCGACAATTTTGCAAAAATAACAATATTTTTCAAATTTTTTTTATATGAAATTCCCCCAAAAAAATGTAAAAATCAAAATTTTTTAACATTTTCGGCCAATTTGTTTTATGCTACATATGTTTGGTAAAGAAAATTGCAAAAAGCGTATTTTGATTGGTTTGCGCAAAAGTTATCGCGTTTACTAACAAAGGGAAAGATTTTTGTCATTTTTGTTTTTTTTTTTTTAACGAGTAATGGCGGCGATCTGCGATTTTTTTTGCGGGACTGCGACATTGCGGTGGACAGATCGGACCCTTGACTGACATTTTTGACACTTTTGGGGTTACCAGTGACATTACTGCAGTAATCAGTGCTATACATATGCACTGTTACTGTAAAACTGACACTGGCAGGGAAGGGGTTAACTGTATTGGAGAGGGAGGGGTTAAGTGTGTCCTAGGGGCGTGTTTCTAACTGTGATGGGACATGGCTACTATTGTAAAAACAGAGATCAATGGTTCTACATAGTAGAACCGTCTGATCTCCATTTTTACACAGGGGAGAATGACAGGCGGCTTGTTTACATTAGCCGCCTGCCTTTCTCCCTCTCTACCGACGATCGCCGATGTCGGTAGATGTCCGCCGGTCACACCCACTGACTCCTTAGTGAACGAGCTGGGGCGGGCGTGCGCCTCAGCGGGCGCCCGCTCGCCCGCTATTGGCTCACAAGCCGGTGACAGGCTAGTGACGTACCGGTACGTCACTTTGCCTGGTTGGGGCTGACCGCCGCAGTATATGTACTTGCGGCGGTCTGCAAGTGGTTAAGCAGTACAAGCAACCTGGTGAGGCCAAGTGAGAGTTGTCCTTATGCATTGTGAATAATTACAGTTGGAGTATCCCACTTTTCCCTTCTCCCATCCAAGTTCCAGAATAAACACTAAAAACCAATACCCCTGGACTGTTTCTGTGTGACGAGCCATCGGGAGTAAGGAGGGATGTGTGAACCGTACCCTATGTGACTGTGTGCTGGTAATCGGAGGAGGCCCGAGAAGTCATCTTATAGCAAGCCCTATGGGGACAGTTCTACATCAGCATAGAGGGGGTCCACATCATTTTGGCCATATGGTGTATGATGATGTGCCAGTTGGGTTAGCAAAAGCAGTAGCAGAGTAATATGAATCTAATGCTCACACGTAGAGTAGTGGGATGAAGGTACCTTTCCGGAAGCCATGAAATTGGTAGAGTAGGCTGGAGGGTTGGCGGTTGGTCATCCAGGCTGGCTTGCTGGAGTTATATGAAAGTTCAATGAGCTTTTGAAGATTAATCTTGCCCGGCCGGTTATTTTCATGGTCCTGTAACTCGCTTGCCTTCCCGCTGCTGTGCCCTTGTGTTGAGGTGGATTTTGCAGTATGAAGATTGGTGGAGGCAAACTCCGAATCGGGAAGGTTTCTGTCTTGGAGAGGTTTGTGTGTGTCGGTGAATTCATTCACCTGAGAACGAGCCGGTAATACATTGGTTGGAAGTCGGTTACCGTGGTCAGCACTGCTTTTCCTCAGTCCCGTATTGTTGTCCACAGCCAGCCTGGCCTTTGCCTTTTTATCTGGAGGGATTGTGGCCTTCTTCCTGTCCTCGGGTGTTAAGGGACGGATTGCAGAGAGCAGTCCTGGGTTAGGGAATCTCTGTAGAGAGAATGTCCATGGAATGTCCATCTCATCCTCTGATTGACTTCTAGACGGGTTCCTTTCTACGGTCCATGTGGAGTTCTGCCACTCACCTGTAAGGGATAAAAAGAGTTGAAAAATGTTTTTGTGTATTTATGGGGAGGATGAAACATGTGACAGGAACATGGCGGGATCAAGGCCAGAAGGGGCAATAAATTCACCGCTATGTAGTAGCGTTGGTAGTAGAGTCGGGTGCTTTAGATTGGTGAGTGACTTGGGCATTGATTTTTGCAACAGTGACCGTCTTTATAAAGGGGCAAAATATTTAAATATGGTCCCCTTTTGTTATATTAGGGTTCCCTTTGATTTTATTAGGATTACCTTGCATTAGAAGTAGGTCTCCTTAGGTTTAAATTGGAACCCATTTAATTTGATTTGGATCCCCTTAGATTCTAATTGGGTCACCTTTAACTTGAATCCCCCCCCCCCTTGATCTAAATTGGGTTCTCTTTGATTGAATTAGGTCTCCTTTGGTTTAAATTGGGCCCCATTTAATTCAATTTGGATCCCCTTGGATTTTAATATGGTCCCCTTTGATTTTATTAGGGTTCCCTTGCATTAGAAGTAGGTCTCCCTAGGTTTAAATTGGGACCCATTTAATTTGATTTGGATCCCCTTAGATTCTAATTGGGTCACCTTTAACTTGAATCCCCCCCCCCCCTTGATCTGAATAGGGTTCTCTTTGATTTGAATTAGGTCTCCTTTGGTTTAAATTGGGCCCCATTTAATTCAATTTGGATCCCCTTGGATTTAAATTGGGTCACCTTTAATTTGAATTTGATCCCCTTTGATTTGAATACGGTCCCCTTTGATTTTATTAGGGTTCCCTTGCTTTTGAATTGGGTCTCCTTTGGTTTGATTCGGGTCCCATTTCATTGAATTTAGTCTCCCTAGGTTTAAATTGGGTCACCTTTTGGTTTGATTTGGATCCCATTTGATTTGATTTGGATCCCCTTAGATTTCAAATGGGTCACCTTTAACTTGAATTTGATCCCCTTTTGCTTTTATTAGGGTTCCCTTGCATTTGACTTGGTTCTCCTTTGGTTTGAATTGGTTCCCCTTTAATTTGAATTTGATCCCCTTTGATTTGAATATGGTCCCCTTTGATTTTATTAGGGTTCCCTTGCATTTGAATTGGTTCTCCTTTGGTTTGAATTGGGTCCCTCTTTCATTTGAATTTAGTCTCCTTAGGTTTGAATTGGATCCCCGTTAACTAGAATCCCCCCCCATCTGAATTGGGTCCCCCTTGCTTTGAATTGGGTCTCCTTTTGGTTTGATTTGGATCCAATTCGATTTTATTTGGATCCCCTTAGATTTGACATGGGTCACCTTTAACTTGAATTTTCTCCCCTCTCATTTGAATATGGTCCCCTTTGATTTTATTAGGGTTCCTTTGCATTTTAATTGGATCTCTTTTAGTTTGAATTGGGTCCCATTTAATTGAATTTAGTCTCCTTAGGTTTAATTTGGGTCACCTTTTGGTTTGATTTGGATCCAATTTGATTTGATTTGGATCCCCTTAGATTTGAAATTGGTCACCTTTAACTTGAATTTGTTCCCTTTTCATTTGAATATGATCCCCTTTGATTTTATTAGGATTCCCTTGCATTTGAATTGGGTCTCCTTTAGTTTGAATTGGGTCCCTTTTAATTTGAATTTAGTCTCCTTAGGCTTTAATTGGATCCCCTTTAACTAGAACCCCCCCCCCCCCATCTGAATTGGGTCCCTTTTGTTTTGAATTGGGTCTCCTCTTGGTTTAACTTGGATCCAATTTGATTTGATTTGGATTCCCTTAGATTTGAAATGCGTCACCTTTAACTTGAATTTGATCCCCTCTGATTTGAATATGGTCCCCTTTGATTTTAGTAGGGTTCCCTTGCATTTTAATTGGGCCTCCTTTGGTTTGAATTGGGTCCCTTCTAATTTGAATTTAGTCTCCTTAGGTTTAAATTGGGTCACCTTTTGGTTTGATTTGAATCCAATTTGATTTAATTTGGATTCCCTTAGATTTGAAATGCGTCACCTTTAATTTGAATTTGTTCCCCTTTCATTTGAATATGGTCCCCTTTGATTTTAATAGGGTTCCCTTGCATTTGAATTGGGTCTCCTTTGGTTTGATTGGGTCCCTTTTCATTTGAATTTAGTCTCCTTAGGTTTGAATTGGGTCACCTTTAACTTGAATCCCCCCCCCCCCTTAATCCTTAATCTGAATTGGGTCCCTCTTGTTTTTACTTGGGTCTCCATTTGGTTTGATTTGGATCCCATTTGATTTGATTTGGATCCCCTTAGATTTAAAATGGGTCAACTTCAGTTTGAATGGAATCCCCATTGGTTTGACTTGGGTCTCCATTTGATTTGATTTGGATCTCCTTTGGTGTGGTTTTTGTGACTTGATTTTATGCAGTTGTGACCTTCCTTATTAAAAAGAAACAGATTTGGATTGGGTCCTCATTCGACTTGAGTTGAATCCCCTTTGCTGGCTATCATAGCAGTATGGTAGAGAATTATTAGTATATGTAAAGGCATTTTTGTCTTTATCTTGGATGGAGTGTGGAGGATTTAGACCCTCTTTCAAGTTTTGTCTGCGTCCCCAATACGGAGATCCACGCTCTCAAAGTCTACTGGTGACCATTCAGATGGAAAGAGACGGGGAGCCTAAAATGGTAGAGCTGTCACCAGAACAGGAAGAGAGGAGAAACCTTCTAATGGGGACACCTGTTCTGGAGACAACTAAGAGGGAGATTTCCTCTAACTTCCTGTTGTGTCTCTGAGACAGGAAACGAGGGGATATCTCCATCAAGGTACAACAATTCTACCCTTCCTCAGCCTAAAACGAATAAAAAGTTCTGGTTCTCCATCCCCCCCAATTTGTGGTCTCCGATGGAAATGACCGATTTGGGTTTATGTTGAGCGTTCCGCCATTCTCTCCGGTTCCTTACACTCGGTGATTGGTGGGGGGTTCTCGGCTTCACCTCTGCTCTGACCCCGCTAGTGTTAACGAGCCCCCCCCACCCTTCTCGGTTACCAGGCAGATTGGTAATTATTTGCCATCGTGAAGAATCTGCGGCTTGGAGGGTCGGCTTTTGTCTGCTGTGTTTAGGAGATTTCATGGCTCTCTGAATGGCCCCCGGAGAGACAGAGCGCACATTCAGCTGTCTGAATAGGAGCGCCATGGAAAGTACACACCATAAACGCCCCCCCCCCCCCCCCCAAATGTACAGTTCTGATTTGCTGACACCGAGCAGCGAAATACCTTCAATCCTTCAATGAGGTCACCGGGTCCAAAAAACTACCAGGGCTGCTTAAAGGTGCCGAACAAAGTGTTCACAGCCAGCGGAGTCCTCCCTTCCTGACAAATCTCATGTGTTCCTCTGCAGAACATCGCTCCTGACAGATCCATATTGATATATTCTGCAGAACATCGCTCCTGACAGATCCATATTGATATATTCTGCAGAACATCCCTCCTGACAGATCCATATTGATCTATTCTGCAGATAATTCCATCACTGACCCCTCTAGAGATCTGCAGAACATCGCTCCATCCTCTCCCCCTCCTGAGAGATTCATGTTGATAAATTCTGCAGACTATTCCATCACTGACCCCTCTAGAGATCTGCAGAACATCGCTCCATCCTCTCCCCCTCCTGACAGATCCATATTGATATATTCTGCAGAACATCGCTCCATCCTCTCCCCCTCCTGACAGATCCATATTGATATATTCTGCAGAACATTGCTCTGTCCCCTCCTCCTCCTGACAGATCCACAGTGATATGTTCTGCAGATTATTCTATCACGGACCCCTCTAGAGATCTGCTGAACATCGCTCCATCCCCTCTCCCTCCTGACAGATCCATATTGATAAATTCTGCAGATTATTTCATCACTGACCTCTGCAGAACATCGCTCCAATCCCCTCCTCCTGACAGATCCATATTGATATGTTCTGCAGAACATTGCTCCCTCCCATCCCCCTCCTGACAGATCCATATTGATATATTCTGAAGATTATTCCATCACTGACCCCTCTAGAAATCTGCAGAACATTGCTCCATTCCCTCCCCCTCCTGACAGATCCATATTGATATATTCTGCATAACATCGCTCCTGACAGATCCATATTGATATATTCTGCAGAACATCGCTCCATTCCATCCCCCTCCTGACAGATCCATATTGATATATTCTGCAGAACATCGCTCCCTCCCATCCCCCTCCTGACAGATCCATATTGATATATTCTGCAGAACATCGCTCCTGACAGATCCATATTGATATATTCTGCAGAACATCGCTCCATTCCATCCCCCTCCTGACAGATCCATATTGATATATTCTGCAGAACATCGCTCCATTCCATCCCCCTCCTGACAGATCCATATTGATATATTCTGCAGAACATCGCTCCTGACAGATCCATATTGATATATTCTGAAGATTATTCCATCACTGACCCCTCTAGAGATCTGCAGAAGATCGCTCCATCCTCTCCCCCTCCTGACAGATCCATATTGATATATTCTGCAGAACATCGCTCTGTCCCCTCGTCCTCCTGACAGATCCATAGTGATATATTCTGCAGATTATTCTATCACTGACCCCTATAGAGATCTGCAGAACATCACTCCCTCCCATCCCCCTCCTGAGAGATCCATATTTATATATTCTGCAGATTATTCCATCACCGACCCCTCTAGAGATCTGCAGATTATCACTCCATCCCCTCCCCCTCCTGACGGCTCCATATTGATAAATTCTGCAGTTTATTCCATCACTGACCTCTGCAGAACAACGCTCCATCCCCTCCTCCTGACAGATCCATATTGATATATTCTGCAGGGTGAAGGTTGAACATTCTGGGACTTGTAGTTCTTCAATATTTGCCCCTCGCTCCTGTAACTTCAATATAATGAGACCTCCTGGGACTTGTGGTTCCTCAACATCCAGACTGCCAGGAGATCCAACTCTGAGCTCCCAGATATCAACGCTCCAATAAAGAACCATTCCACCTCCCAGAGCCTCCCATCCCAGAGATGACTTCTGATTGGTCGCTTCGGGCAGCTGGTCCATTTTTGTAACCTTTTTATAAGTTTCTTCCTCTGATGGCAACAAATAAAACTTCTTCCTGAGTGTCAGCGATGCTACAATGTATCCCTGTGCTTCTGTGCTATCTCTGCTACAATGTATCCCCTGCACTTCTGTGCTATCTCTGCTACAATGTATCCCCTGCACTTCTGTGCTATCTCTGCTACAATGTATCCCTGCGCTTCTGTGCTATCTCTGCTACAATGTATCCCTGCGCTTCTCTGCTATCTCTGCTACAATGTATCCCTGCACTTCTGTGCTTTCTCTGTTACAATGTATCCCTGCACTTCTGTGCTATCTCTGCTACAATGTATCCCCGCACTTCTGTGCTATCTCTGCTACAATGTATCCCTGCACTTCTGTGCTATCTCTGCTACAATGTATCCCCGCACTTCTGTGCTATCTCTGCTACAATGTATCCCTGCCCTTCTGTGCTATCTCTGCTACAATGTATCCCCGCACTTCTGTGCTATCTCTGCTACAATGTATCCCTGCACTTCTGTGCTATCTCTGCTACAATGTATCCCTGCGCTTCTCTGCTATCTCTGCTACAATGTATCCCTGCACTTCTGTGCTATCTCTGCTACAATGTATCCCTGTGCTTCTGTGCTATCTCTGCTACAATGTATCCCTGCGCTTCTCTGCTATCTCTGCTACAATGTATCCCTGCACTTCTGTGCTATCTCTGCTACAATGTATCCCTGCACTTCTGTGCTATCTCTGCTACAATGTATCCCTGCGCTTCTGTGCTATCTCTGTTACAATGTATCCCTGCACTTCTGTGCTATCTCTGCTACAATGTATCCCTGCGCTTCTGTGCTATCTCTGCTACAATGTATCCCTGCGCTTCTCTGCTATCTCTGCTACAATGTATCCCTGCACTTCTGTGCTTTCTCTGTTACAATGTATCCCTGCACTTCTGTGCTATCTCTGCTACAATGTATCCCCGCACTTCTGTGCTATCTCTGCTACAATGTATCCCTGCACTTCTGTGCTATCTCTGCTACAATGTATCCCCGCACTTCTGTGCTATCTCTGCTACAATGTATCCCTGCCCTTCTGTGCTATCTCTGCTACAATGTATCCCCGCACTTCTGTGCTATCTCTGCTACAATGTATCCCTGCACTTCTGTGCTATCTCTGCTACAATGTATCCCTGCGCTTCTCTGCTATCTCTGCTACAATGTATCCCTGCACTTCTGTGCTATCTCTGCTACAATGTATCCCTGCACTTCTGTGCTATCTCTGCTACAATGTATCCCTGCGCTTCTGTGCTATCTCTGTTACAATGTATCCCTGCACTTCTGTGCTATCTCTGCTACAATGTATCCCTGCACTTCTGTGCTATCTCTGCTACAATGTATCCCTGCGCTTCTCTGCTATCTCTGTTACAATGTATCCCTGCGCTTCTCTGCTATCTCTGCTACAATGTATCCCTGCACCTCTGTGCTATCTCTGCTACAATGTATCCCTGCACTTCTGTGCTATCTCTGCTACAATGTATCCCTGCACTTCTGTGCTATCTCTGCTACAATGTATCCCTGCACTTCTGTGCTATCTCTGCTACAATGTATCCCTGCACTTCTGTGCTATCTCTGCTACAATGTATCCTTGCACTTCCCATGGAAGATCTTCGGGTCTCATTCACAGACATGCCAATAGCGATAGATTTTGGCGCATTTATTCTGTTTGCGGTGATTGGGCGCAAAGCCGAATATTTCTTTCTTTTTTTTGTTTGTTTGTTTTTTTTGTAAATAAAAGGAAAGTTTTAAATATTTGTAAACATCGACTCTTTTTAATGACGGTTTTGGAGCTAAGTCTGTAGATCTGAGCCCCGGTTCACACTTATGCGATGCGGGAAGGCTGCGAATTCGCAGCCTGTTCCCGCATCGCAAGCGCACCCCCGGCAGTTCACACTGCCATATGCGATACGCTGGGGGTGTCAATGTAATGTTAACGACACCCCCAGTTTGATCGCATATCGCAGTGCGATCGTGCAGTTCGCACAGGATCAGATCGCACAAGTGTGAACCGATGTGCGATCCGATCCTGATGCGGCTGCAAAAAAGGGTCATGTGCGACTTTGCTGCGGGTGCGGTGCGAATTTAGCCATACAAAGTGTATGACTGAACTCGCACCGCACAGCCGATCGCATGTAATGAAGGAGCAGTGCGACATTACATGCGATCGCCGCAGCTGCATCAGTGTGAACCGGCACTGAGCGCTGATAACGCCGCAGGTGCCGATCTCACCTACAAGTTAAAGGGGGCCTCCAGACACCTGACCTATCCTCTTCAGAGACCCCAACCCCCATCCCATGAGTGTCCCCGGAGAGACAAGCGCTGCACCAATATTATTATTCTAGGTGACGGCACTTACCTGCGGTGGTAGCAGTGGCGGTGGCGAGGATGGCGGACAGGAGGAGGACGCGCAGAGCTCCGGAGGGGAGATCCATGGCTGAGTGTGGCTCTGTCTGTCTGCTGTCCTCCCAGCCTCATGCTAATGAGGGGCGTCCGCGGGGGGATCATGAATGAGGAATGAGGGGAGGGGGAGGAGGTGAGAGGACTCCGACACCCCTCCAACTCTTGTTAACCTCCTTTAATGACCCACAAACCAGCCCCCCCCCCATTCATTTCCCAATTAACCCCCCCCCCCCTCCATTTCCCAATTACCCCCCCCCCCCCCACCCCTCCTGGGAAATAACAGTTTAGATTTGTATGATAATGAGATCGCTCTCCCGTGATTCCTGACCGGCTCCTCCGCTCCTCACACCAAGTACAGGGGGGGATTTACTAAAGGCAAATAGACCGCGCACTCTGCACAGTGCTCCAGAGATTAGTAAATGAGGGGAAGCTTCACTTTGCAAAGAATATCCAATCACATGGCAGGAAAATTAAACAAAACTGCATTATTGCTTGCACATGATTGGATGATGGAAGTCAGCAGAGCTCCGCCTCATTTACTGAGAACTTTGCAGAGTGCACAGTCTATTTCCTATAATAAATCAACCGCAGTCCTATCAGAGAGACCTTCTACCAAATATATCTTATATCTGGAGAGCAGTGATGTCACTCTGTATAATATATCTTATATCTGGAGAGCGGTGATGTCACTCCTGTATAATATATCTTATATCTGGAGAGCGGTGATGTCACTCCTGTATAATATATCTTGTATCTGGAGAGCAGTGATGTCACTCTGTATAATATATCTTATATCTGGAGAGTGGTGATGTCACTCCTGTATAATATATCTTATATCTGGAGAGCGGTGATGTCACTCCTGTATAATATATCTTATATCTGGAGAGCGGTGATGTCACTCCTGTATAATATATCTTATATCTGGAGAGCAGTGATGTCACTCTGTATAATATATCTTATATCTGGAGAGCGGTGATGTCACTCCTGTATAATATATCTTATATCTGGAGAGCGGTGATGTCACTCTGTATAATATATCTTATATCTGGAGAGCGGTGATGTCACTCTGTATAATATATCTTATATCTGGAGAGCGGTGATGTCACTCTGTATAATATATCTTATATCTGGAGAGCGGTGATGTCACTCTGTATAATATATCTTATATCTGGAGAGCGGTGATGTCACTCCTGTATAATATATCTTATATCTGGAGAGCGGTGATGTCACTCCTGTATAATATATCTTATATCTGGAGAGTGGTGATGTCACTCTGTATAATATATCTTATATCTGGAGAGCGGTGATGTCACTCTGTATAATATATCTTATATCTGGAGAGCGGTGATGTCACTCTGTATAATATATCTTATATCTGGAGAGCGGTGATGTCACTCTGTATAATATATCTTATATCTGGAGAGCGGTGATGTCACTCTGTATAATATATCTTATATCTGGAGAGCGGTGATGTCACTCTTGTATAATATATCTTATATCTGGAGAGTGGTGATGTCACTCTTGTATAATATATCTTATATCTGGAGAGCGGTGATGTCACTCTGTATAATATATCTTATATCTGGAGAGCAGTGATGTCACTCTGTATAATATATCTTATATCTGGAGAGCGGTGATGTCACTCTGTATAATATATCTTATATCTGGAGAGCGGTGATGTCACTCTTGTATAATATATCTTATATCTGGAGAGCGGTGATGTCACTCCTGTATAATATATCTTATATCTGGAGAGCGGTGATGTCACTCTGTATAATATATCTTATATCTGGAGAGTGGTGATGTCACTCTGTATAATATATCTTATATCTGGAGAGCGGTGATGTCACTCCTGTATAATATATCTTATATCTGGAGAGTGGTGATGTCACTCCGTATAATATATCTTATATCTGGAGAGCGGTGATGTCACTCCTGTATAATATATCTTATATCTGGAGAGTGGTGATGTCACTCCGTATAATATATCTTATATCTGGAGAGCGGTGATGTCACTCTGTATAATATATCTTATATCTGGAGAGCGGTGATGTCACTCTGTATAATATATCTTATATCTGGAGAGCGGTGATGTCACTCTGTATAATATATCTTATATCTGGAGAGTGGTGATGTCACTCCGTATAATATATCTTATATCTGGAGAGCGGTGATGTCACTCTGTATAATATATCTTATATCTGGAGAGCAGTGATGTCACTCTGTATAATATATCTTATATCTGGAGAGCGGTGATGTCACTCCTGTATAATATATCTTATATCTGGAGAGTGGTGATGTCACTCTGTATAATATATCTTATATCTGGAGAGCGGTGATGTCACTCTGTATAATATATCTTATATCTGGAGAGCGGTGATGTCACTCCTGTATAATATATCTTATATCTGGAGAGTGGTGATGTCACTCCGTATAATATATCTTATATCTGGAGAGCAGTGATGTCACTCTGTATAATATATCTTATATCTGGAGAGCGGTGATGTCACTCCTGTATAATATATCTTATATCTGGAGAGTGGTGATGTCACTCTGTATAATATATCTTATATCTGGAGAGCGGTGATGTCACTCCTGTATAATATATCTTATATCTGGAGATCGGTGATGTCACTCTGTATAATATATCTTATATCTGGAGAGTGGTGATGTCACTCTGTATAATATATCTTATATCTGGAGAGCGGTGATGTCACTCTGTATAATATATCTTATATCTGGAGAGCGGTGATGTCACTCTGTATAATATATCTTATATCTGGAGAGTGGTGATGTCACTCTGTATAATATATCTTATATCTGGAGAGCGGTGATGTCACTCTGTATAATATATCTTATATCTGGAGAGTGGTGATGTCACTCTGTATAATATATCTTATATCTGGAGAGCGGTGATGTCACTCTGTATAATATATCTTATATCTGGAGAGCGGTGATGTCACTCCTGTATAATACATCTTATATCTGGAGAGCGGTGATGTCACTCCTGTATAATATATCTTATATCTGGAGAGCGGTGATGTCACTCCTGTATAATATATCTTATATCTGGAGAGTGGTGATGTCACTCTGTATAATATATCTTATATCTGGAGAGCGGTGATGTCACTCCTGTATAATATATCTTATATCTGGAGAGCGGTGATGTCACTCCTGTATAATATATCTTATATCTGGAGAGCGGTGATGTCACTCTGTATAATATATCTTATATCTGGAGGGCCGTGATGTCACTACTGTATAATAAATCATATTTCTCAAGTGAAATCCACCTGGGATTTCAGCATTTCTATAGTGGGGACATCTAGTGGCCGATACGGGGATTGCAGGCTGTGTACAGTGAAGACATCTAAAGGCCAGTGCTGGGATAGCAGCCTGTGTTGTACAATGGGGACTTCCAGTGGCTGATGCAGGAACTGCAGCCTGTGTTGTACAATGGGGACATCCAGTGGCTGATGCTGAGATTGCAGGCTGTGTATAATATGTACATCTAGTGACCCAAAACAGGTGCAAAATATAGTTATCATTATTATTATTATAATAGAAGATTTATATGGCGCCAGTTTATGCATCGCTTTACAACATGAGGGCAGACAGTACAATTACAATGCAATTCAATACAGGAGGAGTCAGAGGGCCCCGCCCAAGAGCTTACAATCTAAGAGAAAGGGTCAAGTGATACAAAAGGTAATATAACTGGGGGATGGGCTGATGGAGAATTTTTTTTTTTTATAATTATAAGAATAATGTTATTGTGTTGCAAAATAAAGACATTGCCCCCATAAAACCCCAAATGGGAATCCAAATGTCAGACCACAATCTATAGTTGTGTCCAAGGATACAAAACATTCACTGGCATGGCAGCTAAAATTCCATAGGAAGAGTTAACACTTCAGTAGGCTGCCTATTCCTGGACTCTAACCTGTGTACGGTGAGGACATCTAGCGGTCAGTGCTGGGATTGCAGGCTGTGTACGGTGAGGACATCTAGCGGTCGGGGCTGGGATTGGAGGCTGTGTACGGTGAGGACATCTAGCGGTCGGGGCTGGGATTGGAGGCTGTGTACGGTGAGGACATCTAGCGGTCGGTGCTGGGATTGCAGGCTGTGTACGGGGAGGACATCTAGCGGTCGGTGCTGGGATTGCAGGCTGTGTACGGTGAGGACATCTAGCGGTCGGGGCTGGGATTGGAGGCTGTGTACGGTGAGGACATCTAGCGGTCGGTGCTGGGATTGCAGGCTGTGTACGGTGAGGACATCTAGCGGTCAGTGCTGGGATTGCAGGCTGTGTACAATGAGGACATCTAGCGGTCAGTGCTGGGATTGCAGGCTGTGTACGGTGAGGACATCTAGCGGTCAGTGCTGGGATTGCAGGCTGTGTACAATGAGGACATCTAGCGGTCAGTGCTGGGATTGCAGGCTGTGTACGGTGAGGACATCTAGCGGTCGGTGCTGGGATTGCAGGCTGTGTACGATGAGGACATCTAGCGGTCGGTGCTGGGATTGCAGGCTGTGTACAGTGAGGACATCTAGCGGTCAGTGCTGGGATTGCAGGCTGTGTACAATGAGGACATCTAGCGGTCAGTGCTGGGATTGCAGGCTGTGTACGGTGAGGACATCTAGCGGTCAGTGCTGGGATTGCAGGCTGTGTACGATGAGGACATCTAGCGGTCGGTGCTGGGATTGCAGGCTGTGTACAGTGAGGACATCTAGCGGTCAGTGCTGGGATTGCAGGCTGTGTACGGTGAGGACATCTAGCGGTCAGTGCTGGGATTGCAGGCTGTGTACGGTGGGGACATCTAGCGGTCAGTGCTGGGATTGCAGGCTGTGTAGAGTGAGGACATCTAGCGGTCAGTGCTGGGATTGCAGGCTGTGTACAGTGAGGACATCTAGCGGTCGGTGCTGGGATTGCAGGCTGTGTACGGTGAGGACATCTAGCGGTCAGTGCTGGGATTGCAGGCTGTGTACGGTGAGGACATCTAGCGGTCAGTGCTGGGATTGCAGGCTGTGTACGGTGAGGACATCTAGCGGTCAGTGCTGGGATTGCAGGCTGTGTAGAGTGAGGACATCTAGCGGTCAGTGCTGGGATTGCAGGCTGTGTACAGTGAGGACATCTAGCGGTCGGTGCTGGGATTGCAGGCTGTGTACGGTGAGGACATCTAGGGGTCAGTGCTGGGATTGCAGGCTGTGTACGGTGAGGACATCTAGCGGTCAGTGCTGGGATTGCAGGCTGTGTACGGTGAGGACATCTAGCGGTCAGTGCTGGGATTGCAGGCTGTGTACGGTGGGGACATCTAGCGGTCGGTGCTGGGATTGGAGGCTGTGTACGGTGAGGACATCTAGCGGTCAGTGCTGGGATTGCAGGCTGTGTAGAGTGAGGACATCTAGCGGTCAGTGCTGGGATTGCAGGCTGTGTACGGTGAGGACATCTAGCGGTCGGTGCTGGGATTGCAGGCTGTGTACGGTGAGGACATCTAGCGGTCAGTGCTGGGATTGCAGGCTGTGTACAGTGAGGACATCTAGCGGTCAGTGCTGGGATTGCAGGCTGTGTACAGTGAGGACATCTAGCGGTCGGTGCTGGGATTGCAGGCTGTGTACGGTGAGGACATCTAGCGGTCAGTGCTGGGATTGCAGGCTGTGTACGGTGAGGACATCTAGCGGTCAGTGCTGGGATTGCAGGCTGTGTACGGTGAGGACATCTAGCGGTCAGTGCTGGGATTGCAGGCTGTGTACAGTGAGGACATCTAGCGGTCGGTGCTGGGATTGCAGGCTGTGTACGGTGAGGACATCTAGCGGTCAGTGCTGGGATTGCAGGCTGTGTACAGTGAGGACATCTAGCGGTCGGTGCTGGGATTGCAGGCTGTGTACAATGAGGACATCTAGCGGTCATTGCTGGGATTACAGGCTGTGTACAGTGAGGACATCTAGCGGTCGGTGCTGGGATTGCAGGCTGTGTACGGTGAGGACATCTAGCGGTCGGTGCTGGGATTGCAGGCTGTGTACGGTGAGGACATCTAGCGGTCGGTGCTGGGATTGCAGGCTGTGTACAATGAGGACATCTAGCGGTCAGTGCTGGGATTACAGGCTGTGTACAGTGAGGACATCTAGCGGTCGGTGCTGGGATTGCAGGCTGTGTACGGTGAGGACATCTAGCGGTCGGTGCTGGGATTGCAGGCGATGGATTTCTCTTCTTTGTGAAGTTCCAATGTATGAGAAATGATTGTTGGGGGATGGGGTTTTATTGGGTGACCCCCCCCCATTATAAAGAAGGACGATGCGGAATGGAAGTAATAAGAATGAATGAAGTACCGGAGAAGTCCCGGTCTCTCCCCGGTGCTCGGTGCCGGTGTAGAGGGGGATGGGGGGTTCCCGGTGTCCCCCGGTATTTCTCGCTCCGGGGATCCCCTCCTCGTTCTCGGACAGAATTTATAAAATGGGATCTCGGAGCGACCCAGATGGGACTCGAACCCACAATCCCCAGCTCCGGAGGCTGATGCCTTATCCATTAGGCCACTGGGTCACTGCATGTCTGCCAGCCCCACACACGTCTCTTACAGCTGGCGAATCAGCGTGCGCTCCACCGGCCCCGCCCACCGACCACGCGTCACAGCCAATCACCTCCCGGGAGAGCGGAGGAGGCGGGAAAGCCGGGACACGTGACCGGGCGGCCATCTTCTACCCTCACACAGAGAACATGGCTGAGGTGCGGGAGGGGGAGGGGCTCCGACAGTTATCGGGTTACTATTGGCTGTTCTGGTGTAATTTCCGGTCGCGGTGTCCTCTGTACAGGAAATGAAGTGAAATCCTCCCGGCGGGGTCACCCTGGGGGTCTCCTCATCCCTGGAATCCCGGACACAATAATGAGAGAGATAAGATGGAAATTCCCCTCAGAGAGATAAATCCGCCTCAGAGCCGTAATAATATCTATCCGGGGTTACAGGGAGGGGCGCATAGCAACCCCTACACAGCGCATAGCAACCGCCCGCCCCCTACACAGCGCATAGCAACCACCCCGCCCTCTACACCGCATAGCAACCACCCCGCCCCCTACACAGCGCATAGCAACCGCCCGCCCCCTACACAGCGCATAGCAACCACCCGCCCCCTACACAGCGCATAGCAACCGCCCCGCCCTCTACACCGCATAGCAACCACCCCACCCCCTACACAGCGCATAGCAACCACCCCGCCCTCTACACAGCGCATAGCAACCGCCCCGCCCTCTACACCGCATAGCAACCACCCCGCCCCCTACACAGCGCATAGCAACCACCCCGCCCTCTACACAGCGCATAGCAACCGCCCGCCCCCTACACAGCGCATAGCAACCACCCCGCCCTCTACACCGCATAGCAACCACCCCGCCCCCTACACAGCGCATAGCAACCGCCCGCCCCCTACACAGCGCATAGCAACCACCCGCCCCCTACACAGCGCATAGCAACCGCCCCGCCCTCTACACCGCATAGCAACCACCCCGCCCCCTACACAGCGCATAGCAACCACCCCGCCCTCTACACAGCGCATAGCAACCGCCCGCCCCCTACACAGCGCATAGCAACCGCCCCGCCCTCTACACCGCATAGCAACCACCCCGCCCCCTACACAGCGCATAGCAACCACCCCGCCCTCTACACAGCGCATAGCAACCGCCCGCCCCCTACACAGCGCATAGCAACCGCCCCGCCCTCTACACAGCACATAGCAACCGCCCCGCCCCCTACACAGCACATAGCAACCGCCCGCCCCCTACACAGCGCATAGCAACCGCCCGCCCCCTACACAGCGCATAGCAACCGCCCGCCCCCTACACAGCGCATAGCAACCACCCCGCCCCCTACACAGCGCATAGCAACCACCCCGCCCCCTACACAGCGCATAGCAACCGCCCGCCCCCTACACAGCGCATAGCAACCACCCCGCCCCCTACACAGCGCATAGCAACCTCCCTGCCCCCTACACAGCGCATAGCAACCACCCTGCCCCCTACACAGCGCATAGCAACCACCCCGCCCCCTACACAGCGCATAGCAACCACCCCGCCCCCTACACAGCGCATAGCAACCACCCCGCCCCCTACACAGCGCATAGCAACCGCCCCGCCCTCTACACAGCACATAGCAACCACCCCGCCCCCTACACAGCGCATAGCAACCACTCCGCCCCATACACAGCGCATAGCAACCACCCCGCCCCCTACACAGCGCATAGCAACCACCCCGCCCCCTACACAGCACATAGCAACCACCCCGCCCCCTACACAGCACATAGCAACCAACGCGCCCCCTACACAGCGCATAGCAACCACTCCGCCCCATACACAGCGCATAGCAACCACCCCACCCTCCTACACAGCGCATAACACCCACCCGTCCTCTACACAGCGCATAGCAACTACCCCACCTCCTGCACAGTGCATAGCAACCGCCCCACCTCATACACAGCACATAATAACCACCCCACCCCCTAAACAGCGCATAGCAACCACCCGCCATCTACAGGGCGCATAGCAACCACTCCGCTCCCCTACACAGCACATAGCAATCAACCCGCCCCCTACACAGCGCATAGCAACCACCCCGCCCCCTGCACAGCGCATAGCAACCACCCCACCCCCTACACAGCACATAGCAACCACCCGCCATCTACAGGGCGCATAGCAACCACCCCGCCCCCTACACAGCGCATAGCAACCACCCCACCCCCCCTACACATCACATAGCAACCACCCCGCCCCCTACACAGTGCATAGCAACCACCCCACCCCTTGCATACATAATGTGCGTCTGTCACCAAAGCTGCTATCACATGGATGACGCAAAGCGAGTGACATCAGCAGAGCCATACAATTATTTCTGTAGAATCCCCTCCCCCCGGCCCCCTCTTTAGTAATAGGGCAGAGCAACAAGTGGGGGGCCCCTTATAGACACTTATGGTGATCATATACATTTCATTTAATTATCTGATCAATATGTGGCAAACAATCCGATATGTATGGACTCTCTTCTGATCGATTTAGAGCCAATTCCATCAAACTGAGTCAATTGGCCAGGGGGGAAATTTATTGATCATTTTCTATCGATCGGCAGTACTGAGACTTTCTGTTCATCAATACGATTGTAGTTTGATTGATCAGATAACGGGGTTCTATGGTGAAATCAGAGATGGGATCTGCAACCTACGATCGTACCTTCCAACGATTGATCCACTTCCCCGTGTGCGTCATATCGATTGATTGGGTCGTTGGTTATCGATTGGATATTAGTATCGGGAGAGATTGAACAGAAAATAAATTGATTATTGATGGGTGTATGGCGGTCCTGGCTCCGGAGATTTGTCATGTGACTGTTTTGGGAAACCGTTCAATCGATGGGTTTAGTTCCTCTTTAGCACAGAGTGAATAGGCTGTTAGATGACCCCCCACCCCCCACCATAGCGGAGTGTCTGCTATGTGTTCCATCGCTTTCACCCATCACACCCGACCCTGGGATATGGGGGCCCCCATCCTGGTTCCCCCCTGGGCCAGTCTGTACTGTGTTATAATGACAGGTTGGACCCATTATATCTATGCTGGTACCCAGTGGTGTATTTTGGTTTTGTGCTGCCCTAGGCAAGACTAAAATTGGACACCCCCTCCCCCTCATATGTAAATTGTCCCAGTCCTTCCTTTTTAATGGATGTGACTCCCTCCACAGTTGAAGGACTACAAGTCCCAGCATGAACCCCTGAGATCTCATGAGAGGGAGGGGGTGAGAGGGGGATGAGAGAGAGAGGAGGGATAAAGGAGAGAGAGAGGGGGGTGAGAGAGGATGAGAGAGAGAGAGGGGGATGAGAGAGAGAGAGAGGGGGGATAAGAGAGAGGGGGAGAGGAAGGGGGTGAGAGAGAGAAAGAGAGAGAGTGGGGGATGAGAGAGGAGGGATTGAGAGAGAGTGGGGGATGAGAGAGAGAGAGAGGGTGTGTGTGAGAGAGAGAGGGGTGAGAGAGAGAGATAAAGAGGGGGTGAGAGAGAGAGGGGGGTGAAAGAGAGAGAGTGGGGGTGAGAGAGAGAGGGGGGTGAAAGACAGGGAGTGGGGGTGAGAGAGAGAGAGAGAGGGGGGGATAAAGGAGAGAGAGAGGGGGGTGAGAGAGAGAGGGGGGGATGAGAGAGAGAGAGAGAGAGAGAGGGGGGGATAAGAGAGAGGGGGAGAGGAAGGGGGTGAGAGAGAGAAAGAGAGAGAGTGGGGGATGAGAGAGGAGGGATTGAGAGAGAGTGGGGGATGAGAGAGAGAGAGGGTGTGTGTGAGAGAGAGAGGGGTGAGAGAGAGAGATAAAGAGGGGGTGAGAGAGAGATGGGGGTGAAAGAGAGAGAGTGGGGGTGAGAGAGAGAGGGGGGGATTAAGCCGAGAGAGAGGGGGGTGAGAGAGAGAGGGGGGATGAGAGAGAGAGGGGGATGAGAGAGAGAGAGGGGGGATGAGAAAGAGAGAGGGAGGGGGTGAGAGAGAGAGTGGATGATGAGAGAGGAGGGATTGAGAGAGAGTGGGGGATGAGAGAGAGAGGGGTGAGAGAGAGAGGGGTGAGAGAGAGAGAGAGAGAGAGAGATAAAGAGGGGGGTGATTGAGAGAGAGAGAGGAGGGGGTGAGAGAGAGAGGGTGGTGAGAGAGAGAGCTGGGTGAAAGAGAGAGAGTGGGGGTGAGAGAGAGGGGAGGTGAGAGAGAGGGAGGGTGAGAGAGAGAGGGGGGGTGAGAGAGAGAGAGAGGGGGGTGAGTGAGAGAGAGGGGAGGTGAGAGAGAGGGAGGGTGGGAGAGAGAGGGGGGTGAGAGAGAGAGAGGGGGGTGAGTGAGAGAGGGGGGGGGGTGAGAGAGAGGGAGGGTGAGAGAGAGAGTGGGGGTGAGAGAGAGAGGGGGGTGAGAGAGAGAGGGGGGTGAGTGAGAGAGAGGGGAGGTGAGAGAGAGGGAGGGTGAGAGAGAGGGGGGGGGTGAGAGAGAGGGGGTGAGTGAGAGGGAGGGAGGGTGAGAGAGAGAGGGGGGTGAGAGAGAGAGGGGGGTGAGTGAGAGAGGGGGGGGGTGAGAGAGAGAGAGAGAGAGGGGAGGTGAGAGAGAGGGAGGGTGTGAGAGAGAGGGGTGAGAGAGAGAGATAAAGAGGGGGTGAGTGAGTGAGAGAGAGAGGAGGGGGTGAGAGAGAGAGGGGGGGTGAAAGAGAGAGAGCGGGGAGAGAGAGAGGGGAGGTGAGAGAGAGGAATGGTGAGTGAAAGAGAGAGAGGGGTGAAAGAGAGAGGGAGGGCCAATAGAGTGTCAAGTGGAGGGGGGGGGGGTGGCTTTTTTGCTGCCCCCCTGCAAAGTGCCGCCCTAGGCCTGGGCCTTGTCGGCCTAGGCCAAAATACAGCACTGCTGGTACCCTCCATCCCCCACCCATTGGGGTGCACATCACCGGGGGTCCCCAGACTCTGACAGTGCTTGTTGGATGGGGGAACCCTGAAGGACAACGACCCCCCCCCCCACCGTATATGTAATATACTGTATGTGACCTCCCTGTATATACACTGATCTGCCATAACTTTATGACCACCCACCTAATATTGAATAGGTCCCCCTTTCCCGACCCATCCAGTCGTGGACCCCACTAGACCTCTGAAGGTACCAAGCCCTCTCTAGCAGATCCTTTAAGTCCTGTAAGTTGGAAAGGTGGGGCCTCCGTGGATTGTACTCATTTTTCCAGCACATCCCACAGATGTATTGACATATGGAGGATTTGGAGGCCAAGTCAACACCTCAAACTATTCTTGTACCATTTTTGCAGTGTAACACGGCACATTATCCCACACCTCCCAACTTTCTGAGATGGGAATGAGGGACACCTATTAGCAAAAGTATGTAGGCATAGGACACACCCCCTGCCACACCCCCTTAACCACTTCCGCTTCGGAAGATTTACCCCCCTTCGTGAGCAGGCCATGTTTTGCGGCACTGCGTTACTTTAACTGCCAGTTGCACGGTCGTACAACGCCGTACCCCAATAAGATTTGTGTATTTTTTTTCCCCCACAGAGTAGAGCTTTCTTTTGATGGTATTTGATCAGTTCTGCGTTTTTTTTTTTTTTGCGCTATAAACAAAAAAAGGTCAACAATTTTGGAAAAAAAAAAAATAATTTTTACTTTATGCTAAAAAACATCCAATAAAGATCAAATTTTTTCATCAGTTTAGGCCAATTTGTTTTCTGCTACGTATTTTTGGTAAAAAAAAAATCCCAATAAGCGTATATTGATTGGTTTGCGCAGAAGTTATCGCGTCTACAAACTAGGGGATGTTTTTATTATTTTTTATTTATTTATTTTTTACTAGTAATGGCAGCGATCAGCGACTTATAGCGGGACTGCGATATTGCGGCGGACCCTTGGACACTAACTGACACTTTTGACACTTTGTGGGGACCAGTGACACGAATACAGTGATCAGCGCTAAAAATATGCACTGTCACTGTATCATGACACTGGCTGGGAAGGGGTTAACATCAGGGGCGATCAAAGAGTTAAATGTGTGCCTAGCCAGTGTTTTACTACAGTGTGGGGGAGGTGCTTTCACTAGGGGAGGGCATAGATCTGTGCCCCTGCTTTGTAGAAACACAGGATCCATGCCTTCTCTTCTGTCAGAATGGCCATCTGCCTTGTTTACATAGGCAGACCACCATTCTGTGTCTCTGCAGCATGATTGGTGGGTGCCGGAGGACATTGATTCTGTGGTACCCGCGGATCGGGGGAGGTGCTTTCACTAGAGGTAGGCATAAATCTGTGCCCCGGCTTTGTAGAGACACAGGATCCATGCCTTCCCTTCTGTCAGAATGGCGATCTGCCCTGTTTGTATAGGCACACCACCATTCTGTGTCTCTGCAGCATGATTGGCGGGTGCCGGAGGACATCGAGTCTGCGGTACCTGCTGATTAGGGGAGGTGCTCTCACTAGAGGTAGGCATAGATCTGTGCCCCGGCTTTGTAGAGACACAGGATCCATGCCTTCCCTCCTGTCAGAATGGCCATCTGCCTTGTTTACATAGGCACACCACCATTCTGTGTCTCTGCAGCATGATTGGCGGGTGCCGGAGGACATCGAGTCTGCGGTACCTGCTGATTAGGGGAGGTGCTCTCACTAGAGGTAGGCATAGATCTGTGCCCCGGCTTTGTAGAGACACAGGATCCATGCCTTCCCTCCTGTCAGAATGGCAATCTGCCTTGTTTACATAGGCACACCACCATTCTGTGTCTCTGCAGCAATATTGGCGGGTGCCGGAGGACATCGAGTCTGCGGTACCTGCTGATTAGGGGAGGTGCTCTCACTAGAGGTAGGCATAGATCTGTGCCCTTGCTTTGCAGAGACCCAGGATCCATGCCTCCCCTTCTGTCAGAATGGCGATCTGCCCTGTTTATATAGGCAGACCACCATTCTGTGTCTCTGCAGGATGATTGGCGGGGGTGCCGGGGGACATCGAGTCTGCAGTACCCGCTAATCGGTCCCTGCTGTGTGCAATCACAGCAGTAGCGAGCCACTGGCAGTGTGCATTCGCATCTGCTACCCATAAAGATACTACATAAAGATGGCCTAGGCTATAAGAAGATTGCCGAGACCCTGAAACTGAGCTGCAGCACGATGGCCAAGACCATACAGCGGTATAACAGGACAGGTTCCACTCAGCTTCTTTAGCAAGGCAGTGGTCATCTTGGAGGTGTTTGGGGTCGTTATGTTGGAATACTGCCCTGCAGCCCAGTCTCTGAAGGGAGGGGATCATGCTCTGCTTCAGTATGTCACAGTACATGTTGGCATTCATGGTTCCCTCAATGAACTGTAGCTCCCCAGTGCCGGCAGCACTCATGCAGCCCCAGACCATGACACTCCCACCACCATGCTTGGCTGTAGGAAGACACACTTGTCTTTGTACTCCTCACCTGGTTGCCCCCACACACGCTTGACACCATCTGAACCAAATAAGTTTATCTTGGTCTCATCAGAGCACAGGAGATGGTTCCAGTAATCCATGTCCTTAGTCTGCTTGTCTTCAGCAAACTGTTTGCTGGCTTTCTTGTGAATCATCTTTAGAAGAGGCTTCCTTCTGGGATGACCAACTTCATACCTCCCAACTTTTGAAGTTTGCAATGAGGGACACTGAAAGAGAAACCAAACCTGCGGCGCGCATAGCGCTGCGGCAAATTGTGGGTGTGGCCAATTGCTTAGCAGTGGGAGGGGCTTAAGGGATGGGGTAAACAAAACCCAGACTTCCTAGTACTCATAAAATATGCTTTGATTGTTCAGCCTACCTTAAAGAAGAACTTCATTAAAATAGTCAGAGACTGCATAGCAACCAGCAACTGTTGAGACAATGAAGACTTTGGTGAGAAGTATATAATGTACAGTATTGTGTATATAGTGCAGGAGAGTGTAATGTACAAAATGCAGGAGACAGGAGTATATAATGTACAGAATGCAGGAGAAATCGCGTGACTTTGAGGTCACAAAAGTGTGAAAGGGGCCTTCAGTAATCAAGGTAGAGTGTGCCCCCTTCAATGCAGAGTGACCAGCATGCCGTGCCCCCCCTTCAATGCAGAGAGACCAGCATGCCCCCTTTCAATGCAGAGTGACCAGCGTGCCCCCTTTCAATGCAGAGAGACCAGCGTGCCCCCTTTCAATGCAGAGAGACCAGCGTGCCCCCTTTCAATGCAGAGACCAGCGTGCCCCCTTTCAATGCAGAGAGACCAGCGTGCCCCCTTTCAATGCAGAGAGACCAGTGTGCCCCCTTTCAATGCAGAGAGACCAGCGTGCTCCCTTTCAATGCAGAGAGACCAGCGTGCCCCCTTTCAATGCAGAGAGACCAGTGTGCCCCCTTTCAATGCAGAGTGACCAGCGTGCCCCCTTTCAATGCAGAGTGACCAGCGTGCCCCCTTTCAATGCAGAGAGACCAGTGTGCCGTACCCCCTTTCAATGCAGAGTAACCAGCCTGCCCCCTTTCAATGCAGAGAGACCAGTGTGCCCCCTTTCAATGCAGAGAGACCAGCGTGCCCCCTTTCAATGCAGAGAGACCAGCGTGCCCCCTTTCAATGCAGAGAGACCAGCGTGCCCCCTTCAATGCCGAGAGACCAGTGCATTTACCCGCAGCGGCGCCTTCTACTCAGTCCCCGACGTCTCCTCGAGTCCTGCCGCCTCCTCCTCGGCCAATAGATAGGGAATAGATAGCCGCCCCTGTGCCCCCAACGCACCAGCCGCCACTGGTGGCGATGCTGTCCTATGCACAAAAAAAAAAACTTTTATTTCAGGAGGGTGGTCTATTTAGGTTTTCATTTCTTTTGGGGGTTTATTGGTATTTATCTTTTGTCAATAGGGTTTTCCTTATACTTTATGAAAGGGGAGAGAGAGAGGGAGAGAGAGGGGGGGAGAGAGAGAGGGGGGAGTGAGAGAGGGGGAGGGAGAGAGAGAGAGGGGGGGAGGGGGAGAGAGAGAGGGGGGAGGGAGAGAGAGAGGGGAGAGAGAGAGAGAGGGGGGAGAGAGAGAGAGAGGGGGGAGGGAGAGAGAGAGAGAGGAGGAGAGAGAGAGAGAGGGAGGGGGAGAGAGAGAGAGGGAGAGAGAGAGGGGGAGGGAGAGGGGAGAGGGAGGGAGAGGGGGGAGAGGGAGAGAGAGAGAGGGAGGGGGAAGGGAGAGAGGGGGAGAGAGAGAAGGGTGGGATGGGGGGAGAGAGAGGGGAGAGAGAGAATGGAGGGAGAGCTGGGCGAGAGAGGGGGAGGGAGGAAGAGAGAGGGGGAAAGGGAGGGAGAGAGCGGGGCGAGAGAGGGGGGGGAGGGAGGGAGAGAGGGGGGGAGAGGGAGGGGGAGAGGGGGAGGGGGAGGGAGGGAGAGAGAGAGGGGAGGGAGAGAGAGAGGGGGGGGAGAAAGCGAGAGAGAGAGGGGGAGGGAGAGAGAGAGAGGGGGAGGAGAGAGAGAGAGAGAGGGGGGGATAGAGAGGGGGGAGGGAGAGAGAGGGGGAAAGGGAGGGGGAGAGAGGGGGAAGGGAGAGAGGGGGGAGAGAGAGAGAGAAGGGAGAGAGAGAGAGAAGGGTGGGATGGGGGAGGGAGAGCGGGGCGAGAGAGGGGGGAGGGAGGGAGAGAGAGGGGAAAGGGAGGGAGAGAGCGGGGCTAGAGAGGGGGGAGGGAGGGGGAGAGAGAGAGAGAGAGAGGGGGGAGGGAGGGAGAGAGAGAGAGGGGAGGGGAGAGAGAGAGGGGGAGGGAGGGAGAGAGAGAGGGGAGAGAAAGAGAGAGAGGGGGAGGGAGGGAGAGAGAGAGGGGAGGGAGAGAGAGAGGGGGGAGAGAAAGAGAGAGAGGGGGAGGGAGAGAGAGAGAGTGGGGGAGGGGAGGGGGATAGAGAGGGGGAGGGAGAGAGAGGGGGAAAGGGAGGGGGAGAGAGGGGGAGAGAGAGAGAAGGGTGGGATGGGGGGGAGAGCGGGGCGAGAGAGGGGGGAGGGAGGGAGAGAGAGGGGAAAGGGAGGGAGAGAGCGGAGCGAGAGAGGAGGGAGGGGGAGGGAGGGAGAGAGAGGGGGAAAGGGAGAGAGAGGGGAAAGGGAGGGAGAGGGAGGGGGGAAAGGGAGGGAGAGAGAGAGGGGGGAGAGGGAGGGGGAGAGAGGGGGGGGAGGGAGAGAGGGGGGAAGGGGAGGGGGAGAGAGAGAAGGGGGGATGAGAGGGGAGAGAAAGAGAGGGGGGAGAGAGAGAATGGAGGGAGAGAGGGGGGAGAGAGGGGAAGAATATCTCACCTGCAGCAGTTTGTCTTTGCTCGGTCTTGCTGCCTCAGTCACTCAGGCAGTTTCCCCTCCGCAGCGGCCGCCGCCGCACAGTGAGGATGAAGGGAGGAGCGGAGGTGGGTGGAGCCGGAGTCTCTAATAGGCACGGAGGTCGGAGGAGGACGCTTTGCATGCTGGGTCCCTACTCGGACGTCACTGGTTGCTAGACGCCATTCGGCAGGCGATCTTAGCAACCAGTTTACCGCATGATAATAGCTGCTGCTGCGGCGTGGGGGGATCAGATCGGGGGGCCCCCAGACAACTCCCCAGCAATCGTGCATGAGAAAGACGGCCCTGCCGGGCCCCCCCTGACCTCGGGCGCTCGGAGTGCAGAGCTGGGAGGAGGGATGGCCGGCCACCAGATGATTTTGCGGGACTTCAGACTGGCTCGCGGGACTCAATCCAAATTGCGGGACAGTCCCGCGGAATCCGGGATGGTTGGGAGGTATGCAACTTGATGCAGTGTGCGGCGTATGCTCAGCACTGACAGGCTGACCCCTCCCCCACCCCTCCAACCTCTGCAGCAATGCTGGCAGCACTCATACATCTATTTCCCAAAGACAACCTCTGGATATGACGCTGAGCATGTGCACTCAACTACTTTGGTCGACCATGGCGAGGCCTGTTCTGAGTGGAACCTGTCCTGTTAAACCGCTGTATGGTCTTGGCCACCGTGCTGCAGCTCAGTTTCAGGGTCTTGGCAATCTTCTTATAGCCTAGGCCATCTTTATGTAGAGCAACAATTCTTTTTTTCAGATCCTCAGAGAGTTCTTTGCCATGAGGTGCCATGTTGAACTTCCAGTGACCAGTATGAGAGAGTGAGAGCGATAACACCAAATATAACACACCTGCTCCTCATCCACACCTGAGACCTTGTAACACTAACGAGTCACATGGCACAGGGGAGGGAAAATGGCTAATTGGGCCCAATTTGGACATTGTCACTTAGGGGTGTACTGACTTTTGTTGCCAGCGGTTTAGACATTAATGGCTGTGTGTTGAGTTATTTTGAGGGGACAGTAAATTTACACTGTTATACAAGCTGTACACTCACTACTTTACATTGTAGCAAAGTGTCATTTCTTCAGTGTTGTCACATGAAATGATGAGGGATGTACTTACTTCTGTGAGATATTTTATATAATAGGGATGGGGGGGTCCCATAGAAGCAGTGATATATATATATAATAGGGATGGGGGGGTCCTGTAGAAGCAGTGATATATATATATATAATAGGGATCGGGGGGGGGGGTCCTGTAGAAGCAGTGATATATATATATATATATATATATATATATAATAGGGATGGGGGGGTCCTGTAGAAGCAGTGATATATATATATAATAGGGATGGGGGGTCCTGTAGAAGCAGTGATATATATATATATATAATAGGGATGGGGGGGGGGTCCTGTAGAAGCAGTGATATATATATATATATAATAGGGATGGGGGGGGTCCTGTAGAAGCAGTGATATATATATATATATAATAGGGATGGGGGGGTCCTGTAGAAGCAGTGATATATATATATATATATATATATATATATAATAGGGATGGGGGGGGGGGGTCCTGTAGAAGCAGTGATATATATATATATATATATATATATATATATATAATAGGGATGGGGGGGGGGGTCCTGTAGAAGCAGTGATATATATATATAATAGGGATGGGGGGGGGTCCTGTAGAAGCAGTGATATATATATATATAATAGGGATGGGGGGGTCCTGTAGAAGCAGTGATATATATATATATATAATAGGGATGGGGGGGGGTCCTGTAGAAGCAGTGATATATATATATAATAGGGATGGGGGGGGGGTCCTGTAGAAGCAGTGATATATATATATAATAGGGATGGGGGGGTCCTGTAGAAGCAGTGATATATATATATATAATAGGGATGGGGGGGGGTCCTGTAGAAGCAGTGATATATATATATAATAGGGATGGGGGGGTCCTGTAGAAGCAGTGATATATATATATACTAGGGATGGGGGGTCCTGTAGAAGCAGTGATATATATATATATATATATATATACTAGGGATGGGGGGTCCTGTAGAAGCAGTGATATATATATATACTAGGGATGGGGGGTCCTGTAGAAGCAGTGATATATATATATATATATATATATACTAGGGATGGGGGGTCCTGTAGAAGCAGTGATATATATATAATAGGGATGGGGGGTCCTGTAGAAGCAGTGATATATATATATATATAATAGGGATGGGGGGGGGGTCCTGTAGAAGCAGTGATATATATATATATATAATAGGGATGGGGGGGGGGGTCCTGTAGAAGCAGTGATATACAGTATATATATATAATAGGGATGGGGGGGGTCCTGTAGAAGCAGTGATATATATATATATATAATAGGGATGGGGGGTCCTGTAGAAGCAGTGATATATATATAATAGGGATGGGGGGGTCCTGTAGAAGCAGTGATATATATATAATAGGGATGGGGGGGGGGGTCCTGTAGAAGCAGTGATATATATATATATAATAGGGATGGGGGGTCCTGTAGAAGCAGTGATATATATATATATATAATAGGGATGGGGGGTCCTGTAGAAGCAGTGATATATATATATAATAGGGATGGGGGGTCCTGTAGAAGCAGTGATATATATATATATATAATAGGGATGGGGGGTCCTGTAGAAGCAGTGATATATATATAATAGGGATGGGGGGTCCTGTAGAAGCAGTGATATATATATATAATAGGGATGGGGGGTCCTGTAGAAGCAGTGATATATATATATATATAATAGGGATGGGGGGGTCCTGTAGAAGCAGTGATATATATATATAATAGGGATGGGGGGGGGGGGTCCTGTAGAAGCAGTGATATATATATATATAATAGGGATGGGGGGGTCCTGTAGAAGCAGTGATATATATATATATATAATAGGGATGGGGGGGGGTCCTGTAGAAGCAGTGATATATATATATATATATAATAGGGATCGGGGGGGGGATTATGTAGAAGCAGTGATATATTAGGGATGGGGGGATCGGGGGGGGGGGGCAGGTGACAGCTCCTGTTTGGACTCCTCCTGTCCTCACTCCGGACGCTGGGAGGAGGGGGGAGGGGGTTATAGAGGGTGACACGCATTCCTCCTCCCGGCACACTCCGGGTTAATCTCGCGGGAACACGGCCCGGCTTCTTTCAAACTGTCCAATGAGCTCCGTGCTGTTCCTCGAACCGGCCAATCAGATGGCGGCTTCAGGGGACATTTAAACGCGCGAGCTGGCAGCGTGCTACACTCGGGATCCGGCTGGAGGTGAGAGAGCACGTGGTGGATGGGCCCCGGGATCGGTGTACGGGCCCGGTACATGGGGGGAATCGGTGTACAGATAGATATAGAGGGGGTATTGGATGGTATTTGGGGGGAGGGGAGTGATGTCCCTGTAGGGGGTCCGGTGACACCTGCTGGTCTCTGGTGTGTAACTGTCACCTGTCTGTCAGTTGGGGGTCACATAATGTCCGGCGATCTATGGGGGGGGATGCACTGGGGTTCCTGTAATGGATGCCTCATATTGGGGGGGGTCTCTATAATATAATATAGTTCCCGGTTGTTGGGTCTGTGGATGGATTTGGGGGGCGCTCTGTTGATTATATTGGGGGTGCTATTGAGTTCTGTAGCTTTCTTTAGTCTGGGAGGGGGGGGGGGGGGTTATAGTGTTTGTATGGACCGATCTAGTGGGTGGGGGGGGGGGGGGGGGGCAGAACATTATGGACTCTAGCTGTGTGTAGTCAGGGGGCAGTATATTATGGGCTTTGTGGATGTGTAGTAGGGGGGGGGGGTATAATGGGCTTTATAGTTGTGATGTTGGGAGGGGGGCAGTATAATTTGGACTCTGTGGGGGGGGTGGTATATTATGGCTGTTTAAACAGCATGATATGGGGTCTATTGATATGTAGTGGGGGGGGGGGGGGTTGTATATTATGGTCTTTGTGTAGTTGGGGGGGGGGGGGTAGGGAGGCATATTATAAGTTCTCTAGATGTGTAGTTGGGGTATATTATGGCCTATGTGTAGTGGGGGTGGGTGGTATAATGGGCTCTATAGTTGTGATGTTGGGAGGGGGGCAGTATATTATGGGCTCTGTGGGGTTGGTATATTATGGCTGTTTGGGGGGGGGGTAGGGAACAGTATATTATGGGCTCTATGGATATGTAGTGGGAGGGGGGGTTGTATATTCTGGGCTTTGTGTAGTTGAGGGAGTTGTATGGGCTCTGTGTAGTTGGGGGGGGGGGGGTATATTAGGTTCTGTAGATGTGTAGTTGGGTGTATATTATGGGTTCTGTGTAGTGGGGGGGGGGGTTGGTATTATGTTCTGTAGATGTGTAGTGGGGGGTGGTATATGTTCTGTAGGTGGGGGGTATATTATGGGCTGTGTAGTTGGGGGTGGTATATGTTCTGTAGGTGGGGGGATGGTATATTATGGGCTGTGTAGTGGGGGTGGTATGTTCTGTAGGTGGGGGGGTATATTATGGGCTGTGTAGTGGGGGTGGTATGTTCTGTAGGTGGGGGGGGTATATTATGGGCTGTGTAGTGGGGGTGGTATATGTTCTGTAGGTGGGGGGTATATTATGGGCTGTGTAGTGGGGGTGGTATATGTTCTGTAGGTGGGGGGGTATATTATGGGCTGTGTAGTTGGGGGGGTGGTATATGATGATCTGTAGGTGGGGGGATGGTATATTATGGGCTGTGTAGTGGGGGGGGGTGGTTGGTATTATATTCTGTAGGTGGGTGGGGTATATTATGGGCTGTGTAGTTGGGGGGGGGGGTGGTATATGATGATCTGTAGGTGGGGGGATGGTATATTATGGGCTGTGTAGTGGGGGGGGGTGGTTGGTATTATATTCTGTAGGTGGGGGGGGTATATTATGGGCTGTGTAGTTGGGGGGGGGGGGGTGGTATATGATGATCTGTAGGTGGGGGGATGGTATATTATGGGCTGTGTAGTGGGGGTGGTGGTATATGTTCTGTAGGTGGGGGGATGGTATATTATGGGCTGTGTAGTGGGGGGGGTGGTATATGTTCTGTAGGTGGGGGATGGTATATTATGGGCTCTGTGGATTCTCTTCCTGGTTGCACTATTTATATGAATGTTATGGTGATAGATGAGTCACTGTATGTAGGGTTGGGGAGTGTCTGTCGGTCTGTAGACTCGTTATGTAATTGCTGTGACGGGTACAGAATTGGGATGAGGGTTAGGTGGTCTGGGGTTGGTTGGGAGGGGCCCTTTAGTCGGGTGTGTGGCCCCCCTCCCCCCTGTGTTCTGCCTCTTAATTCCTGGAAGTGAGCGCCTCTCGGTATGGGGGGGGGGGTTTGCTTCTCTTGTGCATTTCTGCCCGTACATGTGACTCTCCTCTGTCACAGAGGGGGGGGGGGGGGGTCGGGTCGGCGACAGTTCTCGCTCTTGAGTGACTCCTGTGCAGTGGAAGATTTCAGACTCTTTAAAGGTCCATAAATGATGATTCAGCAGTCTGAGTTCCCCATCACAATTTTTTTGTGGGGGCTTTGATCATAACTTTCATATTGGGGTTTATCTGTGGGGCACTGCACTCCCCTCTGAATGTAAAGATGTATGGGTGCAACTCCTATCTGAGAGAGTTGTATTAGAACCCCATATATCTGAGGAGAGGTAGTTGTATGGTCACCAAATGTAGGGGTAGACCGATTATCGGTGGCCGATATACACTTTCCCCAATATATCGGTATCGGCCCCCGGAACTGGCCGATATTTTTGTGACGTCATTCTGCCTTAGGCCCCTCCCTCGCCTTGGACAGCCTTGTATGAAGTCGGGACTAAGTCTTCTGGGAGTGTCACAGGGTGCCAGCCGCCCACAGGCCCTTTACCTGCCAGGCACAGGGTGCCAGCCGCCCACAGGCCCTTTACCTGCCAGGCACAGGGTGCCAGCCGCCCACAGGCCCTTTACCTGCCAGGCACAGGGTGCCAGCCGCCCACAGGCCCTGTGCCAGACATTAGGCATTAAGCAAAAGTTGTGTTCAGTACAAGATTTGTCAAATTCTTTATTCAAAACTTTAGATGCATAAAATATCAGCCCATACGTTGTGACTAGTATCAATATTGCACCTGAAAACCATATTGGTCTATCCCTACTCTATATATGAGAAGTTGTAGGGTCACCCCATGTAGAGAGTACCTCTGAGGAGAGGTAGGTGTATGGTCACCCCATGTAGGGCTATAACCCCTAGATCTGAGAAAAGGTCGTTTATGGTCACCCCATGTAGGGATTGTACCTCTGAGGTTGTAGGGATAATGCCTCTATATGAGAAGAGGTAGTTGTAGGGTCACCCCATGTTGGGATAGTACCTCTATATGAGAGGTAGTTGTAGGGGATATTGCCTCTGAGAAGAGGTAGTTGTATGGTCACCCCCATTTAGGGGTATTGCCTCCATATGAGAAGAGGTAGTTGTAGGGTCACCCCATGTAGTGATAGTACCTCTATATGAGGAGAGGTATTTGTATGGTCACCCCATGTAGGGATATGACCCCTAGATCTGAGAAGGGGTAGTTGTAGAGATAGTACCTCTATATGTGATAGGTAGTTTATGGTCACCCCATGTAGGGATAGTACCTCCACATATGATGGGTAGTTTATGGTCACCCCATATGATGGGTAGTTGTAGGGATAGTACCTCTATATGATAGGTAGTTTTCTGGTCACCCAATGTATGGATATAACCCTTAGATCTGAGAAGAGGTAGTTGTATCATCACCCCATGTAGGGATAATGCCTCTATATGAGAAGAGGTAGTTGTATGGTCACCCCGTATGATTGGTAGTTGTATGGTCACCCCATGTAGATAGTACCTCTATATATGATGGGTAGTTTATGGTCACCCCATGTAGGGATAGTACCTCTATACATGATGGCTGGGTAATTGTATTGTCACCCCATGTAGGGATAATGCCTCTATATGAGAAGAGGTAGTTGTATGGTCACCCCATGTAGGGATAATGCCTCTATGAGAAGAGTTAGTTGTATGGTCACCCATGTAGGGATAGTACTCCCATATCTGAGAAGAGGTAGTTGTAGGGATATTACCTCTATATATGATAGGTAGTTGTATGGTCACCCATGTAGGGATAGTACTCCCATATCTGAGAAGAGGTGGTTAAAATAGGTCTGGAACTTGAACATTCTCAAAGTTGTCCATTTCAATCTATTTCTCCTGCGTTAATATTATGGGGATATCAAAACTGGCTTGCGAGGTTTTCATAGTTTGCTAAATTTCTCTTTGATCTAGCAATATTTTAATACCTTTTGCAGGCTGACTAGGCAGTTTTGGTAAAAAAGGGTTAATGACAAACAGTCACATTAACCGTCTATTTTCTACAGGTGTTGTCTTGTCTTCTCACTTAAACTGCATACCGTGAACATGGCCAACAACGAGAATGCCGCCCGTCTGAACCTCTTCAAGAACAAGGGCAGGGACACCTCGGTGAGTGGTTTTGCAGTGAGTCTAGGTCTGGGATTTGGGGTTTAGAACCAAGATTGACCCTTTTCTATCATTGCAGGAGATGAGACGCAGGAGGGTGGAGGTCAATGTGGAGCTCCGCAAGGCCAAGAAGGATGATCAGTTGTTAAAGAGGAGAAATGTCAGTTCCTTCCCTGATGAGCCATTATCTCCTCTGCAGGAGAAGAATCAAAATGGACAGGTGAGGCCCTACACCTGCCTAGAGGCTGGACTGATGTGTACCCAGTTCTGCCGAGATGTATCCTAGGGTGCCTTTATAGTCTTGGCCTAGAGCTCCCTGGAAATGCCTAATTGGGTAAGCTTATTAAAAAACGGAAGTCAAGAGTTGGCTCTGCCCCTCCTAAACTTTATGAACACTTAACATGGAGTAGGTCCCCTTTTTGCTGCCAAAAAAGCCGACCCATTCAGTTATGGGCACTACTAGAGGGCATCACACTGCTTGCTGCCTTCCCATACTGCATCCAGGTGCCATCTCTTCCCCCAGGTAGGTGACTCCCGTGTACCCGGCCACCCACATGATATAAAGAGAAATTTCCTTCAGATCATGCCACTGTTTTTTTTCCATTGCTCTGGGGTCCAGTCCTGATGCTTGCATGCCCATTGTAGGCGCTTTTAGCTGTCACGGGTCGGCATGGGTACCCTGACTGTTCTGCAGCTACACAGCCCCATACTCTGATGCTCTGTATTGACACCTTTCTATCAGAACCAGCTTTTGCTTTTTCAGCAATGTGAGCTCCAGAAGCTCTATTAGACCAGCCTTAACCTCCCCGCCCCCATTTAATGAGCCAATGACCCTGTTGGGTTTTTCCTTCCATGCAGGGCCTTTAAACCATGGGTGTCCAACCTGCTGCCCTCCAGATGTTGCAAAACTACAAGTCCCATCATGCCTCTGCCTTTGGGAGCCATGTTTGCACCTGTTAGCCATGCAATGCCTCATGGGACTTGTAGTTTTGCAACAGCTGGAGGGCCACAGGTTGGACACCAATGTTGTAAACAGATAATCAATGTTCACCTTACCAGTCAGTTGTAAGAAGGCTGTGGCACTCAAGACATTGTGCTACTTGTCGGGGGGGGGGGGCAAAGTCTGAACAAATAATGGCTGGATTCTCCTGCCTACATAGAAGGGGGAGTAGAGGTCTTTCACAGCGTCATTTTCTCATATTAGTGGTTTACTGCCTTCATGCCATTTGGACAATGACAAGCTGATTTGCCTTGTGGCTTTCTTGGCTTACTGCAGTGATGGGGAACCTTGGCACCCCAGATGTTTTGGAACTACATTTCCCATGATGCTCAGGCACTCTGCAGTGTAATCAAGCATCATGGGAAATGTAGTTCCAAAATGGCTGGGGTGCCAAGGTTCACCATCACTGGCTTACTGTAATGTGGGAGGTGTCTTAAAGCACAACCAATCGATGTTGGTTTCCCAAAACCGTTGCATTCAAAACAGGCTTTGAATAACTGTCACAACCCAACTGTCAAACTGTCCAATAACTGGTGTTGTAGCTGATCACATGCGCAGCTCCATGGTGACTGCTGATGAATGAAGGCTAAAATGGCAGCTTTGCATGTAAAGGAGCGTTTAGTGCAACTTTAAGTGTCCCAGGTAAGGAGTAATGGGGGTTAGTAACTGTATATTGCTTCATATTTCAGGCTTCTGCTCAGTGGACTGTGGAGGAGATCGTCCGTGGGGTCAGCAATGCAAGCATGGACGTACAGCTACAGGCCACACAAGCTGCCCGGTGAGTGGACGGTGGTGGATGTCTGTTGGGGGGGGGGGGGAGTTGGAGGAACTGCCCCTTAAGGCCTGTGTGCCTTTGCTGCTTTGGTGGTCTTTGCTGGAGACTTTGGTCTGATATGGGCTCACCTGAAGCAAAATTGGGGTAGGACAGCTCTTATTGATCAGCTGCTTCAAATACACGGCTTGACCCAAAGATGGTGTCGCCCTTAAACCGCCCCCCCAATTGAAGGTGACAACTTGGTGACCTCCTTTAGTCATGGCCACTATTGCTCTTTGTCCCACTTGGCTTCTCTGCTCACTGCCGCTCTTCAATGTGACCACATATGATAAAAGGTGTTGGAAGTAATCTTTAAGGTGACTTCATCCTAATCCCCATGTTTCTCTCCACAGGAAGCTTCTTTCTCGGGAACGCGAGCCTCCCATCGACAAGATCATCCAAGCCGGCCTCATCCCTAAACTTGTCGCCTTCTTGTGCCGTGAAGACTGCAGTCCTATGCAGTTTGAGGCTTCATGGGCCCTCACCAACATTGCCTCTGGAAACTCCGACCAGACCCGGGCTGTGGTAGATGGTGGAGCCATCCCTGCCTTTATTTCTCTGCTGGCTTCCCCTCACTCTCACATCTGTGAGCAGGCTGTGTGGGCTCTGGGCAACATTGCAGGTAATGGAACCTTCCAGAATGAAATGCTCTTGACCTTGTATGGGTTTTTTTCACCAATGCTGTAGCTATAGGACTCGCACTCTGGTCTCATTCCATTTAAAGAGGTTTTAAACCCACCTCACAAACTTTTACCTATAGGTAAGCCTATATTAAGGCTTGCCTATAGATGCTATAAATATCTCCTAAACTTGCACTGTTTAGGAGATATTTAGAGTGCATACTGCCGATGACATCATTGGCGCAGGCACTCTGAAGGTACGGCCACCCATGCCGTTCCTTCAGAGCTCAGTGCCGTGAACGGCGGCTGCCACGCGCAGGCGCGGGAGTGATGTAATCGCACCTCCGGCCAATCAGATGGCCGGAGGACACGAACCCGGAAGCAGGACGGCCGGACATGTCGCCATCCTGTCTCTGAGGTGGCGGCACGGCGGGGCTTCGTTTTAAGGTAAGTACTACATAATGAGCTAGTATGCGATGCATACTAGCTCATTATGCCTTTCTCTTTACAGTGCTTTTTTTTTTTTTTCTCGTTTGTTTTGGGGGGACTTTACTTCCTCTTTAAGCCGGCTGTGCTTAAAATTGGGTCACTGGACTTGGCGTTGAGGTCCTGGGTTTAGTTACTACTTGTGATTTAGTTGCATTTAATTGCTTCCCTGGCTCTTGGCTTCTTAAGCTTGGCTCTTAAACTGCATTTGCCAAGGAGACTTGGGTTAGAACTTGCACTGCTCCTAAAATAGAAATATGGACTCTTTATGTAGATTTATACTGGGGTGGATACTGTATTTGTCTCCACCAGTTTGGAGACAACCAAGCAATCAAACACCATTGATCGCTCGCTTTTTATGGCTCCCTGAGAAGAGTTAATGGTTGTCAGCTCGGTGTCTCAATCACTGACATGCTGGACTGTGGAGGGGGCAGTAGCAGCTGGCTCAGGCTCAGTGACTTGCTGGGAGGTGGTGCTGGTCCTGGCAGACAGAAGCAAGCCTGCTCGGGAGCTTGCTGTGGGGGCACTTGGCAGGCAGTAGGGGCTAGGAGTGGTGCTAGGGGACCCAAACACAAGGACCTGGGCTGCTCTGTGCTAAACCATTACAGAGCAGGTAAGTAATAATGGGTGTTAAAAAAAACAAAAAACCTTTTATCCCTTAAAGTGTGCTTTGTCTGTTCCTGTACAGTGAGCAGCGACCACTCAGATCGCTGTACAAAATTTAACTATCTTGACTCTGACTGACCCTCCTGCACATGCGATGCGATGGGAGTAATACCATCCCTGCCTGGCCAATTAAAGCAGCTGGTGATTGAGACCCCGAAGCCAGTTGGCAGGCAGATTGAGGATGCTGGAGCAGAGGGGAGTAGTCCACTAAGAGGCGGTTCACATTAGCGTGACTTGTCAGCCTGACAAGTCGTGGTCCATTGACCGTTAACAGGACCCGTTCTAATAGGAGCGACACAAGTCGCTCCGACTTGGAAAAAGGGTCCTGTACTACTTCGGGGCGACTTGCATAGACTTCCATTATGTGAAGTCGCTCCAAAGTCGTGGTGCAATTTAATGCAAAAGTCGTCCCCGAAGTAGTGAGTTGTTTCACGCTAATGTGAACCAGCTCTTAGACTTTCCCCCACACTGTGATGTCATTAGTGCTTATTGCAAAGGATTAGTGCTGTTGCCATGGCAATGGGGGTAAATGGCGTGTTCTTATATTGGTGAGTTGCTACCTGGCAAAACCATGGAGAGTAAGTAATGAAATTGTAATGAAAATCTATACTTGGTGGCTTTGGCCTTAGTCAACTAAGGAGGTTCTCCTTGAGCCGTTAACACTGTATGCTTGGTATTGCCTTATGGACTAGAAACTATTTTGCCTAGAAAACTAACTTTACTAAATGGATTCCTTTGATTGGCTATTACAAAAGGCAACACACTTGGTGGAATAACTTCATCCAAGCATCTTTTAAATCTGGGTAATGGCTGCCATGTTTACCCTGGTGTAAGGGTTTTTGTTGATTAGATTTCTTTTTTTTTTCTTTTTTTTTTCTTTAAGGTGATGGATCCTCCTACAGAGACCTGGTCATTAAACACGGGGCTGTGGGTCCACTATTGGCATTACTGGCTGTTCCCGAACTCTCATCTCTTCCTGTGAGTATACATAGAAGTTTCATAACTTTCCTAAAGGGGTTTTCATGGCTGATTCCTGTATCCGCAAGATTTTTATATCCTAATCTCCGAAGATGGAGGAGCTGTGCCATGTTTGGTGATGTAGAGAGGCTGTATTGGGCGTTTGGTTTTAAATCTGCTTTGTAGTAGCGTTTGAGTTCCCGAATGAGTCACTTTTGTTGCAATATGTTGCTCTTCTAGAATTTCTTGTTGCATGCATATACTAAAATGATCCAACTTGCCTTAAGAGTTAAACCATAGTAAACATTGGTAAACCATAGTATTGGCTTAAAAGTAAGGACATCTAATGATTCCTTGGGGGATAGCATTGGCCACTCTTGCTCTCTACTGGTATTGGCCCAGAACTAAAGATAAGGGTCTTGGGATTTATTGACTCCGGACTCTTCCTTTCTCTGCAGACTGGCTACCTCAGAAACCTGACCTGGACCCTGTCCAACTTGTGCCGCAACAAGAACCCAGCACCCCCTATTGAGGCTGTCAAGGAGATCCTGCCCACTTTGGTTCGTCTTCTGCACCATGATGACCGGGAAGTCCTGGCAGACACATGCTGGGCCATCTCTTACCTGACTGATGGCTCCAATGACCGCATTGATGTGGTGGTGCAAACAGGAATGGTCCCTAGAATTGTGCAGCTGCTGGGGTGCAAGGAGCTGACCATCATGGTAAGTTAATGTCTGATACTTGAAATGCCAATAAAGTACACAATGGGGAGGCTCTTAACTTTTTTTGCCAATCTTCACTGCATCTGAACATCTCAAAAAAGAAGCAATTACCAAATATTCAAAGCCAACTCCCTGTCTGCTTTTTTTTTTTTTTTGTTGCGACCTCCTTGGAAATAAACATAGGAGTAGAGGGTGGGCGGATTTGAGTAGAGGGTGGGCGGATTTGAGTAGAGGGTGGGCCCTGGAATCCATCTCCCCTTAGCTCATGCATACATCAGTGCTTAGCCGAGAGAAACCCCTCCTCTCCTGAAGACTCCTGGGATGTTTAACATTTGCCTAGGCAAGAAACCAGGATGTAACTGAAGAAATGTAAAAGTCTTTAACAAGTAAATGGAATCTACTTTACCATAATTACTAATGCTAGTAGCACGAGGATTACAAATGTTGATTGGAGAAGTTCCATGTTAAAAGGGATTGCAGGAAGTAAAATGCCATGTGAAGGGGAATTCTTATGTTCCATTGTGATTTTTCTGCTCGCTTCCTGAAAAGCTTTGTTGTGCAATATACCCACAACTCAACACCAAGGCAGTCAACTAATGTCTAATGTGGTTAACCTTTTTCTTCCCCCCCCCCCCCCTGCAGACCCCTTGCCTGAGGACCATAGGCAACATTGTGACGGGAACAGATGAGCAGACACAAGTGGTCCTGGAATCGGGTGCTCTGGCCGTATTCCCTGAGCTCCTCACCCATCCCAAGAACAACATCCAGAAGGAGTCGGCCTGGACCCTGTCCAACATCACAGCTGGGCGTCAGGACCAGATCCAGGAGGTGGTGGACCAGGGCCTGGTGCCCTACCTGGTTGACATCCTGAGAAAGGTAGGTGACATTTTATAGGGTCCTGATTTAGTGGCTCTACAGCTGCGGTCTCCAATCTTTCTAAACAAAGGGGGGGGGGGGTTTATAATTCAGACTTTAGGGGGACTGGGCAGTAGAAATGTCCTGGCATTAGTGGGTTGAGAAGACTAATGGAATTTTATATATATAAAAATGCCATTAGTCTTAAGGGGTGTAATAGTGCCCTGTTGGTGTCCGTAGAAGTAATGGTGCCCATTGTTGCCAGGATAGTAATAGCTGAGTTTTAGTGCCCCAAGGGCAGTACCCGGCCCCAGGGCTGCAGTTGGAGCACTGCTCTACACAAGGCGCTTTTGCAGTCTCTGCTGTCGCAGCTTCACTAACCGCTATTGAGAAACTCAAAACTTGTAGGTTTTTATTTTAGGTGGCTAACTGCAAAACTAGAAGACAAGGGGTTGCCCAAAGTGGGACCTTCTGTTGGGAATGGATGCCACTAATTGGCTGAGCCTACCAGTCTGAGCCCCTTATTCTGATACCATCACTGGCAACCTGGCCTATAGTTTGCACATGAAGAATTAGCTGGGATCTGTTGGTGTGGCCCAATAACACAACTGAAGGGAACCATGATGGCAATGTGAATCTTGCTATGTCTGCTGCTGGGCTCACATCTATGCATTTTGCAGGGAGTTTGCAGAAATGTCCATGTGTTACGTTCACATCTGATTGCACAGTGCAATTTTTGTTCTTGTGGTTTACTACCGCTTCAATACATGCAGCACAGTGCAGTTTTTTGCTCCTTAGACTTCAGTGGAATCGCATCAAACGCATGCATATGGGGTTTTGTCTTATGTTCCTGCATGACTAGACCTTTTTAGTAACAAAGTATAACTAAAGGCAAAACTATTTTCTCTTACGTCCTCTTGACAGTTGCTGCCCACTCATTCAGTCTTCACCAATGGGTATTCACCTCTTATCCATATGAGCAAGCTAGGAGGCAAAACTATATATTTTTTTTTCTTTGATTTTGGTGTCCCATTGCAGAGATTTCCCCTCACTTCCTGTCCCATAGCCAAACAGGAAGTGAAAAATCGCAAATTAAGGGATTTTCTTGGGGACCCCCCCAGGTCACCAGAACTAGTGTCCCCGTTGGGAGTATTCCCCTCTGTTATTGCTCTAGGGACATCCAAAAACTTGGACTTCTGATAGAGGACAAATGGAGAAGGGGAATCTCCCTAATGGGGGCACAAACGGCAATAAACTGATTCTAATTCTAATTAGAATCAGTTCTTGTTTAATTTTTTTTTTTGTTTAATTGTTCTAATTGCCACGCCCCCACAAACAAATTCCTTTATCAGAGTCCTGATAGTCGCCGCCCACTCATTCAGTCTTCACCAATGGGTATTGACCTCATCCATAGGAGCAAGCTAGCTTTGTATTTTATGTTCTGTTGGCGCTCCTGTTGAGTGCCTTGTATGTACTTTATGCTTTTTCTCCGTTAATAAAATAAAAAAAAAAAAAAAAGCATGATGGCTCTCCAAGGTTGACTTTTTTTTTTTTTCTCTAATCGCATCTACAGGGTGACTACAAGACACAAAAGGAAGCTGTGTGGGCCGTCACCAACTACACCAGTGGTGGGACTATTAACCAGATCATCTACCTAGTGCAATCTGGTGTCATCGATCCCCTGTGTAACCTCCTCTCCACTAAGGATAGCAAGACAGTGCTGGTCATCCTGGATGCCTTCACCAACATCTTTGCTGTAAGTCCTATGAATGTTTTGTCTGTCTGCTCTGGCATTTGTCTATTTCTTTCTTCTAACCTGTGATGGTCCTGACAGGCTGCTGAAAAACTCGGGGAGACGGAGAAGCTGTGCGTGATGGTGGAAGAATGTGGCGGTCTGGACCGTATTGAGGCCCTGCAGTCCCATGAGAATGAGCAAGTCTACAAGGCTTCCGCTCTGCTTATTGAGAAATACTTTGCATCAGAGGTAAGTCAGCAGTTGGTAGAATTTTTTTTTTTTTTTTTTAAAAAGGTCTGTAAATTGAGACAAATTCCTTACCTTTCCTTTGCTCCCCCGCTGCTCCTTCACAAACCTGAAAATTGGTCACTTTATGTAAATGGAAGTTGATGTAGCTTACATAGGGCTACTGACGTGCCATGTGACCAGTGCTGCTTCATGAAGTGGATATTAGAAGCTGAAAAAAGTGGCAGAGGAGTAGACATGCTGTTTGGGTATAAAGTGACCGTAAAGTCTCATTTTAATGGAATAAAGTTATACCTATCCTGCTCTGTGCAGTAGGTTTTGCATGGGGCAGCCTGGAATCCTTTTCTCTGGTCACAGGCTGGAGCTCCTTGCCCCTCTCTGTTGAGTGCCCCCACAGCAAGCAACTTGCTATGGGGACACCGAGTTGCAGCTTATGTATCCATTCAGACATGGAGCTGTGGTTCAGCCCCTCTCATTGGCTTAACGGAGTTTGATAGCAGCAGGAGCCAATGGCGCCCCTGCAGCCAATCAGTCTGGATGGCCAGAGGCATTTGACATCGCTGGATCGAGAGGGGACTCTGTAAAGTGTTGGGGTGAGAGGCTGAGGCATTTATGCATAGCATTTGATGATTTTGGGGGGGCAGATTTTATTTAATTTAACTTATTGCCATCACATGGGATGAGCACCCACAGCATTAGCACATTGTCCAGAACTGCACATGGTGTGGCTTGTAACAAGTGTAACTGAAGGCAAAACTTGAAGCGGCGTTCCAGCTAGTAGCTGCAACTTTTAATCACTCGCCTGTCCTGCAATCCAGCGATGCGGCCTCCCTCTGCTTTTGGCAGCGCTGGCATCACTGAGTGGGCACCCGGCTGTGACCGCTTGTGGCCTCACAGCTGGGTTCGCACTGCATATGTGCAGGTCGTGCTGCACCTCAATGGCTGGCTAATGTTCTGGGACCTGTGATGTGTCCCAGAAGATGCCATGGCAGCGGGAGAGGGGCACTTCCACTCGAGCCGCCATGGGAGGGGGAGCACTTGGCAGCTGGATTGGGGCACTTCCACTCAAGCTGCCATGGCAACGGGATTGGGGCATGGCAGCATGTCAAAACTAGGTACCTGCTCCCCCCTCCAAATGACATGCCAAATATGGCATGTCAGGGGGTTAGGAGGACTTAAAGTGGGTGAGACTTTGGTTTTTAAGCCTTTGGTTACACTGCCGCAGCTTGTCGCACAACCTTGAACCTAACATCCCTGTGCAGCTTGCATACAACTTTAACAGAAGTCAATGCAAGTGGTGTTAAAGTCGCACCAAAAGTGGTGCAGGAACCTTTTTCTAAGTCGGAGCCACCAATTGGAGCAGTTTTATTGCTGTTAAGCGCGGCGCAACTTGTCATGAAACTTTTGAGTTTGCTTAAACGGGGCTTAGTGTTGGATGGGATGGAGGGTTTGGAACATGTCTGTTTTTATTTTAAGTAACAATAGCCTCTTGTACCAAAGTCCCTCCTATTGATGATCGATCAACTCTTGGGGTGCCTGAGTTTATACCCCCTTGGGGACCACGCCTAAGAATGTTTAGGACTTTAATGTAGTGAAATGTGTGAATTAATACTTCTACCTCAATTTGTCATTTAACTCCTATCTTGGTGGCTGTCTATAATGCAGTAAAGAACTAAAGGAAGCATGGGGGGTTCTCATCAACTGATAAAAATTACCCTACTCTATGCTCTATAAACTCAATCTATTACTTCCATAATTCCTGGACTTGGAAAAGCGTCGATTGCAATAAAATATTAACTCTGGCCACTGAGAACTAAGATATGAGAACAACTTGGAAATCCCCTTCTTGCCAACCAAAATACCATATCTAAATGTGATGATGCACCTAAAATCACCAAGGAAAATACCCTACAGGTTTCACTCTTAATAATGATAAAAAAAAAAAAAAAAACTTGGTGTATAAAATAAAACCAAACAAGTGCTATAACCACCATGGCAGGTTTTTATTAGTTTGTACCCCACTTAGAGAAATTTACCTATAGTACCAGAACTTTAGTTTTCTTACGTCCTCTGACAGATGCAGCTCCACTGTTTCCCGGTTGAAAACATTTTAAATTAATTTTGAATAAAAAATTATTCAACCGGGAAACAGTGTGAAACATGGAGCTGCATCTGTCAGGACTCGGAAAAGGATTTTACGGTAAGTGCTTACAAAAAATTTTATTTGCCCCCTGAAGTCAAAGGGAATATCTTTTGACGGGGACACTAGTCCTGGGTTGGTCCCCAGGGGATTCCCTTGGCTCTGCACTCAGGTCCTCAGGACCCACTAACTGGCAAGATTTAAGTATTACATTGACAAGATTGACAAGATAGACTAGAATACTGCAATCCCTGAACTAAATTACATCCCAGGTGATCTCATTTGCTGCTATCTTGCAAACCTGGCCTGTTGGTGGGTCCTAAGGACTGGAGTTGAGAACCACTGCCCTAGGCTCTCCCTAAATTAAATCCCGAGGACCAGAGTGCAGAGCCAAGGGAATCCCCTGGGGACCAACCCAGGACCCATCAAAAGATATTCTTTGACTTCAGGGGCAATAACAGGTTTGCCTTTAATACATTTAAAATGGAACTAAAGGAAAAAAATGTACATTATGTAACCAATAAAACCACTTGCTAGTTAAGTTGGCTTGGCCAGTTGGGTTGTCACCAGTTGGCTTGCTGACTACATCCTCCCATGTGACTCCATAGTCTGGCCATGCTTTGATATGGTATTAGGAGTTATGGCGTCTGTAAATATGTATGTATGTTGGTCTCCACCATGCTGATGGAGTTTCTGTCTTGCAGGATGATGAAGAGGAAGCTCTGGCTCCAGAAGCCTCAGAGGATGGCTATGCTTTCCAGCTCCCCAGCGGCACGCACACCACCTTCGACTTCTAAGCACTTTACCCCTGTGGTTGTTTCTTCTGTCTTTTTCTATGTTATTTGGCACTTTTCCTGTTCTGTACATACTGTGAATCTCTTACGTGAACATGTAAATAGTTTTACTATATTCTGTATTTCTCATACTCTGAACTTTTTTTTTTTTTCTTGTCCTTTTACACTAAGGCCTCTATAGCTGTAGGGGGTTCAACCCTCCGCTGTATTGGTCTCGGCTGGATAATCCAGCTGCTTGTTCAGGGCGTCCCCTGGCCCTGATTCAGTTCTGCCCGCTTACAGGGCAAATGTTTTCTGTTGTGGATAAGACCTGCTTTGCCCTTCACCCTCCTGGCAGGGGTATGGTGAAGGTGATTCCGTTCAGAAGAACGGTCCTCCTCAGTGGGTAGGTTCGCAGGTCCCTGCAAGGTCTGAGGAGGTCTGCAAGTTTACAATGTGACTTGTACAGCCTGCAATTTATAAAAGGTGACTAATAAAAAACGTTTTGTAATTAAACTGTCACTTGTCTGTCTGTTTATGGCTGGGAAATGGGAAGGGGGGGGGGCTGGGAAATGGGAAGGGGGGGACCTCTAGAAGGTTCAAAATTCTGGTTGGATCTCCAGTGGGTTGGATGGAGGCGTTAGTCTGGGGTGGTTATCTGTGCAAATGGATGACCACTATGGTGTAGCTCAGCTTCTCCCAGCCTTCGGTATAATATAATCCTAATAAATCTGAGGGGCTCATCAGCTGAGTCATGTTGTGATACTTGGGAGCAAGCTATGGTTTTGGAAGGCTTGCTTGTAGGAGTTTCATTCCCCCCTGAACCTCTGTCTAGACAGTGCTGATTGGTCCTGTGCTGATCACATGAACTCTCACAAGTCTAGCAATATGCCAAACTGAGCATGTGCAGCCCATCCCATGGCTCTGTAAATATCAGGTTTATTTTTTTAGGGACTGTAAGAGGAGACAGGATCAAACAGCCTTTATACACACTGCATAGGATTAACCCTTTGAATATAACAAGCATGCTTCACTGAATTTAGACTGGTTTTACAGCTGTAGCTTTAGAACCAATTTAGCCACATCTAAATATCCACTTTAAAGTGTGACTGCTGGTTCACACTGATCCGACTTGTCATGTGACTTGGTTGCCTGACAAGTAGCTTCCAATGCTGTGCAATGGAACCGTTCTAATCGGATCACTCCGACTTAGAAAAAGGTTCCTGCACTATTTTTTGGCAAAGTCAGAGCGACTTGCATTGACTTCCATTATGGGAAGTCATTGCAAGCTGCGCTGAAGTTGCGCTGCATGGGCGACTTAATTAGTCGCCCAAAGTCGGGATTGGTTAAGCTTTTTGAGAAATGGTGGCTGTGGATTTCTTAGTGTTCCTTTTTTTTCTCCTGCTCATCTGGCAAGTGACTCACTACCTTGAGTGCCTTCATTCTGGATGAAGGAGCACAGGAGGTACCAATGGACAAGCTTTTTCAGTCTAGGGGTGGGGGAGTGCTTTGATGTACTAGCAGATTTGGATACGCTAACAATTAAAGCTAAACGCCAGCTCATTCGTTCTAATCTGTTAAGCAATTTATATTAAATAAATATTGTCACGTTGCATGAACCAGGGCTGCATGTGGAAAGTATGTTACTAAAACATTATTAGTACAGTTCCACTTTAAGAGCCAGTTCACACCATAGAAACTCATTCCGGATGCTTTTCTGCATGCGTGGTTTTGGTGCATTCCAGTGCTCCCCACCTTTAACTTTAAGAGCGGGTTCACACCACATGCAGTCCAGTGGTTTTCCCTGCAGCAAAAACCCATAGGTTCTATGGTTTTCAATGTCGTAGTTAACACCGGTCAGTTCCAAAAAAAATAAGTAGCTCTTGCTGCAATTTTTCTGCACTGTACCACATGTGTGCTGTATTTAAAGCCAGTTCACAGCACAGGTGGTCCACTCCCCCCCGTAGCAAACACTTAGTAGGTTATATGGTTTTCAATGGCTTAGTTCACACCAGTGTGGTCAGGTCCAGTGCATTCCAGTAAAAGTAGAACGTGCGGCATTTTTTTTTTTTACACTGGGCTGTACCAGAACGTGGTAAAACGCATCAAACACACCTTAAGGGGGAGAACAAAAAACTAGACTGCATCAGAAATGAAGTCTGGATGCTTTTCTGCATGTGTTTTTGATGCAGTCCAGTGCATCCCCCCCTTTTTTTCTTCCTTAACCCTAAGGATGTGTGTTTTAGTAATCTAGTCCAGTGCAGAAAAAATGGCAGCATATTTGACTTTTTTTTTTCTGGAACTGATTGCACTGGAATGAACTAGGTCATTAAAAACATATAACCTGCTATTGTGGTTTTATGCAGAAAAACGCACTGGACTTCATGTGGTCAGAACTGGCCCTAAAGAGCTGATCACTTTTGTTCACCTCTGTCATGGTAAATGGTTTGTCTCATCCTTCTGCAGAAGAGCTTGTGCTTTTGAAAAAAAAAACGATGTACTGGCCAAATCAAAGGAAAAAGCAAAAAAACGAATGCCGACACCGCATCTAAGAATTAGTAAGCTGTAATGTAATAAAGGTTTAAGGTTTGCTTTTGGGTTTAATAGCGCCTTATTCAATTTACTATTTAATGCACTGTGTGTGTAAAATACAGTATAGAAAATCAAAAAATAAAATAAAATTTCTCTTGTTCATTGATGGACACGGCTCCTGGTATTCTAACCATTGGGTTATACTGCCCCCAATAGGAATAGGTCAGAAAATAATTCTAGCTACACATATGGGCAGTCCCAGGGGGTATATTCCCTCTCTACTATAGGTACTCAGTTTTCCCCTGCCTAATTAAGAGTAAGGACCTTGTTCCTTGCTGGGCTCTCTGGTCCTGGCAAATTTTGTTTCCATATAGAATTTTTTTTTTTTTTTTTCTCCTGGATTATTCCTGTGATATCTGCATCAACTGCTGGACTGGGCAACGGGCTGGATAATCCAATCCAGTGGTCACCGCAGTCTGGCCAGCAAGTGTGCGCAGACCTCAGCTCTGCTCTAGGTCGGCCGCAACATAGCCCCACCGGACAGGGACTCGCTTGCGAGTTAAACGCAGAGGTCGCGGCCCGAGTCGCAGTGTTACTCCTGGCCGAAGGCCCCCTCATTTCGATAGCGATGGGTTCTGGCTGGAGCGGTGTCCGGTTCCTGGTGTGGTGAGTAGCTCTCCCCCCTGGAGGGTTATGGGGTGGATGTAGGCCCCTCTTTTCCCCTCCGTCCCATCAGGCAACCCCCTTCCATCTGTCACCCCCCCTCCACTTATGCTGGGGCTGTGTGGGTGGTCCACCTCCTGGGGTGGGGGCGATAGGTAGCGCGACCGGATGGTTGGTTGGGGGGGGGGTGTTGTACCTGGTGGGGGCTCCTGCCATGGCACCCCGTCCTGCCTGGGATCCTTGTGGGGCCACAATTTTCTTGTAGCTTGTGTGCTCAATGTACGGTGGCCATGTTTGTGTAGTCTGGCAGCCATTTTGCGGTGCTTTGCTATTGATGACAGGGGAGCCCTCTTCGGCAGTGGGAGCCCCTCCTCCATCCCCTGGTGCGGACTCCTGGATCCTTTAATTTCCTGATCGCCACTCGTGCAGTGCAGATTCTGCTTGGTGGCTGTGGTGCCTGGTTTTTGCAGGGTGGTTGGTCTGCTGGGGTTCTCTCCCTCTCTGCTGAGTATCGATTGGTGCTTTGTGCCTGGCGACTGGGTGGTGTTGCAAATGCGGTGGGGGTTGTCCCTTAGCAGTGTTTTACACTTTTTTGTGGGGTCCCTCTGGTGACTCATGAAGTCTTTGGAGCACATCTCCCCACCTGATTCCCCTCTTTGGGGCCTCCAGGTCTCATCTATCCATCGATGCAATGACAGTGGTCCCAGAGTTCCTTGTGCTCTGGGTGGAGGTGGCTTTAAGGTGACGGGCTGGCATAAAGCGCACCTCCCCGCCTCATCTGTCTCCTCCGATCCTGAATCAGATTTGGCCGCTGCGGACATGGTTCACCCTGCTGGGTCTGCGACAACGCGCCCTGAATCCTCAGATAATGAGGATGATTCCTCTTTCTGCAACCGCACACGAAAAGGCGCTGGTGGATGTACTGATTATATCTGTGCTTGAGACTTAAGGCCCGTCCACACGTACCGATCGTCGTCATACAAACGGCGGACGAAAGATCTGCCGATTGTACGCGTGTTAGTATGGTGCCTCCGACAGCTGTCTGCGCACAATCCGCGGACAAGAGTCTTTCTTGCAAACATGAAAATTTTTGTCTGCGGACACCAGAACGGACGATTGTTTGCCTGTCAGTACAGAAATCAGCCGACAGACCGCAGATTTGCAAGACTGGGCATGCTCAGAAAATAAAAAACACAGGGAAAGTTAACCATTACATGACATCACTTCTGCAGTCAGCTGAAGTCTGCGGACAAAATTCTTGTGCTGTCCTTGTGCTGTCTTTGCACTTTTCAACAGACACCGACATCCCGGGGAGAAAAGACGAACGTTTGTATGACGACGATCCGTACGTGTGTACGGGGCTTTAAAGTTGGAGGACGCATTCACAAGCCATCCAGAGCAGGAAAGGTGTTCCATTTCCCCTCCTATTTTGACAGAATTGTCACTGAGGAGTGGGGACGACCAAAGTGTCTCCTTGGGGTCCCTAAGCGAGTTGTTAGGCGATACCACTAGGAGGTGTCCCTTCTTAAGAAGTAAACTGTTCCATTGGTGGTGGACCCTCCGGTTTCCAAATTAAACAAGGTAACCATGATTCTGGTTGAAGTCCCTGGCCTTTAAGGACCTGGCTGACAGGGAGGCGGAGGCCTGTAATTTGTACACCCTTGCTGGTTCGGCACTGAGGCCGATTCTCACCATTGCCCTGGTGTCGCAGACTCTGACTGATTGGGCTAAGCTTTTATGCCATGACCTGGAGGGAGAACAGCTTCCCCCTGCCTTTGCTGAGCTGGTGGCCCAGCTGGTCCGGGGGCTGCAGTTTATCTGTGATGCCTCTTTGGATGCGGCTCGTCACTGTTTCAGCAGTGGTCCTTTGGCGTCTTTTTGGCTCAAATGCTGGTCTGTGGACCAGACTTCTAAAAAGACCTTGACTGATCTTCCCTTTCATGGAGATCGCCTGTTTGGGTCTACCGTGGATGACATCATTAAAGGTCTCACGGGGGGGGAAGAGTGCATTTCTTCCACAGGCTACTAAGGGCAAGGACCCTCGTCGTAGTCGTGGGCCCTCCTTCTTGGCTCATAAGAAGTTGTTTCATCCCTCAGGGTCAACTGACAAGTGATCAGAGCCCTTGGGGGCCTCCTCTGGAGGATCCAAGTGAACTTGGTCTGGCAAGTCCAAGTGCGGGCTTTTCCAGACCCGCGGACAAGACCCCTTCAGCAGGAAGGTGCGACCTCACCCATATCTGGGGTGGGGGGACGTCTTCACTGGTTCCCGAACCCGTGGACTCCCCTGGTACTAGAACAGGTGTGTCCTCAAGGTCATTCGGTCCGGCTACAAGATCGAGTTTCGTTCTTACCCTCCGGTAAGGTTCTTCCTTTCGACATGCGACTGACCCTGGTCCGCTTACAGGCTTTTTTTGGGGTGGTGCAAGAACTTTTACTTTACGAATGATGGTCCCAGTTCCAACTTCGGAAAGTTTTCACAGGTTTTGCTCAAACCTGTTTCCAGTCCCCAGGAAGGAAGGCAAGCTGCATCCAATTCTGGACCTCAAGGCGATGAACTGCTTTATGCAGGTGTAGAAGTTCAGAATGGAGTCTGTTCACACAGTGGTGGCTTCCCTACATCAGTGAGATTTTCTTGCCTCCATCGACATCAAGGATCTTCACATTCCAATATGTGTCAGTCTCCAGCGCTTACTTCACTTAACCGTGGGAGCATTATCAGTTTGTGGCGTTACCTTTTGGTCTCGCCTCTGCTCCTTGGGTCTGCACGAAAGTGTTGGCCCTGGTTTTAGCATTGTTATGCCAATGGGGGATCGCGGTACTGGGCTACTTGAACGATTTACTTCTGAGAGCGAAGTCTTCTACTGTTTTGGTGGAAAATCTGCAAATCACCATACGCGCTTGAGGGAGTTTGGCTGAATTTAGAATTTTCAGAAGTGTGGCCTGGTTCCATCCACAAGCCAGACTATCTGGGTCTGACTCTGGACTCGGCCTTAGCCGGAGAATGCTCCTTCTTCTGGACAAACTCCAGAAACTACAGGCTGCAATTAATCTCCTGCTGTCCAGCAGATGGTCATCCCTCCGGACTTGCAAGCGAGTGCTGGGCCTGATGGTGTCTACCTTTTTGAGGCGGTTCCGTTTGCACAGTTCCATATGAGGTCCCTGCAGGGAGATTCTGGCCAAATGGGACAAGAATCCACAGTCTCTGGACAATCAGATCCGGCTGAGCTGGGAAACGAAAGAGTCCCTGATATGGTGGCTTCATTTTTAGACACTTCGACTGGGCAAATCCTTCCTCCCCTTGTATTGGACACTGGTCACCACGGATGCCAGCCTGTCCGGTTTGGGAGGCGTCCTCGGCAAATATTCTGCTCAGAGGATCTGGACACTGGAAGAGTCCAGACTACTGATAAATGTCTTGGAAATCCGAGTGATCAGACTGCTTGGAACATTGGACGGATCGTCTTCAGGGATGTCCAGTGCATATTCAATTTGGACAATGCCATGGCCGTGGCTTATGTCAATCACCAGGGGGGCACAAGAAGTGTCCTGGTGGCTCTGGAGGTAGCCGGCATTCTAAGGTGGGCAGAACGGTTCATTCCAGCCCCAATCCACTGTACACATTCCCGGGCTAGAAAACTGGCAGGTGGATTACCTCAGTTGGCAGGTGTTGGACTAAGGTGGAGTGGTCCCTTCATCTGGAGGTGTTTCATCAGTTGTGTCTCCGGTGGGGCATCACCGAGGTGGATCTGTTGGCTTCTCGGCTCAACAGAAAGGTGCAGAGGTTTGTGGTTCGGTCACGGGATCCTCTGGCGGACGCCACAGATGCTCTGGTGGCCGCGTGGGGTCAGCATAGTCTGGTTTACGCCTTCCCTCCTCTCAAAATTCTGCCAAGACTTCTATGCAGGATCGAGGCAGAAGGAATTCCGGTCATCTTCGTGGCCCCGATGTGCTTGGTACGCTGATCTGGTGTGGCTGGTCGCCGACGTTCCTTGTAAGCTTCCTCTCGGAGGATCTGCTGTTCTGAAGACCAATCTTCCATCCTGCTTTAGTCGTGAGTCAGTTTTTCCAACGCCGTTTAAAAGCTAGGAAACCTACTTCTAGGAAGATCTACCATCGTACGTGGAAGACATACATTGCGTGGTGTGAGTCTCTTGGGGTTCATCCTCGCTCTTGTTCGGTGGCTTGGATCTTGACCTTCCTTTAATGGGGGATTGAGCAGAAACTGGCCTTGAGTACTATCAAGGGTCAGGTGTCAGCCTTAGCAGTCCTATTTCAACAGCCCTTGGCCACATACTCCCCGATGCATACTTTTCTTCAGGGAGTTAGGCACTTGACACCTCCAGTGAAGTCTCTGTTGCTGCCTTGGGACCTCAATTTGGTGCTTTCAGTCTTCCAGAAGCCTCCTTTTTAAAAATCTTCGAGAGATTCGCCTGCTTACGCTGTCCCAGAAGGTGGTCTTTTTGGGGGCTTTCACCTCTGCACACAGGGTGTCGGAATTGGCGGCGTTACCCTGTCGTTTATACCTTATTTGCTGGTTCACAGTGATAAGGTGGTTCTTCACCCCTGTCTGTTGGTCCTTCCTCGGGTTGTCTCTGATTTTCATTTGAATGAGGACATTGTGTTGCCTTTCCTGTGTCCCAGGTAAAACATCTGAAGGAAATTGCTTTGCATGCCTTGGATGTAGTCCGGGCAATTAGGGTGTACCTGGCAGCTGCAGAGGCTTTTAGGAAATCAGACTCACTATTTGTGCTTACGGATGGGCCTCGGAAAGGGTTGTCCACTTCCTCTGCGACCATTTCCAGATGGATCAGAGAGACGGTGATTCAGGCCTATTCCATCAAGGGTCAGGTTCCTCCTTTCCCTGTCAAGGCACACTCTTCTCGGGCGCTTAGTGCCTTCTGGGCCTTCCGTCTTCAGGCGTCAGTGACGCAGGTTTGGAAGGCGGCCACCTGGTCGACGGTGCACACTTTCACAAAGTTTTATAAAGTGGATGTGTTGGCATCTGCGGATGCTTCCTTTGGCCGCAAGGTTTTGCAGGCTGCTGTTTAGAGGACCTGGTCCTCTTTGATGGAGTATTGTTTTTTTTTTTCAGTCGGGCTCCAGTTGTATTGGTTAAGCTCTTGTTTACCTGGTTAACTATGGTTTAGCCTTGGGAATTTCTTTTTCGCTATTTCCACCCCTCATGTTTGAAACTGCTTTGGGACGTCCCAATGGTTAAGAAGATCAGGACTTGTGTCCGTCAATGAATGAAAGAGGAAATTAGATTTTTGACTTACCATAAAATCCATTTCTCTGATGTCCATTGACGGACACCGCACCCACCCCTCTGTGGAGTTATAATTCTCCTGACACTGCTTGTAACAAAACTGAATACTTATAGCAGAGAGAGGGGGTATACCCCCTGGGACTGCCCATAGGTGAGGCCAGACTTTTTTTCTGCCTAGTGTCCTACTCCTGTAGGGGGGCAGTATAACCCAATGGTTAAGAAGATCAGGAGCTGAGTCCGTCAATGAGCATCAGAGAAATGGATTTTACGGAAAGTCAAAAAATCACATCTTTCTTTTTTCCAGAATTTTTGGTCTTCTTTTGTTTGTTTAGCAAAAAATAAAAAAAACCCTGTGGTGATTAAATATCATCAAAAGAAAGCTCTATTTGTGTGAAAAAAAAAGATAAAAATATCATATGGGTAGAGTTGCATGAACGCGCAATTGTCAATCAAAGAGCGACAGCGCTGAAAGCTGAAAATTGGCCTGGGCAGGAAGGGGGGTCTATGGGCCCCATTAAGCAAGTGGTTAAGGGAAGATATGTCATCCCCCTACAAAAATTCCTTGCACCCTTTCACAGGGAGCCAATGAAGTCTACAAACTCCTGGCCACAGGGTGACCCGGATCCCAGAGGTAGGAACAGCAGAGCACACCTTCATGCTGGGCACACTTTAGAGCAGGGGTGTCAAACCCAATTTCATCGTGGGCCGGATCAGCATTATAGTCATCCTCAGAGGGCCGGTTCTATCTGTAGCCTACCACTATCAGAAGTCAAGAGCCTCCACCCTCCCTTATATCACAGTGCATCTCATTTACCATGTGCTGCTGCTGGGAAGAAGCTGGAGGCAGAGCTGGGAAGCAGCAACTGCAAGATCTGGAGGAGGGCTGGAGTCAGCTGCCAGAAGTCTGCTGAATGCTGAGACCAGTGGAGACGGAGAGGAGGGGGTGCTGTGGCTGCACAGAGGGGTGCAGGATCTGTAGGAGTTGTGTCATCCTCTCTGCTGTCAACTGCTGAGTTGGGGGGGTCCTCTCTGCAGCTGCAGGGGGAAGCACAGGATCTGGCAGAGGAGTTCTGTCCTCTCTGCTGCCGTCCGCTGAGACAAGGTGGGGGCAGAGATGAGGAAGATGCAGCAACTGCAGGAGAGGTGCAAGGGCCATATGAAATGGCCTGGAGGGCCGGATTCGGCCCGCGGGCCTTGTGTTTGACACATGTGCTTTAGAGGGTCACAAGCTGTTGGCAGGACATCCGACCTGGCGCAACTGCTCACCATTGGCAGAGCTTCCGTTATTACCGGTGTCAATCTTCTGCATATGCGTGCCATTCACCACCCTGCTGTTCGTTGGGGACTCGGTAACTACTGGAGCCATCCCAGAAACGTCTGGACATCACGAAACGCTCCCAATATCTGCACGGCTGTCCCGCATGAGACCTCTGTAGCCACATCTTCCAAAAGATAGGAAACTTCAGACAAAATAGTCCTATGATTAAGAAGGACAAAAAAAAATGCCTGAAAATGGATGGACATGGGGTCCTATGGGGTAGCGGTGAGGGCGGGGCTACCCAAACGCATGCTTTCATGGAGTCTTTTAGGAAATACAGTGCCTTGAAAAAGTATTCACACCCCTTGAAATTGTCCACATTTTTCATGTTACAACTGTACCACCCTCCTAGGTAGGTAGGTGCTAGGTAAACGCATCTAATGCTCCTGCTTATCAGGGGAGCCTGATCTGTTAGGTTGCCTGTCGCATGTCTCCAGGTGTGATTCACTGGGTCTGAGGGAGTGTCCCCACTGCATTCAATGAGGGAGCTTGTTGGACAGTGGAGGAAACCCAGTCAGTGGCACACTAGGTTTTATGGCAGTCCCAGTGGGGGGGGGGGCACCATCGCAGTGCAAGCTGGGATTGACCAACTGAGGGGACATGTGACCGGGCATCTTTGCCAGGGAAGTAGAGACCCAGGAAGAGGCTGATGGCTGTCTCTCCTCCTGTTGTATGAGGAAGGCGGCCTAGTAAACCAGGTGTGGAGCTGAGCTGCAGAAGATCCAGTGGAGCTGCTGGCAGAGTCCCTTGGGAAAAACAGTGTCCGTGAGTACCAGGAGATTTGCCAAAGGGTCCGCCCAGGAAGGGGGACAACTCCAATGAAGTCAGGGGGATCAAGGAGCTAGCTCACACAGAGAGTGCTAAAGTAAAGGGGGTGCCGTTTAGAGACTCCTGAAGAATAGGGATGAAGGGGGTGCTAGGAAGGGCCCTGAAGAGTGTTGTACTGTACAGCTTATTTCACACAGTTCATTAAGGTCTTCTTCACTGTTAATGACAAGGTGAAGCAGCGGCCTTGCCGCACTCAGCCTCAGCGATATTTGGTCGTCCCAGCAAAATTGTGCATAGTTCATTCAAGTTTGAGTGTCATTCCCTTCTCCTATCCAAGTTCTCAATAAAACCACAAAAAAAAAAAACTCTTAGACTGTTTCCTGACTGAGCCAAAGCACTTTGAAAATGCTAAACTGTCATGTTGTTGCTATGGGTAACCCAGGGGAACCGGTAACCAGCAGCTCCCAAGGGAGTAGTGCCACACAACCAAAAACGTAAATGTACTTTATTGAGATTTTATGTGATAGACCGACACAAAGTAGCCATAATTGTGTGTCACGGAACCATGAACCAGACGTACAACAACAGATAAGTGAAAATAAGAAGGCTTTATTGAAAAACAAGCTGTAAAGCAAAAGTCCAAACGGATGGCGAAACCGAAGCAGAGTCCTTGCGAAGCCAGAGGTCAGGAACCAGGAGGGTAGTCAGACGAAGCCGGGATCAGGAACCAGCAGGGTAGTCAGACGAAGCCAGGATCAGGAACCAGCAGGGTAGTCAGACGAAGCCAGGATCAGGAACCAGCAGGGTAGTCAGACGAAGCCAGGATCAGGAACCAGAAGCAGCAGCAGTCTTAGAAGCATGTGAACACAGGAGGACCAAGCAGGGAACTGAAGCCACAGACCTCCTATATATATGAGCTAGGCATCCAGCTCCTCCCAGTGGGAAGGAGGAGCCGCAGGGTGGGAGGCTACAAGAAACCCAGAAACCAAGATGGCCGCCAGCACATGTCAAACGAAGGAGAACAGCAAGAAGGTAAGACCATGACAGTACCTCCCCCTCAAGGGCCCCTCCTCCGCGGAGTAAAGAACGGTTTCTGAGGGAAGCATGCGTGGAAGGCTCGGAGCAAGGCAGGAGCATGGACATCTGCGGAGGGAACCCAGGAACGCTCCTCTGGACCATAACCACGCCAATGAACCAAAAACTGCACCCGACCGCGGACCAGGCGTGAGTCCAGGATATTGCTCACCTCATACTCCTCACGATTGCCCACTTGGACCGGACGAGGCCGAGGAACCGAGGAAGTGAAACGATTACACACCAGTGGCTTCAACAGAGAGACATGAAACACGTTGGAGATCCGCATGCCAGGAGGAAGCGCAAGGGCATAGGCTACCGGGTTTACCCTGCGAAGCACTCGGAAGGGACCAACAAAGCGAGGCGCCAGCTTGGGAGTGGGCACTCGAAGGTTGAGGTTGCGGGTGGACAACCATACACGGTCTCCGGCCTGGTAGGAAGGAGCAGGCGCTCGTCTGCGATCAGCCTGGAGTCTCTGGCGCTGCGCAGAGACCTCAAGGGACTTCTGGATCTGTACCCAAGAAGCACGTAGGACGGAAAGGTGATCCTCCACAGCCGGAATATCCTGGGGAGAGAATACCTCCGGTAACACGGCAGGTTGGAACCCATAGTTGGCCATGAAGGGAGACGTCCCAGAGGAAGAGTTCACCGCCATGTTCCTGGCAAACTCAGCCCAAGGCAGGAGGTCAACCCAATTGTCTTGGTGATCGGAGACATAGCAACGAAGGAATTGCTCCAAGGCCTGATTGGATCGTTCTGCGGCCCCATTGGACTGAGGGTGGTAGGCCGAGGAGAAGGAGAGATGAATCCCCAACTGGGAGCAAAAGGCGCGCCAGAACCTGGACACAAACTGACTCCCCCGATCCGACACAATCTCCTTGGGCAAACCGTGCAACCGGAAGACCTCCCTGGCAAAAATCGTGGCCAACTCCTGTGCAGAGGGTAACTTCTTGAGAGGAACACAGTGGCACATTTTGGAAAACCGATCCACAATCATGAGAATGACCGTATGGCCTCGGGATGCAGGGAGGTCCACAATGAAATCCATCCCCAGGTGTGACCATGGGCGCTCCCCGGTGGCTAAGGGTTGCAGAAGGCCCAACGGAAGGTGCCGAGGGGACTTACTCTGGGCACAAACGGAGCATGCCGCTACATATGCGGAGATATCGGAACGTAGGGAAGGCCACCAGAACAGACGTGAAACAGCCCAGGACAGCTGATTCTTTCCAGGATGCCCCGCGGTCTTGGAGTTATGGTAGGTTCGCAACAACCGAGTGCGCAACTCCTCAGGCACAAAACATCTGCCGTTGGGTCTCCCAGAGGGAGCACCAGATTGAGCCGCCAAAATCTGCTCACCCAGGGGAGAGGTCAGGCTGGTGCGAATGGCGGCCAGGATCTGATTCGGAGGTATGACCGAAGTCGGAATCGACTCCTCCCTGGACAGGTCGGAGTACTGCCGTGATAAGGCATCCGCCCTGATGTTCTTGGAACCGGGTAGGTAGGAGACCACGTAATTAAAACGTGACAAGAACAGAGCCCATCTGGCCTGACGTGGTGTCAATCTCTTGGCCTCAGAGAGGTAGGTCAGATTCTTGTGGTCCGTCAGGATGAGGACCGGAACCACCGAACCCTCGAGCAAGTGCCTCCATTCTTTAAGAGCCTGCACGATGGCCAATAACTCCCTGTCACCAATCTGGTAGTTGCACTCCGCGGAAGACAGTTTCCGGGAGTAAAACCCACAAGGAAGCAGAGGACCCTCTGGTGTTCTACGCTGAGACAGAAGGGCGCCTACTCCCGTCTCAGACGCGTCCACCTCGAGGACAAAGGGCAACCCAGGGTTGGGATGCGACAGAATCGGAGCCGACACAAAGGCGGACTTTAGAGCCTCAAAAGCTCGGATGGCCTCGGGCGGCCAGACCTGGGAATTACTGCCCTTCCTGGTCAGATCCGTGAGAGGCTTGGCTAGCATGGAAAAGTCCCTGATGAACTTCCGATAATTATTGGCGAAGCCCAAAAAGCGATGCAGGGAGCGAAGACCACTGGGCTGGGGCCACTGTAAGACAGCCGAAACCTTCTCAGGATCCATGGAGAACCCCTCAGCGGAAATGATGTAACCTAAGAAGGTTACCTGGGATCGGTGAAATTCGCATTTCTCAAGCTTACCGAACAGCTTGTTCTCTCGTAACCGTTGCAACACTCGTTTGACATCCAGAATGTGGGTCTCCGTGGACTCAGAATATACCAAGATGTCATCCAAATAGACCACCACACACTGCTGCAACAGGTCACGGAAAACATCGTTGATGAATTCCTGAAAGACTGCGGGCGCATTGCACAGCCCAAAGGGCATAACCAAGGATTCATAATGACCGGTCCTGGTGTTAAACGCGGTCTTTCACTCATCGCCCGCCTTGATCCTTACGAGGTTATATGCCGCCCTCAGGTCGAGTTTGGTAAAGACCGTGGCCCCTTTAAGGCGATCGAACAGCTCGGAAATCAAGGGTATCGGGTAAGCGTTCTTGATCGTGATGCGATTGAGACCCCTGTAATCGATGCAAGGCCTCAACTCACCGCCCTTCTTTTTCACAAAGAAAAATCCAGCCCCTGCCGGGGACGAGGATTTGCAAATGTGTCCGCGTGAAAGCGCCTCTTTCACGTACTCCTCCATGGCCTCATTCTCCGCTACCGACAGTGGATAGACTTTGCCACGAGAAGGAACGGCACCAGATTGTAACTCGATGGCACAATCGTATGGGCGGTGCGGAGGTAGGGCAACCGCGCGCACCTTATCGAATACATCCCGGTACTCCTCGTATTCAGGAGGCAACAGAGAGTCCGAGGAAGTACACAGCAACTTGACAGGCCCATGGATGCAACTAGCCCCACACTGCGGTGACCACGAGAGGATCTCGGCCGATCTCCAATCGAAAATCGGATTATGCTTCTGGAGCCAGGGGTACCCCAAGACCACCGAGTAGTGTGGAGACGAAATAACCTGGAAGCAGACCGACTCTCTGTGGACGGCACCAATGGCTAACCCCACTGGAAGGGTCTCATGAGTCACGTGTGGCGGCAGAAGGGGTCTGCCGTCTATCGCCTCAAGAGCCAGAGGAGAACCTCGAGCCTGCAGAGGAATGGAATTGGCGGCAGCGAACACACTATCAATGAACAAACCACCAGCACCAGAGTCCACCAACGCCTGGGTCGTCACCGAGCCCCCGACCCAGGAGAGGACAACAGTGATCAGTGGTTTGTCAACACGGGAAACCGGGGACGAGGAGACTCCACCCAAGATCTGCCCCCGACAGGATCTCAGGTGCGAGCGTTTCCCGGACGGTTCGGACATGCCAACCAAAAATGCCCACCGAGACCACAGTACATGCATCGGCCCTCGCGTCTCCGGAGTACCCTCTCCCCCTCGGACAGGCGAGCAAACCCCAGCTGCATGGGTTCACCCCCAGACAAGTCATCCCCAGGAGGCGTGGGAGGAGAGGGAGGCACGGGTGGGACAGCAAAGGTAGGCGCCAATCTGTTAGGAGGCCTCCGCAGACTCTCCTTAAAGGAAGGTCTCTCCCTGAGTCTGGTGTCAATCAAAATCAGGAAAGAAATAAGAGACTCGAGCTCCACTGGTAGGTCCTTAGCTGCAACCTCATCCTTCAAGGCATCCGAGAGACCATGAGAGAAAGCAGCGACCAGAGCCTCATTATTCCAGCCCACCTCTGCTGCCAGGGTACGAAACTCAATGGCGTATTCAGCTACGGATCGTGAACCCTGTCTGATGGACATAAGGAACTTCGCAGCAGAGGCAGCACGAGCCGGCACATCGAATACCTTCCGAAGAGAAGCAACAAAACCGGAAAACTCGGCAACCACCGGATTGTTGTTCTCCCATAAAGGGCTGGCCCAGGCCAAGGCCTTGTCCGAGAGCAGCGAGATTAAGAAGCCCACCTTTGATCTCTCAGTAGGAAAGGCATGTGGCAGCAACTCAAAATAAATGCCCACCTGGTTAAGGAAACCTCGGCACTGAGTTGGCTCTCCCCCAAAGCGCTGTGGAAGGGGGGCAGAACCGGACATACCGCGAAACACCGCAGGCGCAACAACAGGTGTCGGGGTAGACTCTGGCGCAACAACCGGAGCGGCAGTAGGAGCGGGCCCAGGAGCGACAACCGACCCATCGGCAACGGGAGCGAAATGAGCCGTGCGTTCAAGCAGGGTTTGCAACGCCACGGCGAACTGACCCAACAGGTGATCCTGCTGATCAAGTCTGGCAACCAGCGTGGGTAGTGAGGATGGCCCTGTACCGTCAGAATTCATGGCCTGTGGTGCCGTGCGTTCAAGCAGGGTTTGCAACGCCACGGCGAACCGACCCAACAGGTGATCCTGCTGATCAAGTCTGGCAACCAGCGTGGGTAGCGAGGATGGCCCTGTACCGTCAGAATTCATGGCTTGGTCCAAATGTCACGGAACCATGAACCAGACGTACAACAACAGATAAGTGAAAATAAGAAGGCTTTATTGAAAAACAAGCTGTAAAGCAAAAGTCCAAACGGATGGCGAAACCGAAGCAGAGTCCTTGCGAAGCCAGAGGTCAGGAACCAGGAGGGTAGTCAGACGAAGCCGGGATCAGGAACCAGCAGGGTAGTCAGACGAAGCCAGGATCAGGAACCAGCAGGGTAGTCAGACGAAGCCAGGATCAGGAACCAGCAGGGTAGTCAGACGAAGCCAGGATCAGGAACCAGAAGCAGCAGCAGTCTTAGAAGCATGTGAACACAGGAGGACCAAGCAGGGAACTGAAGCCACAGACCTCCTATATATATGAGCTAGGCATCCAGCTCCTCCCAGTGGGAAGGAGGAGCCGCAGGGTGGGAGGCTACAAGAAACCCAGAAACCAAGATGGCCGCCAGCACATGTCAAACGAAGGAGAACAGCAAGAAGGTAAGACCATGACATTGTGAAGAGGAAGGAAATTGATAAATGATACAAACAAATCTGTGAAAAGTGTGGGGGGGGGGATATTTGTATTCACCCCCCTTTACTCTGATACCCCGAACTAAAATCTAGTGTAACCAATTGCCTTCAGAAGTCACCTAATTAGTAAATAGAGTCCACCTATGTGCCATTTAATCTCAGTATAAATGCAGCTGTTCTGTGAAGCCCTCAGAGGTTTGTTAGAGAACCTTAGTGAACAAACAGCATCATGAAGGCCAAGGAACACCCCAGACAGGTCAGGGATAAAGTTGTGAAGAAGTGTAAAGCAGGGTTAGGATATAATAAAAAATCTCCCAAGCTTTGACCATCTCACGGAGCGCTGTTCAATCCATCATGGGAAAATGGAAAGAGTATGGCACAACTGCAAACCTACCAAGACATGGCCGTCCACCTAAACTGACCGGCCGGGCCTCTACCAAGACATGGCCATCCACCTAAACTGACCGGCCGGGCCCCTACCAAGACATGGCCGTCCACCTAAACTGACCGGCCAGGCCCCTACCAAGACATGGCCGTCCACCTAAACCGACCGGCCGGGCCCCTACCAAGACATGGCCGTCCACCTAAACCGACCGGCCGGGCCCCTACCAAGACATGGCCGTCCACCTAAACCGACCGGCCGGGCCCCTACCAAGACATGGCCGTCCACCTAAACCGACCGGCCGGGCCCCTACCAAGACATGGCCGTCCACCTAAACTGACCGGCCGGGCCTCTACCAAGACATGGCCATCCACCTAAACTGACCGGCCGGGCCCCTACCAAGACATGGCCGTCCACCTAAACTGACCGGCCAGGCCCCTACCAAGACATGGCCGTCCACCTAAACCGACCGGCCGGGCCCCTACCAAGACATGGCCGTCCACCTAAACCGACCGGCCGGGCCCCTACCAAGACATGGCCGTCCACCTAAACCGACCGGCCGGGCCCCTACCAAGACATGGCCGTCCACCTAAACTGACCGGCCGGGCCTCTACCAAGACATGGCCATCCACCTAAACTGACCGGCCGGGCCCCTACCAAGACATGGCCGTCCACCTAAACTGACCGGCCAGGCCCCTACCAAGACATGGCCGTCCACCTAAACCGACCGGCCGGGCCCCTACCAAGACATGGCCGTCCACCTAAACCGACCGGCCGGGCCCCTACCAAGACATGGCCGTCCACCTAAACCGACCGGCCGGGCCCCTACCAAGACATGGCCGTCCACCTAAACCGACCGGCCGGGCCCCTACCAAGACATGGCCGTCCACCTAATCTGACCGGCCGGGCAAGGAGAGCATTCATCAGAGAAGTAGCCAAGAGGCCCATGGAAACTCTGGAGGAGCTGCAGAGATCCACAGCTCAGGGGGGAGAATCTGTCCACAGGACAACTATTAGTCGTGCGCTCCACAAATCTGCCCTTTATGGAAGAGTGAGAAGAAGAAAGCCATTGGTGGAAGAAAGCCATAAGAAGTCCTGTTTGCAGTTTGGGAGAAGCCATGTGGGGGACACAGCAAACATGTGGAAGAAGGAACTCTGCTCAGATGAGACCAAAATTCAACTTTTTGGCCTAAAAGCAAAACGCTATGTGTGGGGAAAACTAACACTGCACATCACCCTGAACACACCATCCCCACTGTGAAACATGGTGGTGGTAGTATCATGGTGTGGGGATGCTTTTCTCCAGCAGGGACAGGGAAGCTGTCAGAGTTGATGGGAAGATGAATGGAGCCAAATACAGGGCAATCTTAGAAGAAAACCTGGTAGAGTCTGCAAAAGACTTGAGACTGGGACGGAGGTTCACCTTCCAGCAGGACAACGACCCGAAACATCCAGCCAGAGCTACAATGGAATGGTTTACATCAAAGCATATCCATGTGTTAGAATGGCCCAGTCACAGTCCAGACCTAAATCACATTGAGAATCTGTGGCAAGACTTGAAAATTGCTGTTCACAGACGCTCTCCATCCAATCTGACAGAGATGAGATATTCTGCAAAGAAGAATGGGCAGAAATGTCCTCTCTAGATGTGCAAAGCTGGTAGAGACATCCCCAAAAAGACTTGCAGCTGTAATTGCAGGGAAAGGCGGAGCTACAAAGTATTGACTACGGGGGGTGAATACAAATGCAGCCACACTTTTCACAGATTTATTTGTATCATTTATCATTTTCCTTCCACTTCACAATTATGGTCACTTTGTGTCGGTCTATCACATAAAATCCCAATAAAATACATTTATGATTTTTGGTTGTAACATGAGAAAATTATTATTATGGATTTCTATAGCGCCAGCAATTTACGCAGCGCTTTACAATATTAGAGGGAGACAGTACAATACAATACAATACAAGAGGATTTAGAGGGCCCTGCTCAGAAGAGCTTACAATCTAATGTGGAAAATTTCAAGGGGTGTGAATACTTTTTCAAGGCGCTGTAATGTTTCCATTTGGGAAATCCCACTTTCAGGTGTTCCCCTGCCCCAACCTGTGAAGGAGAAGCGGGAAATGTATCCCGTTGTCTCTCTGCTCTCTCCTCCTATTGGTGTACTTCTTCCATTACAATACAGCTGCCAGGTTCCTTGTTGCTTCTCTCTCCTCAGATTATGTTTTCCAAGGACTGCAGGGGATTGGCTGAAAAATGGTATTTAGCAGTTCTTTGAGTTGCTGGCTCTGTAAGCACCCTGCTATGTAAAGTCTTCCTGAGCATGCTGTCCTGCTCCAGCAATCCTTTATCTTCATGCTGCGTCATATTCTTAGCAGTCAGTAGGGGGAGCAGTTGCTCTTCTGTCATTTCTAGACATGGCAGCAATGACACCTCACACTCCTGATCAGTGATGTCATAGTTGCTCATGGCGTCCTCCCCAGGGATCTGTCCGGTATTGGTGGTCGGTCATATATCGGATATGGGTGGGGAAATAAATAACATTCAGCTTTCATTACTGTAAAATTTAAATACAAAACGCTAAAAACAAATGGGCAAACTTTTCAGTTTGTATAGATGGGGGGGGGGGGTCCCATCGGGGAGATTTCCCTTCACTTCCTGTCCCATAGCCAACACAGGAAGTGGGGAAATCCCTCCACGTGAGGGAACCCCCAGGGTGTCACTGGAACTAGTGTCCCCCTTGGACGATTTCTCCTCTATTCCTGTTGTGGTGACAACCCCAAATGTGGGATTGTGGGATTTTCTTTCACTTTCAGGGAACAGGACAAATCTGGTGAAGGGGAATCCTGTGAGCGGGGGACAGGCAGGTTCTGTTTTCTCTCCAGCCAATTAATGTGATGGGGGTGGGGGGAATACTATCATGTTGCAGTGACAGGGGGAGAGATACTATCATACTGCAGTGATGGGGGGGGGGGGAGATACTATGACATTGCAGTGACGGGGGGGGGGGAGATACTATCATATTGCAGTGTTTGGGGGGAATACTATATTATTGCAGTGTTGGGGGGATACAATCATATTGCAGTGATTGGGGGGGGGGGGTTACTATCATATTGCAGTGATTGGGGGGGGGGGGTTACTATCATATTGCAGTGATGGGGGGGTTACTATCATATTGCAGTGATGAGGAGGGGGATACTATCATATTGCAGTGATGGGGGGATACTATAATATTGCAGTGATGGGGGGGAAGATACTATCTTATTGCAGTAATGGGGGGGGGGGCACTATCATATAGCAGTTATGGGGAGGATACTATCATATTGCAGTGATGGGGGGAGGGAGATACTATCATATTGCAGTGATGGGGGGGGCAAGATACTAGCATATTGCAGTGATTGGGGGGGGAAGATACTAGCATATTGCAGTGAATGGGGAAACACTATCATATTGCAGTGATGGGAGGGACACTATCATATTGCAGTGATGGGGGGGGGACTATCATATTGCAGTGATGGGGGGCAAGATACTAGCATATTGCAGTGACAGGGGGGGTACTATCATATTGCAGTGATGGGGGGAAGATACTAGCATATTGCAGTGATTGGGGAAACACTATCATATTGCAGTGATGGGGGGGGGTACTATCATATTGCAGTGATGGGGGGGGGGGGGTTACTATCATATTGCAGTGATGGGGGGAGATACTATCATATTGCAGTGATGGGGGGGTTACTATCATATTGCAGTGATGGGGGGCATACTATCATATTGCAGTGATGGGGGGAGATACTATCATATTGCAGTGATGGGGGGTTACTATCATATTGCAGTGATGGGGGGGGTACTATCATATTGCAGTGTATGGGGGGGGAAACTATCATATTGCAATGTAAGGGGGCGGGGGGATACTATCATATTGCAGTGTAGGGGGTGATAAACTATCGTATTGCTGTGTAAAGGGGGGGGGGATACTATCATATTGCAGTGTTTGGGTGGGGGGATACTATCATTTTGCAGTGTAGGGGGGGATGCTATAATATTGCAGTGTAGGGGGGGATGCCATTATATTGCAGTGTAGGGGGATGCTATCATATTGCAGTGGGGGGGGGGGTACTATCAAATTGCAGTGTAGGGTGGGGGGTACTTTCATTTTGCAGTGTAGGGGGAGAGATAATATCATTTTGCAGTGTAGGTGGGGGATACTATAATATTGCAGTGTAGGGAGGGAGATAATATTATATTGCAGTGTGGGGGGGGGGAATACTATAATTTTGCAGTGTAGGTGGGAATGCTATAATATTGCAGTGTAGGGGGGGATAAACTATCATATTGCAGTGTAGAGGGGGGGGATACTATCATTTTGCAGTGTAGGGGGGGGGAAGGAATACTTTCATATTGCATTTTAGGGGGGAGATACTATTATATTGCAGTGTAGGCGGGATAAACTATCATATTGCAGTGTAGGGGGGATACTATCATATTGCAGTGTGAGGGGGGGGAGAGATACTATCATATTGCAGTGTGGGGGGAGAGATACTATCATATTGCAGTGTGGGGGGGAGAGATACTATCATATTGCAGTGTGGGGGGAGAGATACTATCATATTGCAGTGTGGGGGGGAGAGATACTATCATATTGCAGTGTGGGGGGGGTACTATAATATTGCAGTGTGGGGGATACTATCATATTGCAGTGTAGGGGGTGGGATACTTTCATATTGCAGTGTAAGGGGGGGAACTATCATATTGCAGTGTAGGGGGATATACTATCATTTTGCAGTGTAGGGGGGGGGAAGGAATACTTTCATATTGCATTTTAGGGGGGATAAACTATCATATTGCAGTGTATGGGGGGGGGATACTATCATATTGTAGTGTGGGGGGGGGGAGATACTATCATATTGCAGTGTGTGTGGAGGGGGTACTATAATATTGCAGTGTGGGGGGATACTATCATATTGCAGTGTAGGGGGGTGGGATACTTTCATATTGCAGTGTAAGGGGGGATACTATCATATTGCAGTGTGGGGGGAGAGATACTATCATATTGCAGTGTGGGGGGTACTATACTATTGCAGTGTGGGGGGATAATATCATATTACAGTGTAGGGGGTGGGATACTTTCATATTGCAGTGTAAGGGGGGGGGACTATCATATTGCAGTGTAGGGGGGGGGAAGGAATACTTTCATATTGCATTTTAGGGGGGATAAACTATCATATTGCAGTGTATGGGGGGGGGGATACTATCATATTGTAGTGTGGGGGGGAGATACTATCATATTGCAGTGTGTGTGGGGGGGATACTATCATATTGCAGTGTGGGGGAGGGGGAGATACTATCATTTTGCAGTGTAGGGGGGATACTATATATTTGCAGTGGGGGGGGGGATACTATCATATTGTAGTGTAGGGGGAGGAGATACTATCATTTTGCAGTATGGGGGGGGGATACTATCATATTGTAGTGTAGGGGGGATGCTATAATATTGCAGTGTAGGGGGGGGGTAAACTATCATTTTGCAGTGTGGGGGGGTGCTATAATATTGCAGTGTAGGGGGGGGATTCTATAATATTGCAGTGTGGGGGGGGTGCTATAATATTGCAGTGTAGGGGGTGCTATAATATTGCAGTGTAGGGGGGGATTCTATAATATTGCAGTGTAGGGGGGATTCTATAATATTGCAGTGTGGGGGGGTGCTATAATTTTGCAGTGTAGGGGGTGCTATAATATTGCAGTGTAGGGGGGGATTCTATAATATTGCAGTGTGGGGGGAGGTGTGCTATAATTTTGCAGTGTAGGGGGGGATTCTATAATATTGCAGTGTAGGGGGGGATTCTATAATATTGCAGTGTAGGGGGGATTCTATAATATTGCAGTGTAGGGGGGATTCTATAATATTGCAGTGTGGGGGGGGGGGTGCTATAATATTGCAGTGTGGGGGGGGGGATAAACTATCATATTGCAGTGTAGAGGGGGGGATACTATCATTTTGCAGTGTAGGGGGGGGAGGAATACTTTCATATTGCATTTTAGGGGGGAGATACTATTATATTGCAGTGTAGGGGGGATAAACTATCATATTGCAGTGTAGGGGGGATACTATCATATTGCAGTGTGAGGGGGGGGGAGAGATACTATCATATTGCAGTGTGGGGGGAGAGATACTATCATATTGCAGTGTGGGGGGGAGAGATACTATCATATTGCAGTGTGGGGGGGTACTATAATATTGCAGTGTGGGGGATACTATCATATTGCAGTGTAGGGGGTGGGATACTTTCATATTGCAGTGTAAGGGGGGGAACTATCATATTGCAGTGTAGGGGGATATACTATCATTTTGCAGTGTAGGGGGGAAGGAATACTTTCATATTGCATTTTAGGGGGGATAAACTATCATATTGCAGTGTATGGGGGGGGGATACTATCATATTGTAGTGTGGGGGGGGGGAGATACTATCATATTGCAGTGTGTGTGGAGGGGGTACTATAATATTGCAGTGTGGGGGGATACTATCATATTGCAGTGTAGGGGGGTGGGATACTTTCATATTGCAGTGTAAGGGGGGATACTATCATATTGCAGTGTGGGGGGAGAGATACTATCATATTGCAGTGTGGGGGGGGTACTATACTATTGCAGTGTGGGGGGATACTATCATATTACAGTGTAGGGGGTGGGATACTTTCATATTGCAGTGTAAGGGGGGGGGAACTATCATATTGCAGTGTAGGGGGGGGGATGGAATACTTTCATATTGCATTTTAGGGGGGATAAACTATCATATTGCAGTGTATGGGGGGGGGATACTATCATATTGTAGTGTGGGGGGGAGATACTATCATATTGCAGTGTGTGTGGGGGGGATACTATCATATTGCAGTGTGGGGGGGGGAGATACTATCATTTTGCAGTGTAGGGGGGATACTATATATTTGCAGTGGGGGGGATACTATCATATTGTAGTGTAGGGGGAGGAGATACTATCATTTTGCAGTATGGGGGGGGGATGCTATAATATTGCAGTGTAGGGGGGGGGTAAACTATCATTTTGCAGTGTGGGGGGGGTGCTATAATATTGCAGTGTAGGGGGGGGATTCTATAATATTGCAGTGTGGGGGGGGGGTGCTATAATTTTGCAGTGTAGGGGGGTGCTATAATATTGCAGTGTAGGGGGTGCTATAATATTGCAGTGTAGGGGGGGATTCTATAATATTGCAGTGTAGGGGGGGATTCTATAATATTGCAGTGTGGGGGGGGGGGGTGCTATAATTTTGCAGTGTAGGGGGTGCTATAATATTGCAGTGTAGGGGGGGATTCTATAATATTGCAGTGTGGGGGGAGGTGTGCTATAATTTTGCAGTGTAGGGGGGGATTCTATAATATTGCAGTGTAGGGGGGGGATTCTATAATATTGCAGTGTAGGGGGGGATTCTATAATATTGCAGTGTAGGGGGGATTCTATAATATTGCAGTGTGGGGGGGTGCTATAATATTGCAGTGTGGGGGGGGTGCTATAATATTGCAGTGTAGGGGGGGATTCTATAATATTGCAGTGTAGGGGGGATTCTATAATATTGCAGTGTGGGGGATGCTATCATATTGCAGTGGAGGGGGGGTACTATCAAATTGCAGTGTAGGGTGGGGGGTACTTTCATTTTGCAGTGTAGGGGGAGAGATAATATCATTTTGCAGTGTAGGTGGGGGATACTATAATATTGCAGTGTAGGGAGGGAGATAATATTATATTGCAGTGTGGGGGGGGGGTACTATAATTTTGCAGTGTAGGTGGGAATGCTATAATATTGCAGTGTAGGGGGGGATAAACTATCATATTGCAGTGTAGAGGGGGGGATACTATCATTTTGCAGTGTAGGGGGGGGGAAGGAATACTTTCATATTGCATTTTAGGGGGAGATACTATTATATTGCAGTGTAGGGGGGGATAAACTATCATATTGCAGTGTAGGGGGGATACTATCATATTGCAGTGTGGGGGGAGAGATACTATCATATTGCAGTGTGGGGGGGAGAGATACTATCATATTGCAGTGTGGGGGGGGTACTATAATATTGCAGTGTGGGGGGGATACTATCATATTGCAGTGTAGGGGGTGGGATACTTTCATATTGCAGTGTAAGGGGGGGGGCTATCATATTGCAGTGTAGGGGGAGATACTATCATTTTGCAGTGTAGGGGGGGGGAGGAATACTTTCATATTGCATTTTAGGGGGGATAAACTATCATATTGCAGTGTATGGGGGGGGGATACTATCATATTGTAGTGTGGGGGGGGGGGGGAGATACTATCATATTGCAGTGTGTGTGGAGGGGGTACTATAATATTGCAGTGTGGGGGGATACTATCATATTGCAGTGTAGGGGGTGGGATACTTTCATATTGCAGTGTAGGGGGGGGGGCTATCATATTGCAGTGTAGGGGGAGATACTATCATTTTGCAGTGTAGGGGGGGGAGGAATATTTTCATATTGCATTTTAGGGGGGATAAACTATCATATTGCAGTGTATGGGGGGGGGGATACTATCATATTGTAGTGTAGGGGGGTGGGATACTATCATATTGCAGTGTGTGTGGAGGGGGTACTATAATATTGCAGTGTGGGGGGATACTATCATATTGCAGTGTAGGGGGGTGGGATACTATCATATTGCAGTGTGGGGGGGGTACTATAATATTGCAGTGTGGGGGGGGGGGTACTATCATATTGCAGTGTAGGGGGGTGGGATACTATCATATTGCAGTGTGGGGGGGGGGGTACTATAATATCGCAGTGTGGGGGGATACTATCATATTGCAGTGTAGGGGGTGGGATACTTTCATATTGCAGTGTAAGGGGGGGGAACTATCATATTGCAGTGTAGGGGGGGGAAGGAATACTTTCATATTGCATTTTAGGGGGGATAAACTATCATATTGCAGTGTATGGGGGGGGGGATACTATCATATTGTAGTGTGGGGGGGAGATACTATCATATTGCAGTGTGTGTGGGGGGGATACTATCATATTGCAGTGTGGGGGGTGGGGGAAGGAATACTTTCATATTGCATTTTAGGGGGGATAAACTATCATATTGCAGTGTATGGGGGGGGGGAGATACTATCATATTGCAGTGTAGGGGGGATACTATATATTTGCAGTGGGGGGATACTATCATATTGTAGTGTAGGGGGAGGAGATACTATCATTTTGCAGTATGGGGGGGGGGATACTATCATATTGTAGTGTAGGGGGGGATTCTATAATATTGCAGTGTAGGGGGGGGGATTCTATAATATTGCAGTGTAGGGGGGGGGATTCTATAATATTGCAGTGTAGGTGGTGGGGGGTGGGGGTATTTCTTGATCAGTAAACATTTTATTTGCTGTGTCCCCGCTGGGATATTTCCCTTTTCTGAGTGTCACGCTGAGAACATAAACAGGAAGTGACGGGAAATGTAGAACTAGGGGACACCGGATACCACGAGGAGATCTGCTCTCACTTCCTGTTGCTGTAGGGCCGTGAAATGCCGGGAAGTCACAAATCGATGTCATAGATTGATTATGAGAGGAGGAAGACATTGATTTGTCAGTGTGGGGGATGGTCAGCAATCTCCCAACTCCTGAGTGTGCAGAGCAGTGACATGGGAGGGGTCACCGGATCGCCTAATATTCCCACCTACACTCAGAGACAACATAATAGAGGCGTTGCTCCTAGCAACACGTCCTGTCCTTACTTCCGGTACGTGCGGGCGCCGAAAAAATACAACTCCCAGCACCCACTGCGCCCCGCTTCCTGACACGCCCCCCTCTCATCCAGCTGGCTGTTTCCTTCCAGGGGCGGGGACGGGACGAAGCGTGTCTCCGCCCAGAAGAAGGGCTGTGGCAGTATCCAAGCAAGGGGCGGAGCCTGTAGGTGTTCCCCCGTCCAGTGGGAGGGCCGTCCCGGTGTCCCCCTCCTGTCGGAGGCGGTGTGTGTGTGTTGTGGCCCCGCCCCCCCGTGGCTGGCTCAGTCCCTCCTCCTCCTCCCTGTGATGGCGGCCCTGCTGTGTGGTGGATCCTCCGGGCCTCCTCCGCTCTCCGCCTGACTCTGCGGCCGGACTCCCCCCCGCCCTCTCCGGACATGTCTAACCCGGGCTCCCGGAGGAACGGGCCCGTCAAGCTGCGACTTACCGGTAAGAGAGAACCCTGAGCGGCCTACACAGGCCAGAGGGGCCCACACCCGTCCGGGAGAGAGTCGGTATTGTCCGGTGTGTGGCCTCCGGGAGGGAGGGGGAGGGGAAACAGGGGCCCCAGAGGGGGGAGGGGTGTGAGGGCCCCCCGAGTGTGACCTCATTCTAGGGACCCCAATGTGTGTGTGACCCCCCCCCATCACAGGGACCCCAATGTAGGTGTGACCCCCCCCATCACAGGGACCCCAATGTAGGTGTGACCCCCCCGATCACAGGGACCCCAATGTAGGGACCCCCCATCACAGGGACCCCAATGTAGGTGTGACCCCCCCCGATCACAGGGACCCCAATGTAGGTGTGACCCCCCCCGATCACAGGGACCCCAATGTAGGTGTGACCCCCCCCGATCACAGGGACCCCAATGTAGGGACCCCCCATCACAGGGACCCCAATGTAGGTGTGACCCCCCCCGATCACAGGGACCCCAATGTAGGTGTGACCCCCCCATCACAGGGACCCCAATGTAGGTGTGACCCCCCCCCCATCACAGGGACCCCAATGTAGGTGTGACCCCCCCATCACAGGGACCCCAATGTAGGTGTGACCCCCCCATCACAGGGACCCCAATGTAGGTGTGACCCCCCCATCACAGGGACCCCAATGTAGGTGTGACCCCCCCCGATCACAGGGACCCCAATGTAGGTGTAACCCCCCCCGATCACAGGGACCCCAATGTAGGGACCCCCCATCACAGGGACCCCAATGTAGGGACCCCCCATCACAGGGACCCCAATGTAGGTGTGACCCCCCCCATCACAGGGACCCCAATGTAGGTGTGACCCCCCCCGATCACAGGGACCCCAATGTAGGTGTGACCCCCCCCGATCACAGGGACCCCAATGTAGGTGTGACCCCCCCGATCACAGGGACCCCAATGTAGGTGTGACCCCCCCATCACAGGGACCCCAATGTAGGTGTGACCCCCCCATCACAGGGACCCCAATGTAGGTGTGACCCCCCCATCACAGGGACCCCAATGTAGGTGTGACCCCCCCATCACAGGGACCCCAATGTAGGTGTGACCCCCCCATCACAGGGACCCCAATGTAGGTGTGACCCCCCCATCACAGGGACCCCAATGTAGGTGTGACCCCCCCCCCCCCGATCACAGGGACCCCAATGTAGGTGTGACCCCCCCCCCCCCGATCACAGGGACCCCAATGTAGGTGTGACCCCCCCCCGATCACAGGGACCCCAATGTAGGTGTGACCCCCCCCCGATCACAGGGACCCCAATGTAGGTGTGACCCCCCCATCACAGGGACCCCAATGTAGGTGTGACCCCCCCATCACAGGGACCCCAATGTAGGTGTGACCCCCCCCATCATAGGGACCCCAATGTAGGTGTGACCCCCCCATCACAGGGACCCCAATGTAGGTGTGACCCCCCCATCACAGGGACCCCAATGTAGGGACCCCCCATCACAGGGACCCCAATGTAGGGTGACCCCCATCACAGGGACCCCAATGTAGGTGTGACCCCCCCATCACAGGGACCCCAATGTAGGTGTGACCCCCCCATCACAGGGACCCCAATGTAGGTGTGACCCCCCCATCACAGGGACCCCAATGTAGGTGTGACCCCCCCATCACAGGGACCCCAATGTAGGTGTGACCCCCCATCACAGGGACCCCAATGTAGGTGTGACCCCCCATCACAGGGACCCCAATGTAGGTGTGACCCCCCATCACAGGGACCCCAATGTAGGTGTGACCCCCCATCACAGGGACCCCAATGTAGGTGTGACCCCCCATCACAGGGACCCCAATGTAGGTGTGACCCCCCATCACAGGGACCCCAATGTAGGTGTGACCCCCCATCACAGGGACCCCAATGTAGGTGTGACCCCCCCATCACAGGGACCCCAATGTAGGTGTGACCCCCCCCATCACAGGGACCCCAATGTAGGTGTGACCCCCCCCCATCACAGGGACCCCAATGTAGGTGTGACCCCCCCCCCCATCACAGGGACCCCAATGTAGGTGTGACCCCCCCCCCCATCACAGGGACCCCAATGTAGGTGTGACCCCCCCCATCACAGGGACCCCAATGTAGGTGTGACCCCCCCCATCACAGGGACCCCAATGTAGGTGTGACCCCCCCCATCACAGGGACCCCAATGTAGGTGTGACCCCCCCCATCACAGGGACCCCAATGTAGGTGTGACCCCCCCCATCACAGGGACCCCAATGTAGGTGTGACCCCCCCGATCACAGGGACCCCAATGTAGGTGTGACCCCCCCGATCACAGGGACCCCAATGTAGGTGTGACCCCCCCGATCACAGGGACCCCAATGTAGGTGTGACCCCCCCGATCACAGGGACCCCAATGTCGGTGTGACCCCCCGATCACAGGGACCCCAATGTCGGTGTGACCCCCCGATCACAGGGACCCCAATGTAGGTGTGACCCCCCCCGATCACAGGGACCCCAATGTAGGTGTGACCCCCCCGATCACAGGTTCCCCAATGTAGGTGTGACCCCCCCGATCACAGGGACCCCAATGTAGGTGTGACCCCCCGATCACAGGGACCCCAATGTAGGTGTGACCCCCCCCATCACAGGGACCCCAATGTAGGTGTGACCCCCCCCGATCACAGGGACCCCAATGTAGGTGTGACCCCCCCCGATCACAGGGACCCCAATGTAGGTGTGACCCCCCCCGATCACAGGGACCCCAATGTAGGGACCCCCCATCACAGGGACCCCAATGTAGGTGTGACCCCCCCCGATCACAGGGACCCCAATGTAGGTGTGACCCCCCCATCACAGGGACCCCAATGTAGGTGTGACCCCCCCCCCATCACAGGGACCCCAATGTAGGTGTGACCCCCCCATCACAGGGACCCCAATGTAGGTGTGACCCCCCCATCACAGGGACCCCAATGTAGGTGTGACCCCCCCATCACAGGGACCCCAATGTAGGTGTGACCCCCCCCGATCACAGGGACCCCAATGTAGGTGTAACCCCCCCCGATCACAGGGACCCCAATGTAGGGACCCCCCATCACAGGGACCCCAATGTAGGGACCCCCCATCACAGGGACCCCAATGTAGGTGTGACCCCCCCCATCACAGGGACCCCAATGTAGGTGTGACCCCCCCCGATCACAGGGACCCCAATGTAGGTGTGACCCCCCCCGATCACAGGGACCCCAATGTAGGTGTGACCCCCCCGATCACAGGGACCCCAATGTAGGTGTGACCCCCCCATCACAGGGACCCCAATGTAGGTGTGACCCCCCCATCACAGGGACCCCAATGTAGGTGTGACCCCCCCATCACAGGGACCCCAATGTAGGTGTGACCCCCCCATCACAGGGACCCCAATGTAGGTGTGACCCCCCCATCACAGGGACCCCAATGTAGGTGTGACCCCCCCATCACAGGGACCCCAATGTAGGTGTGACCCCCCCCCCCCCGATCACAGGGACCCCAATGTAGGTGTGACCCCCCCCCCCCGATCACAGGGACCCCAATGTAGGTGTGACCCCCCCCCGATCACAGGGACCCCAATGTAGGTGTGACCCCCCCCCGATCACAGGGACCCCAATGTAGGTGTGACCCCCCCATCACAGGGACCCCAATGTAGGTGTGACCCCCCCATCACAGGGACCCCAATGTAGGTGTGACCCCCCCCATCATAGGGACCCCAATGTAGGTGTGACCCCCCCATCACAGGGACCCCAATGTAGGTGTGACCCCCCCCATCACAGGGACCCCAATGTAGGGACCCCCCATCACAGGGACCCCAATGTAGGTGTGACCCCCCATCACAGGGACCCCAATGTAGGTGTGACCCCCCCATCACAGGGACCCCAATGTAGGTGTGACCCCCCCATCACAGGGACCCCAATGTAGGTGTGACCCCCCCATCACAGGGACCCCAATGTAGGTGTGACCCCCCCATCACAGGGACCCCAATGTAGGTGTGACCCCCCATCACAGGGACCCCAATGTAGGTGTGACCCCCCATCACAGGGACCCCAATGTAGGTGTGACCCCCCATCACAGGGACCCCAATGTAGGTGTGACCCCCCATCACAGGGACCCCAATGTAGGTGTGACCCCCCCATCACAGGGACCCCAATGTAGGTGTGACCCCCCATCACAGGGACCCCAATGTAGGTGTGACCCCCCATCACAGGGACCCCAATGTAGGTGTGACCCCCCCCATCACAGGGACCCCAATGTAGGTGTGACCCCCCCCATCACAGGGACCCCAATGTAGGTGTGACCCCCCCCCCATCACAGGGACCCCAATGTAGGTGTGACCCCCCCCCCATCACAGGGACCCCAATGTAGGTGTGACCCCCCCCCCATCACAGGGACCCCAATGTAGGTGTGACCCCCCCCATCACAGGGACCCCAATGTAGGTGTGACCCCCCCCATCACAGGGACCCCAATGTAGGTGTGACCCCCCCCATCACAGGGACCCCAATGTAGGTGTGACCCCCCCCATCACAGGGACCCCAATGTAGGTGTGACCCCCCCCATCACAGGGACCCCAATGTAGGTGTGACCCCCCCGATCACAGGGACCCCAATGTAGGTGTGACCCCCCCGATCACAGGGACCCCAATGTAGGTGTGACCCCCCCGATCACAGGGACCCCAATGTAGGTGTGACCCCCCCGATCACAGGGACCCCAATGTCGGTGTGACCCCCCGATCACAGGGACCCCAATGTCGGTGTGACCCCCCGATCACAGGGACCCCAATGTAGGTGTGACCCCCCCCGATCACAGGGACCCCAATGTAGGTGTGACCCCCCCGATCACAGGTTCCCCAATGTAGGTGTGACCCCCCCGATCACAGGGACCCCAATGTAGGTGTGACCCCCCGATCACAGGGACCCCAATGTAGGTGTGACCCCCCCCATCACAGGGACCCCAATGTAGGTGTGACCCCCCCCGATCACAGGGACCCCAATGTAGGTGTGACCCCCCCCGATCACAGGGACCCCAATGTAGGTGTGACCCCCCCCGATCACAGGGACCCCAATGTAAGCGTGACCCCCCCCCCGATCACAGGGACCCCAATGTAAGTGTGACCCCCCCCATCACAGGGACCCCAATGTCGGTGTGACCCCCCCCATCACAGGGACCCCAATGTCGGTGTGACCCCCCCCATCACAGGGACCCCAATGTCGGTGTGACCCCCCCGATCACAGGGACCCCAATGTCGGTGTGACCCCCCGATCACAGGGACCCCAATGTCGGTGTGACCCCCCGATCACAGGGACCCCAATGTCGGTGTGACCCCCCGATCACAGGGACCCCAATGTCGGTGTGACCCCCCGATCACAGGGACCCCAATGTCGGTGTGACCCCCCGATCACAGGGACCCCAATGTCGGTGTGACCCCCCGATCACAGGGACCCCAATGTCGGTGTGACCCCCCGATCACAGGGACCCCAATGTCGGTGTGACCCCCCGATCACAGGGACCCCAATGTCGGTGTGACCCCCCGATCACAGGGACCCCAATGTCGGTGTGACCCCCCCATCACAGGGACCCCAATGTAGGTGTGACCCCCCCCGATCACAGGGACCCCAATGTAGGTGTGACCCCCCCGATCACAGGGACCCCAATGTAGGTGTGACCCCCCCCATCACAGGGACCCCAATGTAGGTGTGACCCCCCCCCCCATCACAGGGACCCCAATGTAGGTGTGACCCCCCCATCACAGGGACCCCAATGTAGGTGTGACCCCCCCATCACAGGGACCCCAATGTAGGGACCCCCCATCACAGGGACCCCAATGTAGGTGTGACCCCCCCCGATCACAGGGACCCCAATGTAGGTGTAACCCCCCCCCGATCACAGGGACCCCAATGTAGGGACCCCCCATCACAGGGACCCCAATGTAGGGACCCCCCATCACAGGGACCCCAATGTAGGTGTGACCCCCCCCATCACAGGGACCCCAATGTAGGTGTGACCCCCCCCGATCACAGGGACCCCAATGTAGGTGTGACCCCCCCGATCACAGGGACCCCAATGTAGGTGTGACCCCCCCATCACAGGGACCCCAATGTAGGTGTGACCCCCCCATCACAGGGACCCCAATGTAGGTGTGACCCCCCCATCACAGGGACCCCAATGTAGGTGTGACCCCCCCATCACAGGGACCCCAATGTAGGTGTGACCCCCCCATCACAGGGACCCCAATGTAGGTGTGACCCCCCCATCACAGGGACCCCAATGTAGGTGTGACCCCCCCCCCCGATCACAGGGACCCCAATGTAGGTGTGACCCCCCCCCCCCGATCACAGGGACCCCAATGTAGGTGTGACCCCCCCCCGATCACAGGGACCCCAATGTAGGTGTGACCCCCCCCCGATCACAGGGACCCCAATGTAGGTGTGACCCCCCCATCACAGGGACCCCAATGTAGGTGTGACCCCCCCATCACAGGGACCCCAATGTAGGTGTGACCCCCCCCATCATAGGGACCCCAATGTAGGTGTGACCCCCCCATCACAGGGACCCCAATGTAGGTGTGACCCCCCCCATCACAGGGACCCCAATGTAGGGACCCCCCATCACAGGGACCCCAATGTAGGGACCCCCATCACAGGGACCCCAATGTAGGTGTGACCCCCCCATCACAGGGACCCCAATGTAGGTGTGACCCCCCCATCACAGGGACCCCAATGTAGGTGTGACCCCCCCATCACAGGGACCCCAATGTAGGTGTGACCCCCCCATCACAGGGACCCCAATGTAGGTGTGACCCCCCCATCACAGGGACCCCAATGTAGGTGTGACCCCCCATCACAGGGACCCCAATGTAGGTGTGACCCCCCATCACAGGGACCCCAATGTAGGTGTGACCCCCCATCACAGGGACCCCAATGTAGGTGTGACCCCCCATCACAGGGACCCCAATGTAGGTGTGACCCCCCATCACAGGGACCCCAATGTAGGTGTGACCCCCCCATCACAGGGACCCCAATGTAGGTGTGACCCCCCCATCACAGGGACCCCAATGTAGGTGTGACCCCCCCCCCATCACAGGGACCCCAATGTAGGTGTGACCCCCCCCCCCATCACAGGGACCCCAATGTAGGTGTGACCCCCCCCCCATCACAGGGACCCCAATGTAGGTGTGACCCCCCCATCACAGGGACCCCAATGTAGGTGTGACCCCCCCCATCACAGGGACCCCAATGTAGGTGTGACCCCCCCCATCACAGGGACCCCAATGTAGGTGTGACCCCCCCGATCACAGGGACCCCAATGTAGGTGTGACCCCCCCGATCACAGGGACCCCAATGTAGGTGTGACCCCCCCGATCACAGGGACCCCAATGTAGGTGTGACCCCCCCGATCACAGGGACCCCAATGTCGGTGTGACCCCCCGATCACAGGGACCCCAATGTCGGTGTGACCCCCCGATCACAGGGACCCCAATGTAGGTGTGACCCCCCCGATCACAGGGACCCCAATGTAGGTGTGACCCCCCCGATCACAGGTTCCCCAATGTAGGTGTGACCCCCCCGATCACAGGGACCCCAATGTAGGTGTGACCCCCCGATCACAGGGACCCCAATGTAGGTGTGACCCCCCCCATCACAGGGACCCCAATGTAGGTGTGACCCCCCCCCGATCACAGGGACCCCAATGTAGGTGTGACCCCCCCCGATCACAGGGACCCCAATGTAGGTGTGACCCCCCCCGATCACAGGGACCCCAATGTAAGCGTGACCCCCCCCCCCGATCACAGGGACCCCAATGTAAGTGTGACCCCCCCCATCACAGGGACCCCAATGTCGGTGTGACCCCCCCCATCACAGGGACCCCAATGTCGGTGTGACCCCCCCCATCACAGGGACCCCAATGTCGGTGTGACCCCCCGATCACAGGGACCCCAATGTCGGTGTGACCCCCCGATCACAGGGACCCCAATGTCGGTGTGACCCCCCGATCACAGGGACCCCAATGTCGGTGTGACCCCCCGATCACAGGGACCCCAATGTCGGTGTGACCCCCCGATCACAGGGACCCCAATGTCGGTGTGACCCCCCGATCACAGGGACCCCAATGTCGGTGTGACCCCCCGATCACAGGGACCCCAATGTCGGTGTGACCCCCCGATCACAGGGACCCCAATGTCGGTGTGACCCCCCGATCACAGGGACCCCAATGTCGGTGTGACCCCCCGATCACAGGGACCCCAATGTCGGTGTGACCCCCCGATCACAGGGACCCCAATGTCGGTGTGACCCCCCGATCACAGGGACCCCAATGTCGGTGTGACCCCCCGATCACAGGGACCCCAATGTCGGTGTGACCCCCCGATCACAGGGACCCCAATGTCGGTGTGACCCCCCGATCACAGGGACCCCAATGTCGGTGTGACCCCCCGATCACAGGGACCCCAATGTCGGTGTGACCCCCCGATCACAGGGACCCCAATGTCGGTGTGACCCCCCGATCACAGGGACCCCAATGTCGGTGTGACCCCCCGATCACAGGGACCCCAATGTCGGTGTGACCCCCCACCCGATCACAGGGACCCCAATGTAGGTGTGACCCCCCCCCGATCACAGGGACCCCAATGTAAGTGTGACCCCCCCCCGATCACAGGGACCCCAATGTAAGTGTGACCCCCCCCGATCACAGGGACCCCAATGTAAGTGTGACCCCCCCGATCACAGGGACCCCAATGTAGGTGTGACCCCCCCATCACAGGGACCCCAATGTCGGTGTGACCCCCATCACAGGGACCCCAATGTCGGTGTGACCCCCATCACAGGGACCCCAATGTCGGTGTGACCCCCATCACAGGGACCCCAATGTCGGTGTGACCCCCCCCCATCACATGGACCCCAATGTCGGTGTGACCCCCCCCATCACATGGACCCCAATGTCGGTGTGACCCCCCGATCACAGGGACCCCAATGTCGGTGTGACCCCCCGATCACAGGGACCCCAATGTCGGTGTGACCCCCCGATCACAGGGACCCCAATGTCGGTGTGACCCCCCGATCACAGGGACCCCAATGTAGGTGTGACCCCCCCCCGATCACAGGGACCCCAATGTAGGTGTGACCCCCCCCGATCACAGGGACCCCAATGTAGGTGTGACCCCCCCATCACAGGGACCCCAATGTAGGTGTGACCCCCCCCTGCACAGGGACCCCAATGTAGGTGTGACCCCCCCCTGCACAGGGACCCCAATGTAGGTGTGACCCCCCCCCGATCACAGGGACCCCAATGTAGGTGTGACCCCCCCGATCACAGGGACCCCAATGTAGGTGTGACCCCCCCGATCACAGGGACCCCAATGTAGGTGTGACCCCCCCGATCACAGGGACCCCAATGTAGGTGTGCCTCCCCCATCACAGGGACCCCAATGTAGGTGTGACCCCCCCCACCCCCCATCACAGGGACCCCAATGTAGGTGTGACCCCCCCCCCCCCATCACAGGGACCCCAATGTAGGTGTGACCCCCCCCATCACAGGGACTCCATTGTAGGTGTGACCCCCCCCCCCGATCACAGGGATCCCAATGTAGTTGTGACCCCCCCATCACAGGGACCCCAATGTAGTTGTGACCCCCCCCATCACTGGGACCCCAATGTAGGTGTGACCCCCTATCACAGGGACCCCAATGTAACTGTAACTCCCCCATCACAGGGACCCCAATGTAGGTGTGACCCCCCCATCCCTGGGACCCCAATGTAGGTGTGACCCCCCCCCATCACAGGGACCCCAATGTAGGTGTGACCCCCCCATCACAGGGACCCCAATGTAGGTGTGACCCCCCCCGATCACGGGGACCCCAATGTAGGTGTGACCCCCCCCGATCACGGGGACCCCAATGTAGGTGTGACCCCCCCATCACAGGGACCCCAATGTAGGTGTGACCCCCCCATCCCAGGGACCCCAATGTAGGTGTGACCCCCCCATCCCAGGGACCCCAATGTAGGTGTGACCCCCCCATCCCAGGGACCCCAATGTAGGTGTGACCCCCCCATCCCAGGGACCCCAATGTAGGTGTGACCCCCCCATCCCAGGGACCCCAATGTAGGTGTGACCCCCCCATCCCAGGGACCCCAATGTAGGTGTGACCCCCCCATCCCAGGGACCCCAATGTAGGTGTGACCCCCCCATCATGAGGACCCCAATGTAGGTGTACTCCTCCAAATCACAGCGCTCCTTTTGTAGGTGTGACCCCCCTCCCCCCCCCCTCCGATCCTTCCATGTCTGGGTCCCCCTCAGTACTCTATAATTTTCTGGGATCCCCGCCATGTGTACTCTGTAGAATGGTGGCTGTGTCCCCTTCTACCACTATAAATGGGGGGGCTGCATGTTACCTGTGTGAGGCCCTGTGAACCCTAAAATGGGGTGCAATGCCTCCTGATGGGGTCCCCAGCTTATCTACAATCTCCTGGATGTGTGTGGGCTGCTCTTGGGGTATTGTCCCCCCCTAAATATTGTTTGGCATTGGGGGGGTGTTTGGGGTTCTGGGTCTGCTGTGTACATCTGACATCAATATAGAACAATGAACATTGACACGAGGGGGGGGGGGTGACACTCTCATGTCGCAGTGATGGAGGGGGGGTTATGCTCTCATGTCGCGGTGATGGAGGGGGGGTTATGCTCTCATGTCGCAGTGATGGAGGGGGGGTTATGCTCTCATGTCGCAGTGATGGAGGGGGGGGGGGGTGATGCTCTCATGTCGCAGTGATGGAGGGGGGGGTTATGCTCTCATGTCGCGGTGATGGAGGGGGGGGGGGGTTATGCTCTCATGTCGCAGTGATGGAGGGGGGGGGGGTGATGCTCTCATGTCGCAGTGATGGAGGGGGGGGTTATGCTCTCATGTCGCAGTGATGGAGGGGGGGGGGTTATGCTCTCATGTCGCAGTGATGGAGGGGGGGGTTATGCTCTCATGTCGCAGTGATGGAGGGGGGGCTTATGCTCTCATATCGCAGTGATGGAGGGGGGGGGTTATGCTCTCATGTCGCAGTGATGGAGGGGGGGGGTTATGCTCTCATGTCGCAGTGATGGAGGGAGGGGGGGGTTATGCTCTCATGTCGCAGTGATGGAGGGGGGGGGGTTATGCTCTCATGTCGCAGTGATGGAGGGGGGGGGGTTATGCTCTCATGTCGCAGTGATGGAGGGGGGGGGGTTATGCTCTCATGTCGCAGTGATGGAGGGGGGGGGGTTATGCTCTCATGTCGCAGTGATGGAGGGGGGGGTGGTTATGCTCTCATGTCGCAGTGATGGAGGGGGGGGGTTATGCTCTCATGTCGCAGTGATGGAGGGGGGGGGTTATGCTCTCATGTCGCAGTGATGGAGGGGGGGGGGGTTATGCTCTCATGTCGCAGTGATGGAGGGGGGGGGGGTTATGCTCTCATGTCGCAGTGATGGAGGGGGGGGGGTTATGCTCTCATGTCGCAGTGATGGAGGGAGGGGGGGGTTATGCTCTCATGTCGCAGTGATGGAGGGGGGGGGGGTTATGCTCTCATGTCGCAGTGATGGAGGGGGGGGGGTTATGCTCTCATGTCACAGTGATGGAGGGGGGGTTATGCTCTCATGTCGCAGTGATGGAGGGAGGGGGGGGTTATGCTCTCATGTCGCAGTGATGGAGGGGGGGGGGGGTTATGCTCTCATGTCGCAGTGATGGAGGGGGGGGGGGGTTATGCTCTCATGTCGCAGTGATGGAGGGGGGGGTTATGCTCTCATGTCGCAGTGATGGAGGGGGGGGTTATGCTCTCATGTCGCAGTGATGGGGGGGGGGTTATGCTCTCATGTCGCAGTGATGGGGGGGGGGGTTATGCGCTCATGTCGCAGTGATGGAGGGGGGGGTTATGCTCTCATGTCGCAGTGATGGAGGGGGGGGGGGTTATGCTCTCATGTCGCAGTGATGGAGGGGGGAGGGGGGTTATGCTCTCATGTCGCAGTGATGGAGGGGGGGGTTATGCTCTCATGTCGCAGTGATGGAGGGGGGGGGGGTTATGCTCTCATGTCGCAGTGATGGAGGGGGGGTTATGCTCTCATGTCGCAGTGATGGAGGGGGGGGGGGGTTATGCTCATGTCGCAGTGATGGAGGGGGGTTATGCTCTCATGTCGCAGTGATGGAGGGGGGGGTTATGCTCTCATGTCGCAGTAATGGGGGGGAAAACACTCTCATGTCGCAGTGATGGAGGAGGGGGGATGACACTCTCATGTCACAGTGATGGAGGGGGGTTATGCTCTCATGTCGCAGTGATGGAGGGGGGGGTTATGCTCTCATGTCGCAGTAATGGGGGGGAAAACACTCTCATGTCGCAGTGATGGAGGAGGGGGGATGACACTCTCATGTCACAGTGATGGAGGGGGTGATGCTCTCATGTCGCAGTGATGGAGGGGGGGTTATGCTCTCATGTCGCAGTAATGGGGGGGATAACACTCTCATGTCGCAGTGATGGTGGAGGGGGGGGGTGACACTCTCATGTCGCAGTGATGTAGGAGGGGGGGTGACACTCTCATGTCGCAGTGATGGAGGAGGGGGGGTGACACTCTCATGTCGCAGTGATGGAGGAGGGGGGATGACACTCATGTCACAGTGATGGAGGGGGTGATGCTCTCATGTCGCAGTGATGGGGGGGATGACACTCTCATGTCGCAGTGATGGAGGAGGGGGGGGTGACACTCTCATGTCGCAGTGATGGTGGAGGGGGGGGGTGACACTCTCATGTCGCAGTGATGGTGGAGGGGGGGGGTGACACTCTCATGTCGCAGTGATGGTGGAGGGGGGGGTGACACTCTCATGTCGCAGTGATGGAGGAGGGGGGATGACACTCTCATGTCGCAGTGATGGAGGAGGGGGGATGACACTCTCATGTCGCAGTGATGGTGGAGGGGGGGGGGTGACACTCTCATGTCGCAGTGATGGTGGAGGGGGGGGTGACACTCTCATGTCACAGTGATGGAGGGGGGTTATGCTCTCATGTCGCAGTGATGGAGGGGGGGTTATGCTCTCATGTCGCAGTAATGGGGGGGATAACACTCTCATGTCGCAGTGATGGTGGAGGGGGGGGGGGTGACACTCTCATGTCGCAGTGATGTAGGAGGGGGGGGTGACACTCTCATGTCGCAGTGATGGAGGAGGGGGGATGACACTCTCATGTCGCAGTGATGGAGGAGGGGGGATGACACTCATGTCACAGTGATGGAGGGGGTGATGCTCTCATGTCGCAGTGATGGGGGGGATGACACTCTCATGTCGCAGTGATGGAGGAGGGGGGGTGACACTCTCATGTCGCAGTGATGGAGGAGGGGGGATGACACTCTCATGTCGCAGTGATGGAGGAGGGGGGGTGACACTCTCATGTCGCAGTGATGGAGGAGGGGGGATGACACTCTCATGTCGCAGTGATGGAGGAGGGGGGATGACACTCTCATGTCGCAGTGATGGAGGAGGGGGGGGTGACACTCTCATGTCGCAGTGATGGAGGAGGGGGGATGACACTCTCATGTCACAGTGAAGGAGGGGGTGATGCTCTCATGTCGCAGTGATGGGGGGATGACACTCTCATGTCGCAGTGATGGAGGAGGGGGGGTGACACTCTCATGTCACAGTGATGGAGGGGGTGATGCTCTCATGTCGCAGTGTGTATGGTGGGAGTGGCTCCCATTGGTTGTATGGGATCAGTGGGTGGGACGGGTGACAGGACGATGCGGTTGTACCCGGTGATAGTGGCAGTGATTGGATTGGCTGTGATGGGTGACGATTGTCTGTTATGTATTGAGCTGTCTGCCGGTACTCATAGCGGTTCTGTGCGCGTCTCTCTGTGTCATACGGCTGTACATGTGTCGGCTTTGCTGGGAAGATCGCCTGTTGGCACTGTGTTTGGGGTGTAGGGTGACCCATTGAGGAAAATGACTGGGTAGATGTTGGGTTTTCCTGGCATACTGTCTTAGTAATGCTGTTAGGCTTCTTGTTAGTGGGATTGCGCACAAGGTGCCATGACTTGATGGGTTGTAATCCGGTAAGGTTGCCTGTCAACCCCCCCCCCCCCCCCCCCGGCATAGGTATAACTCTCGCCCCAGGGCCCCCCGGCGTAATTATGTCTCCCATTACGCCCTCCCATGGCATAGGCATACCTCCTGTCCCAGGGCCCCCCCAGCATAGTAATGCCTCCCATCACCCCCTTTGTAGTTGGTGTAGCCTTCCGTCCCACGCACACATGACCTCACAGAGGAGATCATATTGTATAGTGTGTGGTCAGCTGTGAAATGCAACGCCTTGTGTGGAGACTTCCTCCCATTTCCTGTTTCCTTCACCAGGACGGGAAGTGAAGTGAAATCTCCCCAATGGGGGACACAGCAGAATGCTGACAGGTCTCTACCTCATTCATTGGCTCACGTCTGAGAGTTTCCACCTTCCATAAAGTCTACAGAAATCCACACCGGTCATGGTAGACGTCTT